>NC_041346.1:16737215-17107215 GCF_004354835.1 Perca flavescens | reverse complement strand
TCCACAATATTGGTTGATGTACTGTAACTCAAAATGACAAAGTTTTGTCAGTATAACCAATAATTTCAGCATTTATCAGTATATTCCACATTTAAACAACTTTGCTTAATACACAGGTCTTGGGGAGTACTACTGTATGTGAAAAATTTTAAAGCCTTTTGTGTCTTCAGAGGGAGCTGCATGGTGTCATTAGCCGCTACTAGCATAATACACCCAAATCTCCGACCCAACTGTCGGCAGTCAAGTTGCATTGTGGGCAATGTAGGCCCCAGGTGTAACAATGAAGAAGACAATATGTCTGGTTCTGCTGCATCAATTTGTATCCTTTTATTTCTAAACTGTCCATCGTCAGTCTGACGGTGTTAAAGGAGTGCAATGCTAAATCGATGGAGTTATCCTTTAATTGTTTCTCATCAGACTTGCATGCAAAGATTTTTGCATGAAGTACTTTGGGTGAGATTAGTGAGGGCTTAAATTATCTAGTAAATTATTTGTTTATTTGTAGCATAATATAGTAGGATAGATTTAACTGTGTAATGCACTAATCAAATTCTTATTCTGCTCAGATAGCAGGTTAATTCTACTCAGGTAAGACCTTCATGCCCCATTTAAATGTCAATCCATTATTTATTTTTTACATTTGTGTGACTATGGCTATCATTTTTTACTTTCCTAAATGAAGTAGAGTCAAGAGTCAGGAATACAACTGCAACAACGACAAGTTTACTTTTCAACTGTAAAATGTCCTGCTCAGTACATATCTTAGTCATGACTCTCGACTGACCAAATTTAAAAGTTTAAAAATGTCCAGATAAATATAAAGGAGAATAGAACCTTATTGTCCAGTGGAAGTGTGAGTCGAAATTTGTCTTTAGCTGATCAAAACCCTAAATTTGCACAGGAACATGTATCATAGATAGCCAAATATAACATTTTATATAAGAGATTCAGAGATCAGCAAAGCTTTTGAACATGTATCTTCATATCTGACCTCTCTCCCATTTTTTCCACATACAGACCTGCAGAAGGAGCTCAACAGTGATGTACTGCGAGCTGAAGAGGATCAAAGGGCCCGGATCCAGCGGAAGACTGCTGCATGTGTCCATAATAAACACACATTGCCGTCAGATGAGAGGAGTGTACAGCGCCATACTATACCAGCTACTTCCACCAGCCTGCCTTTCATACCTGTCAACCAAGTATCCCAGTTCCAGTCCCCAAACAGCCCAGTGACCTCTGACGTCTTCCAGCTGACCCCTTTTAAAACGCCAGGGAAAGAAAGCAAGATGGCATTCAGCAGCTCCTCCTTTTCTGCGTCTCATACACCTGCTGAGATGTCTGATGTTTTCCTGCAGGCACCGTTTGGAAAGAGGCAGGAAACCACCCAAGCTGTTCCTACTAACACTTGCATATTTAAGTGTGGTACACAGCAGATTCAAACCAGCAAACAGTGTCACCTGGTGCCAGTATCATCTCCTCTCGTTCCTCCGGTTCTTGGTATTCGGGCCCTTCCTCTGCACATGGAGGCGCCTCTGCTCCAGCAGCCAGTGACGGTGCACAGGGTTGTCTCCAGGATCGGTCAGCAGGCCGCCGTGGGTTCGGTAGCTGTGGGGCCTCTGCATTCCTGGACCATCGGGGGAAGACCTCTGGATGACCCGTTCACTGCTGCGCCTTTCCAGCCGAGATGCTCTCAGGGGAAACCTTGATCATATAATTCGTCTCTTAAAATATGCCAAGTCAGTGTTTTTTTTCTGTAACTTAAGAAGGAGCCAAACTAGAGTTCAGTTGCAGTATTACCCCCATTTCTAATGTAGGTTTACCCTTGTCATCATTACTCCAGCATTAAAATGAGTAAATTATCCTTTTTACCAATTATGTACTTGTTTAAACTTAATGTTCTACCTCAGTAATGGTATTTGCTTTCAGTCTGAGCACAGCAGTGCATCATTTCAGCACTTTATGTGAACTTGGACTAAGACGTTTTTAAGATGAACTTGAAGGATTTGTCCTGGACTCAATTTAGGATATCAAAAAGGGTTTTGTTAGAGACCCAATCTCAGTTTTTAACTATATAAATTTAATTTGTTTCATTTGAGTAATGAATGAAAAGCATATATTGTGTTTCCTGATGGTCATAAAAATATAGGTATGTTTTACTCAGACCTTTACAAACATTACTGGTTTACTATTCTGATGCTGTTATATTTAACAGCATCAGAAAACAATATCTTAGAGATAAAGTAGCTGTTTTCAGTTTTAGTCTTTGTATTAAAAACATGTCAATCAATTTGACACTGATTGTAGGTTTTTTCTAGTTTACCCTTTTCTTTACATTTACAATACGGATTGTGCCTTTTTAATACCAGTTGTATTATTTTTTTCAAAATGGTTGCTGGCCTGCAAGAAGTGCTGCAAAAGATACCAAACTTTCTGCTGCAAGCCAAAGAAACCATTGGAAATTAAATGTAATGGTGTGAAAGATGTTTCACACAGTTGAAGGATAAAAAATGTTCATGCAAGTATTAATTTCATATTAACAGAGTGAAAACTCTGTAAACTTTGTGTAAAGATTTTAAGGAAAGATAGGTGAGTTACGCAAAATCCCAAATGGCTGGTCACTAGAAAGCTGTACTGGAACCAGTATGATGCTTTACTGCTTAATAATTGTTCACAGGCTGCACCATTGCTAATGGACCTTTTATAGTTCTGTTGAAAAGATTTTGAACCTGCTGGTGTTGTTTGTCTCTGGTCTTGGTATTTGAAATTAAACATATTTCTGTGGTTCAAATTCACTGATGTCTTAGAGCAAAAAGTGACCGGTCATTAAGAGATTCTCAAGAAACATCATCTCTACCAAGTCAACTTTTTTAGTAAGTGATGTCATTTCAAATAACGCTTCTAATTTTGCTTTATACTTTGTCACTGTCACAATTGTTTTTAAAACCGTGCTACCTTGCCATGCTAACAGTATTTGTAGGCTATGTTTCTATATTAGTAGGCTAGTAATATTGGACATTAGGAAAAGTTGTCTTTTAAACTGTATTTTATTAAAGTTTTGTAAACATAATAGTATCCTGGTCTTTCTACTAGTGCCTCATTGCTAACTTGTTTCATATTATTTCGAATATTTACCCCCACCATCAATTCCAAGTATTGATGGTGGGGTAGACCAAGGGGGTAAGCTTCGCTTCAGAACTCGAACCTCCTATGGTGCCATTTTGACGCTACAAAGAGATCACCTCCCGTTAGCATTTCACTGACTGAGCATACATTTTGGCGCCACTTTGACAGCGAATAACTTTACATCTGAAGTGTTTAAATCTTAGATGCAGCAGGATGTTGATGCTGCACATGCTACTGTCGCAGCCTTGTCTTTGAATCTGACACAGGAAACCCAAAGGTATAGTCTTTCCAAGAAGGTTTTTGGTTTATCTTCATTTTATTCATACCAGATTATACAGGTTGAACAAAACACAGAGATAAAATGGTAAAGAATACACTATAAACACAGGTGTCTATTTGACGGCTAATTTTCATGTCAGACTGAGCCCCCGAATGGGCTATGTACTTAAGGAAGAAAAGGGTAAGTTGAGCTTGTGTGAAAGATGAGCTACTTGTTTTTATTCAACAATGTGTCAAATGTCATGTGATCTTAGAACAAGTAAGAGATGAAGAGCACATGGAAAAAGAGGAGAGTGAGCCAGGTTGTGAGTAAACATGTCAGGATTTGTATACGTAAATGGAAATAGATAAGTCTGAGGGTTTCCTGTTAATTAGTTCAGGGCTGTGTGTAAGCTACACTGTGGAGCTGATTAGTGGTGGGACATCAGTTATTGCCATTGTTTGAGCAGCCAAGGTAGACTGTCACTGGCCAAGATGAGCCCACTGCTAAGTGTATTTTCCTCAAAGTTAAACATAATTATGTGATATGGGGTTATTTTCTGATGTCATAGATGGCACTAAAACACAGAACTTAGAGGGGTTAGTGATTCTAAAAAATAGTCAAGGAAGATCAAGAAGCAAGGTTGATTTGATCATTCATACAGTATATTGAGAATGCTTTGCATTGTTGTCCTTTTAGAAATGAGAGAATTTCATATTGTGTTATATGTTCAACATGACTGACCGTAAAATAGACAAACTGCTAACACAAAGCTGGAAACAGAAAAAAAAAATTACAAATAGAAAAAATGCTCATGTTATCCATGCTCTTCAACAGGAAGGCATAACAATATGTTGTCATTTCACTGCTAGTAGATGGACTTGGTCTAAGCTGTGTAAATACCTCTTCCAGTTCTCCATGGCATCATAGTTGGATTTTGATTTTATTGTCTGCCTTGAATCCGACTGCCTCTGCTTCTGGCAGTTTTTCTCAGACACACCTCCATGAGCTCACTGCCCACAGGACTGTGTCTGTATGCGTGTGTGGAAGCATTTCCAAAGAAGAAAAAAACTAAGAAAACTAAACTAAAGCAAGCTCATGGAAAAGATTTTAAGATTTAAGATATTTAGTAGATCTGAGTGGAATAAGACTCAGCTGACTTTGGAGAGTCTATACATATTTTACCCAAGATGGAAATCATTTACTCCAAACTGTTCAGAGTTATAAATAAAGTCAATAATTTCATGTTATTTCTACTTCTGTTAATCCATCCACTTTCTAGCTGTATGCACATTTCCTGCAGTGCCAGCCAGGAAAGCAGAGCAGCCCAGACGTGCTTTTGAATTCCTCTGGTTTTTCCACAAGTGTTCAGCAGTGACCAAGATATATTGTATGGAGACATCTGGGGGATCTTTATCAGGTAACAAACAACCACAGCTCAACTCCTCTTGTATAAGATGAAAAGCCTTATTTTGGTGGTTTGTTTCCACTTCCATCTTTCTTTTGATCACTAGTAGCAAATCATCTGACAGACATATTTAATGCTTTTTCTCGTATAAAAAAAGTCCCCAAAAATGTTTCTGAAAGCAGTGCAGACATAAAAGCAAACTTTACATTTCATAAAATCCCTTTTAAACAAATACTTTACTTAAAGTTAATGTATTTAATGGCTTCATCTATAGTTTCATTGTTAGGTTGTGGAGATAAGTCTGGCAATGCGAGACTATTGTTAGGACTAAGTCCATCAGTTGAGTTTAAAGTTAAAGGCCACACAGGTGTTTTCTTTATCTTGCTAATTAGACCTTAGGTTGAAGATGGTTGGAGCTACATTGAAAACAACACGTTACCTAAGTTTATACAGTAATTGAAGTCTTGCATAGCTGTGCACCATTATGCACAGTGAGGGCAGGAGAACACCTGTGGGGGTGAAACATAGGTGTATAGAGCATTTAAAGTTGTGTTTCTAAGTCCTCAGCTGCATCACTAACCAGCATCAATCTGAACACCTGCTGAGATTGAGGCCAGTTTTAAAAACATCCATTGTGCAATGTTAAAGCCCGGAGTGGAGCAAAAAAGGGAAGGCCAACTTTTTTTGTTGTGGTTGGTCACAAGTCTAATCACAAGACTCAAAAACTGCAAAACTGTATTCTACATTTTGGGAAAGAGTTAGATGAGAGGATTGATACCACTCTCATGTCTATACACGGACAAAGTCATAAAAGATGTCCCTACCAGTTTATCAGGAAGTGACAAACTGGAACTATTATAGTCACTGATTGGCATATCACCTGCTGGCTGCAGTGCTGTAGTTACCATATAAACATGACTGTTATATTGATCTTGATGTATACATACTGTATACATTTCTGTGATTTTATGATTATTCATTCACAAAATATACATTTTCCAATACAGCACTTTCCAAACAGCCTTGCATGTATAAAACACATGACAGTTGAAAATACAGTTGCTAAGCAACTGTATTTTCTGCTGTTTGAACTCATGGTTATTGTTTTTCACTGTGCAAAGCAGTGCAAGATTTTTAGATCCAAAATATTCAAATCAGGCAAAGGCTAAGCTGCAAGTGTATACGACTCCATAGCACATTGCAATACTTGACCAATGTGTCTGATTTGATAAGAAAATGAAGCTGTTTAGCTCAAATAGCATGTAATAGCCAAAGATGTGCTTGCTACTTTAAAGGTCCCATGACATGGTGCTCTTTGGATGCTTTTATATAGACCTTAGTGGTCCCCTAATACTGTATCTGAAGTCTCTCTCCCGAAATTCAGCCTTGGTGCAGAATTACAGCCACTAGAGCCAGTCCCACAATGAGCTTTCCTTAGTATGTGCCATTTCTGTGTCTGTACCTATTGAGGAATTGAGGAGGAGAAAGGGGGGGTGCAAGGTGGAGGGTGGGGGTGTGGCCTTGACCAACTGCCACTTTGCTTGTTTGAAAGCCATGATGTCTCTCTCATGGGTGGGCCAAATTCTCTGGGCAGGCAAAGCAGAGAAAGGGGAGGTAACCTTCCAGATCAGCCCATCTGAGCTTTCATTTTCTCAAAGGCAGAGCAGGATACCCAGGGCTCGTTTTACACCTATCGCCATTTCTAACCACTGGGGGACCATAAGCAGGCTGGGGGAACTCATATTAATGTTTAAAAACCTCATAAAGTGAAATTTTCATGCCATGGGACCTTTAAAAAAAAAAAAAAAAAAAAAAAAAATATTTCATGGCACATCATGCGTGAGAAAAACAGACTGTGCAGGAGTTGACTCACCAGCTGCAGCCTCAAAAGGCAACATTATAGAGTCACTCTGTTTGGGCAGAGGCACACTGAGAGGATCCTTTCAGGTTTCCATCCTGAGCTTGGATCCTTCTCATCAACTATTTGCTTTTTAATCATCAGTGGCTCTCATGATTGGGGTGTGGAGGAGGGCGTGATGGAGGAGGCGCTCTGCATGGGGGTGGACCCTGAGGGGGAGGAGGTAGGGAGCCAGTTGGAGACAGGGGTGCAGAGACTGAGCTCAAGTAAGAAGGGGGCAGGGCTCTGTTTGGAGGTGGTGTGTACATGGGAGGGGTGGTGAAGGACGGGGGAGGAGTGGACGGTAGAGGGGGGAGCGTGGAAGTTGGCGAAGGGGGCAAATGGAAGATGTGGCTGCCCTCTGACGGACGACGCTGGTAACTGTGGGGCAAAGTGTAGACAGGCGTGGAGGGATTGTTGTAGATTGGATAACGAGGAGCAGGGTAGGATTTGCTTCGGGTAAAGTTTATGCACTTGCCCTGTAATAAAGAAAAACAAAAAGGTCATTATAGAGGCTTGTTTTGTTTATGGACTTACCTGTACTGTGAGATGTAAAGACAAGTTAATGTGTAAAGACAATAAACTGCCAACTACTGTGGTTGCAGCAATTGGCAGGCTTGGAAGGGTACAGCTTTCAACAGATGGAAAGAGGAAATTCCTCTGTCAGTGTGTGTCATGAAAGGAAACAGCATTCCTGCCAGCCCAGTCGAGCTGACGCTGGGAGCTGTAGGAACCAGGCAGAATCTACTCTAAATGACTTCTGCAGACAAGAGCATTCCTCCAGACAATACTGCAGTTGTTTTTACCTTTTGTCTACTTGCTAATGCCCCTTGAGGGTTTTGCTTAAAGTCACTTTGCTTTGACTTTTTCAAAATGTTTAGTCCTTGGAATTTGTGTATTTTATGTCATGCGGATAAGATTTCAACTTGTTGTCTACTCTGTACTTTGATCCTTCACTCTAAACTTCCTTTATCCATAATTTGCAGAGGTCATGAATTTAAGCTCTGGCAAATTTGTACATGTTGTCTGCCAAAAGTTGACAGCTTCACAATCTGAATTAACTGCTTTGTTTTGAATGAATGTGTTCTTATCTTACAGCTGTAAAGAGCTGATGCTGTTTTTCATTAAGTCACAGCATCACGACTTTCCATTATCCTGTTATCTCTGGCTTGTCGATATCTCTCACCTTGTCTCCAGCGTGAGGTCGCATCACAGCCACTCTGTCATAGCCTTTTCTCAGGAATACACACAAAGCATCCAATTTGCCCTGTAGAAAGATGATCACAGATGACAGTAAAAATTTAAAATAGTATACTATACATGTGATCTCTGATAACAAGCAGAATATTAACATATTTTGTGTGCAGTGGCCAGCAGTTCAGCAAAAGCAATCCTTTGAAAAATGAGGTAACCAACCAGCAGAGTGTGTCTGTTTATTTGTGACTGTGATGTCCAAATGTCTTTTTGATTCTTTCATCTGAAGTTATTTATGGTAGAGGGACAGATGAACAAAGAATGTATTTTGTTTGAAATAACACCAGTTCAACAGATTCCAAATTCAGGGGTTAGCTCAGTTCATTTCTGGTTCAAATTACCATCCATCCAGCTGACTAATATGTTAGGAAACACATTTTATCTATTCCCTATGTCCTGGTCACACGTCACCAAACACTAGAAATAATATTTTTAGATTATGGTGGATGGACGCCAGTGTAAGAAAGAGGTCTTTATGTTTTAAACATCTGGAAGTTACATCGTACTGTGTGTTACATATGTTAACATTGTGTGATCCATGGTGTAAAATATATTTGGTGACAGTTGACACCATGAGACGTGGCTAGCTCTGGAAAAAGTAAGTGGACCCTAAGCTAAGATTTTTTTGTCAAATTATTTAAGTTAACTTTTAATACATTGAAAAATATAATTAGCAAAATATGAATATATAATATAAAATATAAACAGACATCTGGTCACAAATCACAGAATCAAACATGAGATAAGAGTAACATGCACTGAATCACAAAAGTCCTAAGTTTAACACAATTGAAATGAATGCAAACATTGATTAACTGGAGCACCTTGATGGGAGAGTACCACTTCTGGGGGCGGATAGATTTGTGCATGTTGTAGTAAGGCCGTGGTGGATCATACTCCTCTGCAGGCATCACAACTCGAGCATTTTTAGCTTTTTCCAGTTTGGCTCCTTCTTCAGTTGAGCCTTTATCTCCCCATCGGACCTGAGCAGAAACAAAAGCTTTCAGCACTGTGCTGTGTGAGGCATTCATATAGAGTGGTTTAAAATAGGAATTTGGCTGATAAATCAACCATATACAAATATTCGCTACGGAAGCTGAAAGCGGCAGTGGTTCCGATTATTTTTAGCCATGTTAGCATTGTGGCTCTGGTATTGGTCCAGGCTCTAATATCTCAACAACTGTTGGATGCCCTGCCATTTTGTACAAACATTCATTGTTGCCCAGACAATGAGTCCTACTGACTTTAGTGAGCCACACAGTTTTACTCTTGTGCTACCATGAACTTGACATATTTGGTTTCTAGAGAAATATCTCAACAACTATTGGACAGATTGCCGTTGTTTAACTTTTCAAAAACCCATTTTCAATCAATGCCTCTGCATTAAATGACTGCAGCTGTTGTAAATTATGTCAATCTTTGCAACAACTTGCTGCTTTATTTTTACATATAAAAATAACTCTCTCCTTGCATATCCAGATGTTTGGAGAATGTCTACATGGAGTTTATTTAAACCCAGTCCTCTGAAATCAACATGAAATCAGAAGTTGGCTGCCTTGCCTCAAAATTGAATTTTGGTTCCACAGTTTCAGTCTCTGAGAGAACAGCAATTACTTCTGAACCTATTTTATAGAATAAAACCTAAAAACAAAAAATCCACTGAGACCCACTACAACAAATAGTCTGCTTTTCTGAATGTTTCACTAAAACTTTTTATGTTTTTTTTATATATATAATTACCTTGCTGCTCAGAGAACCACTAAAAAGGCAAAAGTAAATGTCAAGAACGATCCATCACTTCAAGAGTGAAACCGGTTCTGTCAAAGCAATCTTGGAAGTTCATTACTCAGATTTACTCCCTTGCAGCTGCCACAGACAAGCCATGGCGGTTTTAACTTGGCAGAGAAAGTACTTAAATGAAGTTCTGCATATTTTCCGTCTGTATGGAGGTGGTGCTGCTTCAAGTTTAAAGCACAGATTTCTCCAACTGCACTACCAGTCTGTAAAGCTCTTCATACTGAGAGGGCGACTTGTGTCTCCTCCTTCCTCTTGACCTGTGGACGTCTCCGTCTCATTTATGTTGTTTACCTCTCGGTGTATCAGGTAGCACAGTGCTCAGAAGTCTGACCGCCTCTTCTTTTTCTACTAGAAACCTCCCAACATTAGGACTGAACTTTTCTTTCCACTGCTTACCTTTTCCTTCTTCCTCCTACCATCTTAAGCTGCAAAATCCAAGACCAACCAGGCACCTTTATTTCCAAAGATTCCCAGCATGTTGTATTACTCCCACAAACAAATCATCAAGCTTGCTAACTGAGAACATATCTGAGCCTTTGGGCATTTGCTAAAACTGCCGTCCTTGCAGTTTAAGGGCCAGATGGCCTCATCGTGACTCTTACTGGTTTTTTAAAGTAGTCACAACAACAAAGTGACTCAGTCACTTCCAGCAAGGACTTGCATACTCATCTCTTTTAAGGAATGAGTATTTTTCCTGTTTCTATTTGTAGTCCTGCTGTATTTGTGTTTGATCTCTTTCAAATTAGCCGAGTGCTCGCCGAGGCCACCACGTGTATTATCTTTGGTGAATTTAAGTCAGTTTTAAAGTATCTGGAAAACATCAGTACACATTCATTTATTTGCTATCTGGGCTGCCGTTCTCTCTTTCTACCTCCATTCTCTTGATGCCTCCGACTCCACGTCCTCCGTAGTACGAAGCGTCCACTGTGGGCCACCTCTTCTTGGGAAAACCGTCCTCATCATCCTAAAGAAGAAGGAACCAATATTCATGTTTACAAGAAGACAGCAAATAGATGAGCAGATGTGTTGTGCTTGACAAACAAGGCAATTACTACTCTAAAGACATTAATACTGTAGGGGTGCCAAGACTTTTATATCATTTTGTCATTGTGAGGTGAAACATCACTTACAGAGCTGTCCTCTATAACTGGAGGAGGTGGCTCATAAATTACCTGCAAACATGAAAACGAAATGTATTGGTGTGTCCTAACATAAACACATTTGTACTGTATGTCCTTCACTCTGAGAGGATCCAAGATGTCTGTCATACCACGGTGCAGCAGAGAGGCCAGAACCACCACAGCAGAAGCATGGTGAGCAGGAGCAGCAGGATGAGCAGAGCTATGGCCACAAAGGTCCCATCAGACTAGAAGGGAAAACAGAGACAGGACATAACCAGGTGAGTCATATACCTCACCAAACCTCTACACAACTTTACTGAACCTTATGTTGCTTTGTGAAAACATAATGTGTTTAAATGGCCACTAAAGACATTTCTTAAGTCATATTTTATTTGTGTAATTCATATTGATACAACTTACACAACTTTACAACCAAAACTACATAGAAAAGTATTTGAGATGACTAGTAGTCATATAGATTGCCTCTTTTCAACAACATGTATCAGAGTGAGAAAAACTTGCAGAAGACATTTTGATAGTAATAATAAGAATGTATTAAAGTAATACATTTGTTATTTTTATTACACACACACATGCACTGAAGAGATGTCAGAGTGGGATGGCTGCCCATGGGCAAATGCCCTGAGCAGTTAGGCTACTCTTAAGCTACCAATCCAAACTTTGTACTTGGTCCACGTAAGGACTTGAACCTGTGACCCTCCAGTTTCCAAGCCAACTCCCCACAGACTGAGCTACTGCCATCCCTTCTTATGGAGGACTTTCAATTGTTTTAACATCTTGTCAGCATCAAGGCCACTAATGAAAGGCAGCAAACTGAGTCAGAGCTGCTGCAGCTGCTGACATGTGTGACAGGAAGTTTCTCTTTAAAACTCAAAGAAACTGCTGATCCATACAAGAAGAAAAGAGTTTCTGTGATGCAATGATTACATATGGCCAGCAATACAATACTAGTAGGAGTCACAAAATGACAAGTCAAACTAGACTGAAGTTCATAGAATACATTTAGCCACAAGCAGATGAGCAGCTTTTTAGTGCCATCTTGCTTTACATTGTACTTACACAAGTGACTGCAGTAATTGTGACGGAGCTTGATATAAAGCTCAGGCCATTATTCATGCTGACGTGGAGAGTGGCAGACCTGTAGAAAAATGGTAGGAGAGTAAATGAGAGCAATGATAATTTGCTGACAGATGGCACATTCAGCGCTCAGTCTAGAAAGATCCAGACACCCCTGTCTGTGAACAGTAACATTAAACTTACGTTCCCTCTTTTTCCAGAACAGGAGCTGGGCACAAAAGGTAGGTATCTCTCACCACCAAAGGTCTTTTCACTGTGGATTACGTCAGTTACAGTCAGGATCATTGGTGAAAGAGAAAATAGTGAAAGTGATGCAAAGAAAAAGGTTTCCCTGATTTTTCTCTACCAGTCCTGAAACTTCAAGAGATTCAAGCCTCAAAATATTATTTTTGTTATTAAATTCCTGGACTTCCTCTCCTTATGGAAAATGAAGCAAATGAGGGAGGGTTGTGGTTTATTTACCCTGGCTGAGTGAGTGTCTAGTGTGTGCAAAGACAGTGCTCGTCCCTGATGAGATCCACATTCCCCTTCAGACATCTGAGAAGCGTTGAACGTTATACCAGCTGATTTAAAGAAGGAGAAGCTGGTGGTGATAGTTTTTTGGGGGAGGACAAGGATTTAAATCATTGTGAGCCACAACGTGCTCCCCCCACCCATCCTCCTCTGCATGGCCAAAACAAACTTGGAACAATGAAGTGAAATCCCCAAAACTGCTGCTTTTCTATTCTGTCTATTAATAGTTTGGATTCACACACCTACAGTGTTGTTCTCTCCTTTGTCGATCGCTTCACAATATGACGTGGACAAAAGAGGATGAGGCGATACAGAACTCCACAACAAGCTCTCCCATTTGACGTTATATGTCCTTGTAAAGTTCATATGGCGAACTTATTATTTGCCTATTTACACATCTAGCAGACACACAGCAACATTAGTATGCATCTTAAGTCATGTGTCTGGAAAACTGATAAATGTAAGTCCCATATTCACTCTAGTTTTAGCTCTGCTTTGGTCTCCACCTTATTTTTATTTTTATTTTCTTATTTTTTTTTTACAGTCTTTGGTCTCAACCAACAAAGTATCTTTAGCTGCTAAATATTCCACTGTTTACCAGCTAGTCACTAGCTATTTTGTCACTATGAGTCACTCCTTTCACATTACACACAGTGATTGTCATTGTATTAATAAAAAGATGGATTAATGCACTTAAAAAGTCCTACAAAAAGCCCTTTTTTAGATTTTTAATCTTAATTTAGAATTTTGTTAATTTTAGTAAAACCTTGAAGCATGTACTTACTCAAAGTAATTGTGTCATTGATGCGAAAGCTGCAGAGAACTTTCTCTACGTCTCGGGCATGAAGGAAACCATTTCCTTTGATTACCACCTGGAACGATTCTGAAGTGGGATTAAATGGACCATATTTTATATTTCATAATGATTATATCATTTTTCTTGCAGTAGATTATGCAATGTGTATTTTTGAAGAAACTATAATAGAGTCATCAATGTAATCTATTAATAATAAACTGTATATACGATAAATACTAATATGCGTGTATGTAACTTTCAATTGCAGTATCTACACTAAATATGATATAATATAAATAAAACAGGTGTTTTTATAGTGTATAATGTTTCTGTGTTTTCTTCTGTCCCTCTGTACCTCCTTCACAGATGCTGGAGGGCTCTACAGCCAGGATCTCAATGCAGGATCTCTTCAGGATCTGAAAGGGAAAATAACAACATAAAAAGCTGAACTAAAGGTACAGTAGATGAAATTATGCAATGAGGTATTTAATCATCTTTCTGTGATATGGAAATGTCTTTTTTTACCGAGTCAATGACCCCTTGTAGTGCTTCAAATCCATCATTCACCGGGAAGACATGGTCCGTACTGTCAGCTATCGTTGAAAGCTGTCAAGACATATGACTTAACGATTAACCGATTATATGCCATAGTTTGGACTGATTAATTAATCTTATTGTTAACTGGTTTATTGGTTGACATTGATTTACCTGGGTTTCATTGAAGTCTTTCACTCCCACACAGTACACAGTGGCACCCAATTGGCGCGCTCGGCTGGCCTGAGACATCAAACAAACAAACAACAGATGAGCTTCAGTGAATAATGAATGCTCAGTAAATCACAAGCGTTTTGCACTGCTCTTTATGGGCTGAAACTTTAAAGCTTTTTCCACTTGTGGTCACGCCTTCATCGGTGGTGACGTTGCTGCTCATGTTATGCAATTTACAGCTGCTGGAAAACATCTGCTGTGACATCACTGAGAGTCACAAGCCTGGATGTTTTTAACAATACAGCAACATCTTCCTGCCGTGTGTTATTTGGTGTGGACTCACCCTTTAAGTTCTCTAATTTTATATTGCTTTCAAGTTCCAAAGTAAGGGGAAAAATAAGCAACATGAATAATTATTACATGATAATGATAAAGTCACATTATGCATTACTAATACTGGCATCTGTGAAATGCGTCGGTTTTGAGATAAGTGAGAATAGTGCATTAATAAAATTTTTAAATAATGCACCGTTCATTTCATTGTGTCACCTCTCTTTGTGCCAGGTCAAACTGATTTTCCCTCAGCTCACCATCCGTCAGGGCAATAATGACACTGGCTGTCCGGTAACCTGAAAGTCAGAGACAGATTGTAAAAAAATATAATAAATTAAATTGCTGTTTAAATAATTATACAAAATCCTAGTCATCTAGTGAAATCCATTTTTTATTGTATTTTTTATATTTTGTCATAATTGTGATGGAAAGAGCAGCTGTGTTTTTTGTTGTTATTTTTGTCTTCATATGATGATTTTACCACATGTTGATGAATGGATAAAAAAAGACTAGTAGAAGGAATGATTAAGTGTTAAAAGGGAAAATGTTCTACTCACCATCTCCAGTGCCGTAGTATATTTGCTCACTGGCCTGAGAGAGCAGTTTAGAGGCGTCAGTGGCTATACATTTAAATGTTTCTCATTTAATAAAAAAAAAATGAGATGCCATAGTTTTGGGTAAGTAGGATCAGTTTCTCATTGACTTAACAGATGGCTTACTCTTTGAAAACCTTTGTCCATGAAGGTGTCTCCACCTGGTTGCACCATGCGTAGCTCCTCAAGTCCAGCCCGAATCTGCTCTCTAATAATTGACATATTTCAGAGAATAAAAATGTATATTAATTGAACTGGAATGAGATAGCACATAAGTCAGGAAGTGCATGTGTGTACCTGTCTTCTGTTAGTGCCATGAGAATCCTTCCTTCTGTTGAAAATACAATGAAAGACATCCGCAGCTGAGGACTGGAAACAAGAAGAAAAGACGGTTGTCATTTTTTACATTCTATCATTTTCTCTTTAAATCTGATGTATCTGTCTGGACCTACCTGATAAACTTGTGAGCCAGATGGTCAACAAAGTAATATATCTCATTCCAGTGATGTTGCACACTGCCAGACCTGAGAAAAAGATTCAATGACTTAACTATCTTGTTGTTTCACGGAAATGTAATAAGATAGCTGTAGCAGTCCTAAATGCCCTTCGATTCTGTTTCTATGTCATGCAGTAGGTTTTGCTAAATAGGTTTAATTGCATGACTCCTTTGGATTAATTGAACACAAACAATGAATCAACACTTGTGCATGATTGTACCAAGGTAAAACACTGCACTTTGCATGTAGTCTATACTGTAAACTTTGCAGCATGCAAAAAGTCAAAATTGATGCAGCTGAAACTAACCGTAGTTTTCACATACTCCTCATGATGGGTGAACTGATCAAGCATAAAAAGGTATAATACCTCTTTAAAGCTTGTGATGTGACCTGATCAAGGATTGCATCATTCTTACACTGTGTTTACATCTAATGATTATTTTCATTATTAATTAATCTGCTGAATCGTAAAATATCAGAAAATAGAGGAAATGCCAGTGTGACATTTTCCAATTGCTTGTTTTCTGATATTGCGTTGCTACAAATGCAAAGCTAATAGAACTAGATATTTCAATCCCTTTAGTAGGTAAGTAAACTCTTGACAGTAGCAGTCGGTGTGGAGTGGTGAAAAGGAGGGTAAGGTATGTCATTGGGGTCATCAGATGGGCACCCTGATTCATCGACGTTTTGTTGATTGAAGCCCACAACATCTCCAGAGGGCTCAACAGTGTACCCAGCGTCCCAGGTACACCCCCCTCCATGATTCATATCCCTGATGGGCTCTGCATGGCAGGGGCGTTCTTCTCCCTGAGTCGGGGCTTAGCCTGACCGCATACCATCTGTCTCTACCTTGCATCCCATTTGGGGTCCTTACCCCCCAGAGCCAGTTACTGCTTTTTTCGGCAGCACTTGACATGGACTTGATAGCCTGTTGGAGGGAACGACCCTTCACCCCTGTTTTTCCCAGCAAACTGGTGGTAGATGTGGCAACAAATCCCCTGCATCCCACCTCTACTGGAAAGATGCTGGTCTTCCAGCCGTCCTGGGATGCTTCAGCTGCTGGGTCGGAATATTTGTTCTTTTTCCTCTCATAAGCCTTTTCAACCCCAACTTCCCATGGTACTGTTAATTCCACAACATATGCCAGCTTAATTGTTGGAGACCACAGGACCATGCCTGGCCGTAGTGTTGTAGCCACACACAAAGAAAAGCAGAACATTTTCACATCCGAGAGACTGGAACTAGTTATTTATTTAGCATTTTCGCTTGAATTCAATGATTTAAATTATTAATTGGTTGTCAAAATTGTTGCCTACTAATTTACTGTTGATAGACTAAATTAGTAGTCTGATCAAAAGTACTGCATATTTGGTGTAAGGTTACAAACAATGTAGGCCTAAAATATTGCATTCACAACTGTAGAAATAACCATACTCCTTGTGGTTTTAAGTTGAGTGACTTCTTGAGCTGTAGCTGCTTTGTGCATATTTGTTCTGCTATATGTGCCATGAACTATCAGCATTTTAAATGTACTGCATATATGTAATGTATGGGCCAATCTATGTCTTCATATTAGTGAGACTTCACATAGAGAAGCCATTGAGTTTAGAGCCTTATTCTTTCTGATGCTCAATATTTCCACGTTTTTCATGTGGCTTCGCTGCTCATATTTAAAAGCCAAACAAAAACTGAAAAATGCCAAGTAATTTTATCAGATGAGCTTCATATCAGGTCCTGATTTTGAAAACAATTTAAGACTCAAATAGGCCACAACAATCAAAAGAAGAACGCAGCTTTTAAAGCGGAAGTCAGCAATTAAAGCGAATTGTGAGGCAAATATGCATAACCTCTTCTCACGCTGCACGCCTCTCTTCTTCTCCCTCTCTTATGTTTTCATTTATCCTGTGATGTGAGTCTCAGTGCAGAGACAGCCAAAAACTCAGGATCTTTGGAACATCTGGCTCTAATGGAGAAAGGGTTCTGCAGACTGAAACAGAGAGAGCTAAAGCTGCTGTCGTGTAACGTGGCTGCACTTTGACAACAGAAATCCCTGCAGTGCCCTTTATCATTGAAGTTAATGCATCAGCACTTTGCAAATGATTCATCATTGTGTAAACACACCTTCTGTCAACTCTTATTACTTTAGAGTTATAGTTCATGTTTTTCATGAATGTTTAGAAAGAGTTGACAAAACTGTAGTTTTCATCCAGGAGAACATTACTATGAGCTGGCTTACAAAACAACAACAACACACTGACACGTGACTTGACATGACCTGTTCAGTAGCTTCACATTAGCTTCATGACAGTTTAATGGACAGTGTAATTTAACCCTCACAAGGCACTCAAGCCTTAGAAATCTGCTGCTGTGTTTGGTAAATAAAATGACACAGACCTGCAAATAGTCAACTAATTGATTGATTGACAGAAAATTAATCTACTACTATTTTGATAATCAATTCATTGCTTTAAGTCATTTTTAAGCAAAATGCCAACCATTCTCTGGTTCCAGCTTGTCCAATGTGGGGATTCACTGCTTTTCTCTGTCTGTTCTTTTTACAGGCATGTAAAGTGAATATATTTTGAGTTTTGAACTGTTGGTCGGACAAAACAAGACTTTTAAAAATGTCATCTGCGACCTGCGATGGGTATTATTTTATAGACCAAATGACTAATGAATTAATCAATAATGAAAATAGCTTGTTGCGGAGAAGAATGACAATGAATTGTGATTGGTTTACTCCTTAGTTTCAAACATTGGAAAATGATGGAGCTATAAACTGTTGTGGTAGATACACACACACATTTTTTAAAGCTTAACCTTTAGCAAACTTTCCATATTTCAAGATAAACATACATTATATCCATGTGTGCCAGCTGATTTGACAAGACCTGCTCTTTGTTTTGGCAGTTATGACTCTAAGTCACACACAATTATTTTTGTTTGTACCCAGCCTAAAATCTATTCTATTTTATTTTACATAAAGCTGCTTTTAAAAGTAAAGCTGCTAGTTATAAAACAGTAGCACATATTTTTCATGCAAGTAGGCCATTAATGCCTCTGGAGATTATCTTGATGAAAGATGTTTGCACCTGTGTCTTTAAGACAATGAGTCATGCACCAATTATTAAAAGCCAAGTAAAAGTAGTAGCACTCACTTGTCCAAAACAAAGTACAGGTCAAATCCTCCGTAGCAGGATGAACCAGCCTCCCTCCTGTTATGGATCTGTCCTGCACTGCCGGCCACCAGGACCACCACCAGCATGGCCAGTTCCACACCGAGCAGGACCTGCCTGCACCAGCACTGGGACATCACCCCAAGTTTAAGAGAAAACACCAGCTCAAGCAAAGAGAAGGTAAACATAAATACTTTCCAGTTGGAGATTTTCATCCACTTTCCCTCTCACAGCACACTGATGCAGTCTGCCATGCTGCACAGACCGATTTCCAAGGCATTAGACGCTCCTCTCTGGATCAGTGTCCCATCTCCTCAGCAGCAGATGTGTGCTGGCAGAGGAGGAGTGAAGGTGGTGGGTCTTCAGCTCCCTCTCTCCACACTAAATCTTTTTAGCACACGGTGCCATGAGTTCACATCAACACTTTTTTTGTGCTTTAGAGCTTTCATCAGATATTTCTTCTTGCTAATACTTTTGTTTCTTTCTTTCTTTCTTTCTTTCTTTCACTTTACTTGCAGGTTTACTCAATTCTGCACCTACCCACCAGTGCCACTTAGTGGTAAACACATGTACCATAAAAGTCACTGTACTAAAACATGAAACTTACAAAGCTCTAAATGGTAAAGCACCATCATACTTAGTAGAGCTCATAGTACCTTATTGTCCCACTAGAGCACTGCGCTCCCAGTGGCTACTTATGGTGCTTATGCGGGGCTACTTATGCGGGGGCTACTTATGGTTCCTAGAGTCTCTGGAAGTAGACTGGGGGCCAGGGCCTTCAGCTATCAGGCTCCAGTATTGTGGAACCAGCTCCCAGTCGGGGTTCGAGGAGCAGACACCGTCACCATATTTAAGAGTAAACTGAAAACTCTTCTCTTTGATAAAGCTTATACTGTAGTTAAGGAGTGAGGAGTTGCAGCGTCCACCTAACCCGGCCCACTGCTTCTCCTCGTAGTCATCAGTTTTATATACTGTATAATTAATAATCTAGCGAGAGTAGAGGGAGGCAGGCCAGTACAGCCCGATCCGGTTGGGGAGAGTTCTAGCCCGACCAGGCACCTCTCTTTAACCTGCCTCTCTTAAATTATGCTATTACAATTCTAGACTGCCGGGGAGGCTGTTCCTCCCTAAGACACACTGAGCTGCTCTCTCATCTCTACTTGTTACTTTTGTATGCATCCTGTCCCAGAAATGCTTGTTACTAATCTAGCTCTGGGGAGTTTACTCCCCGGAGTCCTTATGTTTCTTCTTCGCAGAGCTATGCTCTGCGATTCTCTGCATTTCCCGGCCGCATCCTGCTGCGTCCTGCTGTGATGTTCCTATGCACAGAGTAGTCAGGATCCGGTATAGGAGACTGCACTACTCAGTATGACACGATGTGCCCTGCTATGACATGAACTTCCACGATAACGTTCGAAGTCACTGTGACTTCTAATGTGACTATTATCACCACTGTTCATCATCCGTCAGACACCGCCTACCAAGAGTCTGGGTCTGCCGAGGTTTCTTCCTAAAAGGGAGTTTTTTCTTGCCACTGTCGCAATAGCCACTGCTAATGCTTGCTCTTGAGGGAATTACTGTAATTGTTGGGGTTTTGGAATTTATAGAGTGTGGTCTAGACCTACTCTATCTGTAAAGTGTCTCGAGATAACTTTTGTTATGATTTGATACTATAAATAAAATTGAATTGAATTGAAATGCAGTTTAGTTTTTGTTTTAAGTAAGAGCATCCCATCAGTGAAAACTTGAATATTGACATGGTGTGTCTCTCCTGAAGTAACACCATTTGGAACTGCTGACACTAGATTATCTTCTAATATCAAACACAGTGAAATATTTGGGGATGCGCAAAAGAAAATAAATGCAAGACAAGGTTTTATCCACATGTGGAAGAGAAAGACACTTTTTGATAACTCTGCAAACCCTTGGTGTTGTCTCAATGAGCTTCATGAGGTAGTCACCTGAAATGGTTTTCACTTCACAGGTGTGCCTTGTCAGGGTTAATTAGTGGAATTTTTTCCCTTATTAATAAAAAAGCAAAGGGTGGCTACTTTGAAGAATCTAAAATATAAGACATGTTTTCAGTTATTTCACACTTTTTTGTTAAGTACATAATTACATATGTGTTCATTCATAGTTTTGATGCCTTCAGTGAGAATCTACAATGTAAATAGTCATGAAAATAAAAAGGAAACGCATTGAATGAGAAGGTGTGTCCAAACTTTTGGCCTGTACTGTATATCCAAAGATATCAAACTATTCATTTAAAGCAACATTGGCTGCTATAGCGCGAGATAGAGAGATACTTTGACACCAAACCAACTAAACTGAAGTGACAGTAGTTGGGCCTTTCAACCAAATAAAAAAAAATCATGGCAGTAGTCCTTTCTTTCTGTGCCAACATAAAACAGTTCATAGAGGAGACGAAATCTCCTCTTGCCATTGCTGCATGGCACTGTGCAGTAGGAAAGTGGCTAAGATGAAAAGCAGAAAACAGGATTTATCTTTTGTAAAAGTTAACACTGCTAAATTTAAGTGGGCAAACTAAATGCAGCAGTTTGCTTTTATGGTTTGCATTTGACATCCACAGGGATGGATGCGCTGGGGAGGACTTATCACACTCAGTAAGTGGATCCTTTCCTTTCTTAAATTGTTCTTTAGTTCTGTTCTTCAGAGAGCAGAGGCAAAAAACCTGCAGGTGGTGTATCCGGTTCAAGATTCAACACCTATTGAGAATATATTTGAAAGAGTCTCAAGAAAGAGACATTAAAGCCTTTCTCTTGTTTACAATCTATACTGATAATTGTGCTCCAAAATGATTCTCTCTATGGGCCACCAGAATTAAACTAAAATGTAAACAGAAAGAAAGAAACATTAAATGAGGGACAAAACTTATTAACACATTATGTAAATGGTTTGACCCATCTGCCTGCAGGTGAAGTACCCCTCTGGCTTCAGATGCACGGATGTGTGTGTTTTGCTGTGAACTGTGCGCGCTCTGCTCTCGGTCCTGCATGGCAGCGAATCACTGCAGCACAATGGAGACGTGAGAAAACAACGCTGTGTTTCTAAAATCACCGCCGCTATCGAGCAACCTTTTTGCGCTCTTTTCTCTTCCTACAATTACCAACTTTACACCTTGTAGATATTTGATAATAAGTAATGGAAGTCGCTCCAACACTCCTGTTGCTGCTGTGCGGTCTGAGCGTTTCTCTGGCGGCTGATTGGGAGTTTGCGGACACTCATTTGACCTACCTCGGTGATGCCATAGACTACAAGGATCCCTGTAAAGCCGGTACAGTGCATTTTACCGTTTCTACGAAAAGATCGTTTGCATTTCTTTTTGTGTGTATTTAGCTATGCGTGTTTTGCCAAAATCCATATCCCAATACAGGCCATAATCACTGTGAAAGACATTTATAAAGTTAAATGTAGCTCTTGATGATGTAGATGTGAAGACAATTAGCAATTTAGGATTACATGTAGATAGAAAAAATGCAAAAGATAACCTCCATATTTTCATACTATTGTTAGTTAATTAAAAAGGTATTGAGTGTTAACCTGCATAAGATGAAGTACTAATACTTCCACAGTTAAACCTGTATTTTCTTCATGTGTTACTTCATTTGAAGATGTTTGTACCACTATACTTGTTCTGTGGGAATCTGTTTAATCTCGGTTTAAAGTAAAAAAAAAAAAAAAAAAAAAAAAAAGTGTATTGCTATCATGGTTGAGACAAATCACTTGACAACTCTCGAGTACTGTTCTAGGTAGTGATGGAAGAAGTACAACATTATGAAAATACTCCATTACAAGTACATGTCTTGTATTTATGGTTTTACTTATGTAAAAGTACAAAAGTATCAAAAATAAAAAAAACATACATATTAGGTGACAGTATGGCCCCTTTTATGATGCTGTATTATATTATTAGATTGTTATTACTAATGCATGCAGGTGCAATCCATTGTTTAAGTTGAGGTAGAGATAATTTTAACTATGTGGTAGTTTCATCTACAACAAAGCATCATATTTTATAAGTAAAATATAGATTTTTTTAAATTGCTGTAATAACTACAGCTGTCAAATAAATGTAGTGGAGTATTTATCTCTGAAATGTAGTGGAGTAGAAGTAGCTTGGAATGGATGTTCTCAAGTGAAGTTGTACTTCGGTGCAGTACTTGAGTAAATGTATTAAGTGACATTCCACTTCTGGTTTTAAGTTTAAGGGATCATAGGTTTGAAGTCTCACATGTTTATGTTAAATAAAAAAAAAAATCTAGAGTTAAAAACTTCCAATAAAACATAGCGTATTGATATTATATGCAGATATTACACAGGACACTGGTGACATTTCAATTGTGCATAATGAATTAAATGTCAAATCTAAACTAATTGGCATGAAGCTGCCAGAGTGTCTCTCATTTAGTAAATCTGTTTGTCTTCTCCTGTGTTAAAGAATATACAACTTTTCTTTTTCATAATGGAACACACCAAACAATTACTTTGGTTATTAGGGGGCCTCCAGCTGGTTGGGGTCCCTTTTCACTTGTGACTTCTGAAGCTTTCAAAACACACCACTCTTCTTCCGCGAGGCAGTTGCCTGGAGACTCGAGGTCATTGAGGCTGTGCCAGCACAGTCCTCGGCTGGACGCCGGTGAAATCCCTCTGGCTTCAGGGCATGGGGTGCACACTGCAGGGGTGACAGTCATTTACAGTCACCCTTTGCATGAGTGAATTCACTTCAAAGGCAGACACAGGGCCTGCTATGTCTTTTCATTTGGACTTTCAAAGGTTGTTACATCACATGGCTAAATTAGGTATTTAATGGGAACGACACTAGTGAGCTGTTCTGCTCGACTAGTACAACATGAGAGCTATACAGGAGGTCATAATAATGGAAACAAAATATTCCCAATAAGGGAATAGAAAACATGGTCAGAATGTGTGTGTGATGTTTTGAAGCCTGGATTTAGATTTACCACTCTGTGTCGTCTTTGTCAGTTATTGGAGACAGAAAATCCTAATTTGGGCTTCAGAATTAGCTATTGAGATTCTAATGTCTTGTGTGTTGTGGTTTGACTTTGTATTTCAATCAGAAGTTAAAGGTCCTTTAAAGGCTTTCCCATTCACTTCAACACATTTTGTTGGAGCCAGCAACCCGACTTTAGTCCAATTTTTTGTCCAAGACAATCATTCCAGCTTTTGGCATGTTTGGTTTCTTATGATTTCTTGCTCTTCTTTGTCTCCCAGTCTTCAGATGCTGAGGTTTTTATCTTCCAGGTTCTGTGCTACGCTGCTATGTAACAATAAATTACAAGTTAAACAATAATAACAATTAATTACAAGTAAAGGTCCTACATTCAAAAAGTTTATTTAAATAAAAGTACATAAGTATTATTTTTGTGGACTCACATTATAAGAATACCAACATATTTTGTTATCATTGAGTTCTGAGCAAATTTTTATTACAAACATGCTAGCTATTGAAGTTTTTGATTTGTGAAGATTTGTGCCTGATGTGATGTATGAAGTTTGATTATTTAATGTGTAGTTTCACTCACATTTGTCATGTATTAGCCTGTTATTACTTGAAAATATTGATTTCAAATATGTATAAGTGTATGTTTCAAGTGTAAGCAGCATTTTAATGTCTATGGTTGTAACTGGTTGAGGGGAAGTTAATTGTTTACAGTATATACTGCTGTGTGGTTTAATCTAACAAGTAGAAGTAGATGTGTTTTGTCTATATTAGATAAACTAACTGTACAATACTTGAGTAAATGTACTTAATATCTTTCCATTTTAGTTTTGAAAAGAAACACAGCCAATCAGTGGTAAATGATGAAGATCACCTTAACCCCGGTTTTAAAAATCTCTGTTTGGTGTCAAAGGGCAAAATCAGATCATGATTGTGATCATTCTGTCTACATGGCAATCCATACTTGGCATTTTACAGTATGTTAAAAGATGAAGCCTGAGGCTGACATTAATATGCTGTTAAACGTGATCAAGAAGAACTCTGGGCCTCGTACAAAACACAAGAATAATGTGTGGGATCTCCATGCTGCTAAACACACACACAAAACAAACATACAGTGACCCAGTGTTCAGAGGATAATCACGATTCAGATGGTTGGTCACATGTGATTCATTTGAAAAAGACAACGAGTGTCCTCTTATAATTTTTTGCCACAGAAAGAAATATGTTTAGTCCGTATAGTAAAGCTGTTAAAAGCTGCTCTTCTTCACCTTATCAGGCATGTAAAGGTCTTTGCTCTGATGTAGAGGACTTTACTCCTGGGTTAATGAGTTGCTGAGCATGAATATGGAAACATATTCAACAGAGTTGTGTAAATTTGGGGAAAAAACAACTATGCAGACGGCATAGGCTGTTCATATGAAGCTCCTATAATGGCTATTAATGGTTTCTTAAAGGTTCTTTGCCATTTGAGTATCTAAGTCCAGCACAGTGTGATCACAATCCTGTAAAGTATTCAGTTCACATCTTCATTCTTTAAAATGACACAGTAGCTGGTTCTCCAATATGTTTTAGTTTGTGTGCTCAGGAGGTGTGTTTACTGATCAAACAGACACATGGGGTCCCGTTCAGAACTCTTTTCAGGAAAGAGATTTGCACTAAAGACACAATAAAGCATGCAGTGAGTTTGGGCTGCTGTTTGCAGGAAAAGAAAACTTAGTAAAATTGAAACTGGTTCTGTCTGTGTGGAGCAAATCATTGAACCCACTGCTCAAACAGCATACTGCATGTAGCGAGTGTGAGCTAGTGAGCTTTGAGTGACTTGCTTTCTTGCCAAGAGTTGGGTGTGAAGATTGATACTACTCTCATATCTCTTCATTAAACATGAAGCCACAGCCAGCATATGGTTAGTTTAGCTTAGCATAAAGACTGGAAACGCCTGGCTCTGTCCAAAGGTTTAAACAAATTGCCTAAAGCTCACTAATTCACATTTTTATATCACATTTGTTTTAGTTCTGCACATAACCCTCCTTAAAACCACAGTGTGTTTTTACACTACGAATAAAACAAACAATGTGTCAATTACTGCTGGCTGTAGCTTCTTATCAAACATGTCAATTTATTGTTTTATTTTTAACATTATTTAATCTTTATGTATTATTTATTTGTGTGTTCTTTGGTTTGCCCCAGCTGCCTTTTTGGGAGATATCGCCCTTGATGAAGATGACCTCCGAATGTTCAAAGAAGCCCACAGCAGTGATGGAGCACAGCACACTGTCCAGACCAACCACACAGACTCAGGTATCAAAGCAGGATTACATTTACTAATCTATGAATAATTCTGACTGACTATATAGTGAGTTCAAATAAAGGGATTATGATCAATGCAGATGTTTTACAGTTAACAGTTCCAGCGTCAGGAGGAGTAGGAGAGCTGCAGACAGAAAGAGTCTCCATCGTCGAAGGAGAGCAGCCACCTCCAGACCTGAGCGAGTGTGGCCGGATGGCATCATCCCGTATGTGATCAGTGGGAACTTCACCGGTGAGTTCTGAATGAAAACAGTTAATTATTCATATATTCTCACATTGGAGTCTGCTATATTCAGCCAGCGTGTGTCCGTTGCCTTGTGCGGGTTTGACATGCTGAAGCTGTCAAACTCTAATTCCCATCAGGCAGTCAGAGAGCCATTTTCCGACAGGCAATGCGTCACTGGGAGAAACACACTTGTGTAACATTCACTGAGAGGACGACTGAAGAAAGCTACATCGTTTTCACCTACCGACCTTGTGGGTGAGTTGGGTGCTCATTAACCATTTTTAAATCATTTATTTGGTTTGTTTCATTTAATCCCTCAGCCTGTAGACCAGTGTCTTCACTCACATTGCAGACATTTTGATTGATTTTGTTTCTACTGTGCGTCGATTGATTTCTTTTCATTTTTATATGATGTGTAAGTCACAGAGTGTTTTATCTTCCTTCAGCTCATTGTTTTGGTTTTCTGGCCCAAAACTTTTTTTCTGTTTAGTTCACAGCAGGTTTTTGTCGAAAAAAGGTCTAAAGAAAAAAAACATATATATACACTACCTGCCCAGCACCCAACGAGAGTCAAAGTTGGCAATTAGTTGGTGAAAATAGTGGAGCATTAAGCAGCTAAATAGCCCAATATTTCCCTCAGGAGTTGGTGAGCAAAACAGAGCTAAAAGAAGAGTGAATATTAAACTCATTCGCAATTCGTCAGGTGGCCAGAAACACATCTCCAAACGAATGCTAATGTTGCTCCGTGTCTGCTAGATGTGTAAAAAGCAACTGTTTCCTAACATGTTCATGCAAACATTATGTTTGTATGTGACAAATTACAAAACTCAAGTTTGAAGAGTTGGCTAATTAACTATCGAAGTATCCGGAAAGAAATGGAAGGCAATGGCTGCCAGGGGCTGTGGAAAAATTACATCAAAGAACTTAAAACTGTTAAACCTGCATTCCACAAAATGTGGGTGCTTGAACTTCCAAACACATGGTTGTATGGTCCTTTTAATATGCACAGGCAGCAAAGAATCAGTGTTAGTTCTGTTAGTGCTCCAGGATGTGGAGCTAAACAGTGTCGCCCCCCCTGCAGGTGTTGCTCCTACGTGGGGAGGAGAGGTGCTGGCCCTCAGGCCATCTCTATAGGAAAGAACTGTGATAAGTTTGGCATTGTGGTGCATGAACTCGGACATGTGATCGGCTTCTGGCACGAACACACACGTCCAGACCGTGACGAGCATGTAAGCATCATCAGAGACAACATCCAACCAGGTACTGTTACTGTGTTGACATGAAAAGAAAAGTGCGAAAATGTGTGTGCTCACTGACCCTCCAGATGTTTCTCCTTGCATTCAGTCCACTGATTATGTGTAAATGAATAGGACAGGAGTATAACTTCCTGAAGATGGAGCCAGGCGAGGTTGACTCACTTGGGGAGGTATACGACTTCGGCAGCATCATGCATTATGCAAGGAATACATTTTCCAGGTGGGCATTGTGGTCCTTCTTATGTTTTTCTTTCCTAAAGTTACTTTTGTGTTAAAGTGAATGCAAGGATCACTTTTATTTCCTAAGTGTACTTTGTTTTCAGCTCCACCGTTGTTCACATTAACAGGCCATTAAACAGCTCCACAGGGGCAATTATTCGCTCAAGAGCCTAACTGTTGAGCATTTGGTGATTCACTCTGTCCACTCTGCCTGTATATTTTAACTGGCAACATACAGTGCACCAGCCTGCTCCTAAACAAGGCAATCATCACCACTACTGTACCACTTGTGACAATCAGTGATTAACTGATTCTGTTGCGTTTCTGGTGTTTAGAGTTTGAATTGACTACATAGTTCCCTGATAAGAGTTCTGACTTGTTACTGTAGTTGCACAATATTTAAAGGTGCAATATGTAATATTGTGTGTAATACTGGCAGCTAGCGGTTAAAATAGTTACTGCACTACCAATTCAAAATACTGGAGAGTCGTCTCCCCCGCCCCCTCCTGCCCAGACTCGAAGTTCACGGGGGTTGCCAGGCTGAGACCGCAGCATTCACAACAATGTAGCTGGACGCTTTTCTCACATAGCCAGACATTACTCCACAGCACAGCCGAGTAGCTAACGTTAGATGCTGGCTATATTGACAGTCATAAAAGCCCGTGCTCACGTGGAGCTCTGTAACCAACTAACAGACACACTTTTTCGTCTTAAAATTACAGTATGAACCGCTAAAAACACAACAACCTCACTGTTCTCTCCAGACGCCAGTCAGGCACACTTCCTCGGCTTAGAATTACAATACGAAACGCTAAAAATACCACTACCTTGCCGACGGAACACACTTCATTGGCTTAGAATTACGGCAACAATCGCTAAACACACTGCAAACTCATAGTCTCCTCTTTCCGATTTACAGCCCCCCTCTCGTGGCTTAAAATAACTCACCGTTGTCGGCTCCAGCCACTGAACTACACATTATAAACAGCCATGGGCTGCTTGCCTGGTCCTCCCGGTAACGTTAACAGTTAGCAGGGTTAGCATGGCGGCGTTAGCCAGTACCAGTCGGATCACTTTACTGGCTATGTCTCAATTGTTTTTGCAAGTAACCAACTCGGTTACTCTAGCTATATAATTCAATGTGAGTACACAAATGTTGAAATGACAAAAAATGCCCATCCCTAGTAGCTGTGATAAATTAGCGTGGAGCTAATGCTTACCAGTTCAGGAGAAAATAAGCCAACTCTGCGTCCTTTTGGGCTCTAAGCTGTCTCCATCTTTCAAATACATCTCCAATATTTACCAGGGGGTTGTTACGTCTCTGGTCACGCAGAAACATGCTGTTTTCATTTTTTTATGTCATGTAGAATCTATCTCCGTTGATCATGTTCGTTTGTTTGCTGCTTTCATGGCTGTACTAACGTTACAGCTGTAGCGCGCTGGGTTTACGTTTTTACAGGTATATCTGTCAACCCGGCCTGCCTGTCAAACTGGGCCGTTGATAACAACACACAGATCAAAACATAAACATAAATTCCGTCACGGATTGTAAATTTCAAAAAGAAAAAATACTGAAATTAGCATTGTTGTCAGAAAAGATAGTATTTCAGTTTAACATGTTTCCTTAATATCTGATGAGGCATTGGTGTCATTTTTGGATTTATTACAGTACAAATATTTCATATTGGACCTTTAATACAGGGTTTATGATAATTTTGCCTCCCTAACTGCCCTCTAATATCATGCTGCATTATCAGCTGATCTACTACACTGACATGGTGTTTGTCCCTTCATTCAGCTCTGCTAAACAAGCCCCATAGGAAGCCTCAGGGGATTTGATCCTTTATTGTCACAGAAATGGTTTCACACTAGCCTCCTTTTCATTTCTGTCTTGTGCATGTTGTTGCCCCGTTGCTTTTCTCTGTGTTTTGGTTTTTTACCTCCATCGCCGCTTTGCTGGTCTGGGTCATGGAGGCGAGCCAAGCTAAATAAAGGCCTGGTAGTTCAGGCTTTGTTGAACAATTTGGGCTGGAGTGGCCGTTTTCTCTGGCATTCAGGAGCGGGCTCCACTGAGCCGGCTGGCACAGTCGAAAGGGCCCCATTCAGAGTGCTCTGTTTGCACATGCCTGTCATTCATGGGTGCATCACCATGGGAACTGTGCAAGGGTGAGCTCCAAATCTAGTAAGAGATTATCATAAGAGATTATCAGAATCAATAAAGTATCAAGGAGTTGAACAGGAGTCGGATCTTAAAAAAAAAAAAAATCTGTCTCTCTGCGTGAACCTTTGAAAAAGAAAGTGAACAGCTCACGTTTGTGATTTGTCTGAAACAGGGGGATCTTCTTAGACACGATCTTGCCCCGTTATGACGTCAATGGAGTCAGGCCACCTATTGGACAGAGGACCAGGCTGAGCAAAGGGGACATTGCACAAGCCCGAAAACTCTACCAGTGTGCAAGTAAGCTGCAATAATAATAATTTTAGACTATCATTTTCAAAGCCAATTAGATATTACACATCATGACTGAGTGTGCACTGTTCTTCATTCTGAGACTTTAATGTTATTTTCTCCGATCTATTATAATATAACCATGTATGTTATGGTGTGTTGTTGTTAAAGGGTGTGGGGACAGCCTACAGGACAGTGCTGGAAACTTCTCTTCTCCCGGTTTTCCGAACGGCTACTCCGCGTACGCTCACTGTGTCTGGATGATTTCTGTCACTCCTGGAGAGAAGGTGAGTGATGGTTAATAAGTGGAAGCATCAATTCAATAAGGGCTAGACACAAGTTACTGACTTAAAGAATGCCCACAGTCTGCAACCTCATTGTTAGATGCCACTTAATCTAGACTGCTTCTTTAAATCTTGATACCAAATTTTTCTTGTAACGATCTGCCCTCCATGTGTGTCTCCTGTCTCATAGATTGTGTTGAATTTTACTTCCATGGACCTCTTCAGGAGTCACTTGTGTTGGTACGACCATGTGGAAGTCCGAGACGGGTTTTGGAGAAAAGCTCCTCTGAAAGGTCTTTAACTTTCATATACAATAGACTCCCTCTCTCTCCGTTGAGTATCATGTCATTAAAGCATTTAAGGCACTCTCGAGAACATGCCCCCAAAACTGCAGTTTTAGCTAACTGGGAGCTCTAGACGTAGCTGCAGCAACTCCAGTTTGCTGGCACAGATTCTGGTCGTTTTTTTTTTTCTATCAACAGTACTCGCATATTTATAGCAATCAAGATTCACGTAAAAATTGGCCGGAGTTCTCCTTTAACTTGATGCAGTGTCTAAGCACCGTGAAGTATTGTTTTTTCATGCACTTTGGCAGGCCGTTTTTGTGGAGACATGCTTCCAGATCCAATCATCTCAACCGACAGTCGACTGTGGATTGAATTCAGAAGCAGCAGCAGCTGGTTGGGCAAAGGCTTTTCAGTAGTCTATGAAGGTACAACATTGACAATATGTGGATTTTAATACACCCTTTTTATATGCTACATTCTCATGTGAATCATTAGCATTTACAGTAGTTTTTTTTCTCCAGATTTTACATTTCCTTTGAACTGTATACTGTAGGCAACTAAAGGTAGAAATATAGAAAGCCAATCTCTGAATGAAACAAATCACTTCTCACCTCCTGTGCAGCCATTTGTGGGGGAGAGGTGAAGCGGGACAGCGGCCAGATCCAGTCCCCCAATTATCCCGATGACTACCAGTCCAACAAAGTGTGTGTATGGCAAATCACAGTGGCAGAGGGTTTTGATGTTGGCCTCTCCTTTCAGTCATTTGAGGTAAAATAACTTTTATTTTGATTGTTTACATTGTTTACGTTAATTAAAGCTGCGTAGTGAGTAGTTTCTGTCAGCGCATCCACATGATACAAGCCTTCCGTGATCGTGCACCACCCCCACCCAGGACACGGAGGATTAAAAAAACATGATGGACTCTTCAAAAGAGGTAATTATCTTCGCTCGATTTTCTGCGTGTCGAAAGTCGCCGGACAACACTATTTTCTATACATAGCCATACTGAGAAATACAGAGAGAGTTTTGTGGCGCTGGTAATCTTAATTAGCTTTGTATCAACTCAATGGCATGAATGAAACAGATATTCATTAGCATAAAAAAGTTACACACTAAAGCTTTAAGAAAGCAAGGAAATATCTCCAAAAGAAATGGCCCAACTGTGAGAATGCTTCACAAACCACATATTCCCTCAGGTAGCTTGGAACTTTATTTTTGTTAGCTCTTACTTTTGTGTTTGTGATTGCCCGGTCGTTGAAAGGCAAGAAGCACCATCATCTGCTGTAATGTCTCTTTGCACACTTCTCTGTCCTTGCTTCCACTGCAGATTGAGAGACATGACAGCTGTGCCTACGACTATGTGGAGGTGAGGGATGGCAGCTCAGAGAGCAGCCTGCTGCTCGGCCATTTCTGCGGCTACAACAAACCTGACGACATCAAAAGTAGCTCCAACCAGCTCTGGCTGAAGTTTGTGTCGGATGGCTCGGTCAACAAAGCTGGGTTTGCGGCCAACTTTTTCAAAGGTCAGAAAGTAATTTCAGTCACAAACTGCCAGCGATAAAAGAACATTTGGTTTAATTTTGTCAAATATTTCATTTGGCAGAGATGGATGAGTGCTCCAGACCTGACAACGGTCACTGTGAGCAGCAGTGTCTGAACATGTTGGGCAGCTACAGATGTGCTTGTGACCCCGGATATGAGCTGGCAGCTGACAGACGTAGCTGTGAGAGTGAGTGTAGAGCACCACTCCACACACTAAAAGCCTGCAAGCTAGTTCAACTCTTGTATGCACTCTGCTCCAAGTGGAGTAGCCTCCTCTCACTGCAACATATATCCAATGCACCCTTTTGATTACTTCAAGTGAAAGTTTGCCATTTTGGGAAATACACTTATTCACTTTCTGGAGGAGAGTAAATTTAAAGGATACCCCTCTAATATCTTTCTGTTAAATATAAGACTACAGCCTGCAACAGGTTAGCTTAGCTTAGTTGAAAGACTGGAAACAGGGGTAAACAGCTAGCCTGGTTCTGTCCAAACGTAATTAAATCTGCCTTTCAGAACCTGTTTGCCCCTGTTTCCAGTCATGAAGCTAAGCTATCTACCTACAGTTTTAGTTGTCGAATTTGTTGAATTGAGTTTCTACAACAAAATAACCTCAAACAGGCCTGAGGACAGCAGCTGGGAACTATCGACTTAGACAACAAGGTCAAAAATATGTTTGTTATTTGTTTAAGTTTTTATAACGAACACAGGGCATTGTGAGAAAGAGGTCTCATCTCTTTTGCACAGTTGAGACATGACTCCCTGGGAGTCTCTCTTCTACCACAAGAGGGCAGTATCTTAACAGTACATTACAGCACTGACTTTATTTATCTTAACAGTACACATAGGAATTACATTTCCCTTCAGTACAATTTGGTGAATTTCTTGATTTTATAGAAGAAAAAATTGATTCTTCAACCTTTAATAACTATGATTTATTCCAGTACCACAATGTCCTGTTACATCGATTATACTTGGTTATAACTTTATTTCTTGAAATGTATTTGTAAGTAACAGAAAATGTAAATTGAGAGATTTTTTTTTCTGCATGTAAATTCTTTTTTAAATGATTTAAAAATAATAAATAATAGTTTGAAGAATTTACAAATTCACACGAATGGGTGTTATGTAATTTATGTGATGCAAGTGTTTCTCTCACACTTCTACCACTGTGTTTTCTCCCACCAGCAGCTGCCTGTGGCGGGTTCATCACCATGCTCAATGGCTCCCTCACCACCCCCGGGTGGCCCAAAGAATACCCACCCAACAAGAACTGTGTGTGGCAGCTGGTGGCACCCATTCAGTATCGCATCACTCTGGTGTTCGATGTGTTCGAGACCGAAGGGAATGATGTAAGTTAATGAAAGTGATGTTTTTCTGTTAATCTGTAATATATTGTAGTCTTTCTGCAGACATTTTCAGATACATACGGATACAGACACATCAGATAACCTGCTAAAATCATTCATCATTTCCCAGGCCAATTGCCGTAAGTAAAATTGTCCAGTGTTTACCATCAGGTGTGTAAATATGATTATGTGGAGGTGCGCAGTGGGTTGACTCCAGACTCAGAGCTTCACGGGAAGTTCTGTGGAGCGGAGAAACCCGAGGTCATCACCTCCCAACAAAACAACATGAGGATCGAGTTCAAGTCCGACAACACCGTCTCCAAGAGGGGCTTCAAAGCTCATTTCTTCTCTGGTAAGTAATGAAGAGTGAAGTACTCCGGAAATTCTGAGGAAGTATTACGTGGTACAGTAAGAAGGTCAAAACCATCACTCTACTCTGATAACAATGCAGGCAGCTGTCTTCAGTTTCTGACACAAGAGTGGAGGCAGTGTTATTTAACTCTGTGTGAAGCTTGGATCTAATTTTGCACAACTTAATAATTTAGTGGCATGCTTTGTGTTTAAGTTAAATAAATCGCTTAATTGCACATTCAGAATCACATTTTTCATTATTTACATTTATTCTTATTTTGGTCCAAGTCTAGTGTTTGTAATTCTTTTTAATTGTAAAGAATATTTCATTGCAAAATACTATTCAACAAACTTATAAAAACATGGAAAGTGCTTATTGCCACATCAGCTTGAATAAATATTTTGTTCTGTGGACAGGAAGAACTGATTTCTTTTTTTTTTTTTACTAACATAGTGCTCTCACCCAAGAGATGTTTTGCTGAAAGATGACCCAGGGTTGTTTCATACTGCAGATTTTTCTTCCTTGAGTAACACAGAAAGCCTTTGTGTCTGCACTCAGCAGCAGATCTGGGCCTAAAATGTTAACTTGATATGTTCTGCAAGTTATCTGCTGCCTATTGTGACAGATTCACATGTTGTGCAAAGGAATTTTGCATTACAATTCTTTAAACATCTCAACAGATATAGATGAGTGCTCCAAAGAAAATGGTGGCTGCCAGCATGAATGTGTGAACACCTTCGGGAGCTACAGCTGTCAGTGCCGCAGCGGCTTCATGCTGCATGATAATAAGCATGACTGTAAGGAAGGTACTGAAGGTGTTTCTGCTCTCCCCTATATATATATATACACATTTTTTTATATAACCTTTATTTAACCAGGAGAAACCCATTGAGATTAAGAATCTCTTTTTCAAGGGTGACCTGGATATGTTTGATTTAAAGGGTAATTTCACTCAAATTCCAGGAAGTCTCGATAAAATGTGATTGTATGATTCTTCACCTTTGTCCACCAGTCCTTTGAGTTTATCACCCCGCCCTGACCTCGTGAGAATCAGCTTACACCTGCTGGGACCATTTAAAGTCACAAAAGGACAGAGGCTGGGGCGTTCAACTTTCTTACTTTGTTTGATATTTCTTATTTATATATCCATGGATTATCTAAGTGTGGATTGTTTATTGGCACTACTTGTAGCTACTTATTATGTCTATTAAAAGTAAAATACCCCAGAGGACACTTGTGTTGAAGAGGAGGAAATGATGTGACCACTCACTGAAGCAGCTTTCATTGTTTTATTCTGAACTGTTATTTGCTTTGTTTTTCAGCGGGCTGTGATCATGCTGTCAACACTGTGTTAGGCACAATAAGCAGCCCCAACTGGCCTGATAAGTATCCCAGCAAAAAGGCCTGCACATGGTCTCTGTCCACAACCCCAGGCCATCGTATCAAAATTGTATGCCAATGGATTTTTTTATTTTTTTTATTTAAACTTTATTGTCAAATTAAAGACTTGAAAAACAACTTATCGAAGTAATTCATAACTTTTTTTAAACATCTCGCAGGTTTTCAGTGAGATCGACATGGAGTCTCATCTGGAGTGCGCTTACGACCATCTGGAGATCTACGACGGGCGTGACACTCGTGCCCCGTTTCTTGGACGCTTCTGTGGCACCAAAAAGCCTTCTCCAGTCGTCTCCAGTGGCAACAAAATGTTCCTCCGTTTTTTCTCTGACAACTCAGTGCAGAAGAGAGGCTTTGAGGCTTCATACAGAGCAGGTGGGCAAATCAACCATAACTTTTCTGCCACCAAAAAGCCTGGAAAATGAGTAAAATGGAGAAAGAATAAAATACCAAAAATGTGACATTATAACTATGGTTTTGTTTTCTGCTGTGTTTAAAAACTGCATTCTTTCCTCTCTTTTACGAGTTCCTCTTTTTGACCCTCTAATTTTGTGGTTGTGAATTCCCAGAATGTGGAGGAAGCCTGAAAGCCGAGGTCAAGACAAAAGATCTCTACTCTCATGCCCAGTTTGGAGATAACAACTACCCCGGCGGCTCCGACTGTCTGTGGGTGGTCTCTGCTGAGAAGGGTTACGGAGTGGAGATCATCTTCCAAGTGTTTGAGATCGAGGAGGAGGCAGACTGCGGGTATGATTATGTGGAGCTGTATGACGGCGCTGATATCAAGTCTCCGAGGCTGGGACGATATTGTGGATCTGGGGTAAGGCTAAAAATATCAGTCTTGTGTAGTAATCACTATTTAAATTATTCTTCAAAAAGCATCTCACTTTGTCTTCTTCCTTTCCCTCAGGCCCCAGAGGAAGTCTACTCAGCCGGGGACGCCATAGTTTTAAAGTTTCACTCAGATGACAGCATCAATAAAAAAGGCTTTCATGTACGCTACACAAGCACAAAGTTCCAGGACACGTTACACGCAAGCAAGTGACTCTCTGAAACTACCCCAAACCTAAATGGAGACTTCACCCCTAACATTTGGTCAGACACACCCATCTCCAGGCGAGGATGAATGCATGGATTGATACCACAAACACCAACCTGCATACTTTACATTCACATCTGTTAGACAGAGTGAAGCCATGCAGACAAATTGCATCTTTACTCTTCCTCATTATATAGCTATATAGGATGAAAGGCAAGGACTAATTTGCATTGATTATTTTGAGTAAATTCAGTCACACTGCCTGTAATGAGCTGATTTTGTCATAGCACTGTGTTGAGATATAAAATGTATATATTGTGAAATAGTTTTTTTTTTTATATATATATATTTGTTTATTGGAACACATCACATCAAATGACATAAATCTTGTACGTTTACATGTGTGACCTTTTTAAACAAACATACATGTGGAAAAAGGTAGAGAAGAAAGAAAGTGAGAATTAAAAAGAAGAAAGAAGATAACAACAACAACAACAACAATAGCAACAACAACAACAATAATAACAATCAAAAAAGAAAAAAATACAAAACTCAAAACCCTAATGAATGGAATGCACTTTGTTGTATTATATCACTGGACAAATGCACATGACAATAATAATGAGTGTGGAGCACAAATCTAATATGTTGAAAGCTCAGTTTTTTACTTTGGTGAGGTTTTTGAGTTCACATCCAGTAGATTAACTCACGGCATATTTTGAGTGAGTATAATTAGCCTGTTCTTTGTATTCTCTTGCAACAAACAGCAGTACAGCATGAAATTGATGAAATTAGTGCCACATTGTTCAATTCATCCAATATTTTCCCTTTATATCTGCTCATCAGTAAATATTTCTATACTGACCTTAAACAGCTAGATATTTAGAGTTTGCTTTACCCTCACGGATTTAATTTCTTAACTTGCTCCAGTGATGTAAAAGTGTACTTAGAAGGTTGTCGGTACACTGTGACATCACCGATGGGTGTGGTTACAGGTGCAACAGAACCCACATCTTATAGAGTGTGGTCAGAAGAGCAACATAAAACCAAATAGGAAAGTGAAACACTGCTTTTCAGCCTGGTATTAAAAGAGGAAATTCACTTACAGGACACACACACACACACACACACACACACACACACACACAACACGACTGGTTGTGTGTGTGAACAAAGGGAGGAAGGCAGCACATACAGCCTCTCACGAAGGTGAAGGGATTGCTCTTGAGGGAGTTGTTTACTTTCTGTGATCATGACCTCATGATGAGGACAGTAACTCTTAAACAATGACACATAGTGCTTCAGCATCTACTGTATGTAATCAAATTACAAGGATGTTCTATTTATTTTTATGTTGGAATAAGCACTTTGGAAAAAAGTTTCAAGAAATGCTTTTTATTAAATTGTTACCCATATAATTTTGGTGTGATATTGGGTGCCCCTTATATACATCAGCTCTTGGGTCAGCCAGGGTAAACAGTTGGTACAGTGAAGACACCAAGCCCAACAATGTGGAGATCACATGAAAATTTTATTGAATGTATTAGTTTATCATGCACAAGAAAAATTATTGAATCATTAAAATATTAGTGCACCACAACGGTCAGGTAAATAGACAGTTTCACATTCGTCACTGAAGCACAGCTTCTCTGAAATGAAATGCGTGGCAGTAGATCCAGTCAACAAACAAACTGAACAATGTGTTACAAAAATGTTATTTAAACGTTCCCTGTGGAAGTTTAGTCCTCTAGTAGCGTTATAGAGCTGTTTTTCAATGAGTGTGTACATGTTTTGGGATGCACACAATCCTACCAATGGTGGCACACTGTTCCACTGATCAACAGGTGGCGGTAACACACCAAGATATGCTGCAATGTGCCAGAAAATAACATAAGAAGACTGCAAGCTAGCAAGCATGGATGTGAACAATGCTGGAATTTGCAATTTTTTTATGAGGAAGGAAATGCACTTGTTGGTTTGCTAGACCTCAAGGATACACACAATGCGTTTTGGTGAGCAACGCTAAATGTTTACTTGTGTTTGTTTGACAACTCCACAGGGCCCCTTTAAGATACATCTGTTACTATTGGACAGATAATTCTAATATCAAATGTAAATTGGAAAATTAGAAATCTGCCACTCTAATTCATTACATTTATACATTTTTACATGTTTGTTGGGTAACGTTTTACCCTTGTGTTCCCCTTTCAGTTGTATTTTTGTCATAGATTTCTAAATCTTTGGTAAGAAAACTTTGAGAGGCTCATTTTCATGCACTTTATCCAGAAAGCCCAAGTTGAAGTAAGGGTACAGCGTCTCAGTGAAGGTCTCCCTGAAGGTGTAGAGGTGTATCATGCACTCTGCGTTGTAAAAGGACACCAGGCCCCTCTTGTAATCCAGGTACACTCCAATCCTGGCCAGTGGCTCCTCCAGGGACAGGACTGTTGGGGGTGAAGTGCCAGCCATGTACTGTATCCCATAAGAAAGGGACAGAGTCCAGAAGCCGTTGGCTGGGAGGGCTTTGATGACTCCCTTTCTAGGCACTGACTCTCGGGCCACCCCCACAGTCCAGACTGTGCTGCTATAGACTTCAATCTCCCAGTAGTGGCGCCCATGGGTGAAGCCCTGGCTTCCGAGCAGTGACAGGGCAGCGTTGAACCTGGAGGGGTTGTCCTGCACGGTGTGGTTAAAGGTCTGGTAGCGAACACAGGTGAGGGAGGAGGTCAGGCTGAGCCAAGGGTTGGCCGTGCTGGAGTTAAATGTGATGGCTGCTGGAACTAAAAACAGGAAAAGTATAAAATTACAAAATAAATTGAAAGATTCTTTGACAACACATGTTGGTTCTCAGATGATCAGTGTTGGTTTCTGTGTAATTCCGTGATTGCAGTTTGCATTTTCAAAGTAAGATAGGACCAAAGTGTCACTTAAAGTACCTGGATAAATGCTTCCTTTCATCGATTTCCACACTCTGTACTGCAGGGGCCCCGCAAACCGACCCTCGCACAGACTGGGCGGTGTAAAAGTGGGTTTCTCAAACTTCAGTGAAGGCCTGCCAACAAAAGTAATGTCAGAACAGTAAAGAGAGAGAAGAAAAAACAAGGCCCATCCAGGATAAATTGTTTCCCACACTCACCTCTGTAGCAGGACTTTGATGCTCTGAAACGAGACACAGGAATAAACAAAGGATAAGAGAGACAGATGGGTGATTAGTTTTGTTGTATCTTAAAGACGAAAAAGCTTTTTCCACATGACATCAATGTCTGAGCTCACACTATCCCACCCTGTGGGATCTCCCTGTGGCCGGGGGAAAGTCCCGCAGCCGTGGCCTTGTGCCTGAGCTAAACTACTTATCCTCCAGATCAACGAGTGAGATCACTGGCCTACATCCTGTCTCCACTCACTGCTCAAGTCTTTTGTTATTAGAAAAGTAGCAACAGTGTTAACATTTTTACCAGTATATGTAAAACGGTACTCTTAAAATGAATGCAAACTGACATGCTCAACATGTTTATGGCCTTTAATTTATAGTGCACAAACTTAAACAGCTTAGCCAAAATGGTCACACCCTGTTCAGTTAAGTCTTGAATGTTGATGTTGGTGCCTGTTTTGACCTGGAAATATATGAGAGAATGATGTATAAAACTAACTTTCCCACGTTTTACATCTCCACTTCATCTTGTTATAAATAATTCTAGAAACAAATGAAGTTTGAAGTTTGAACAGCTCAGCATATATCGCCTTAATCATCCCCAAAGCTGACTCATCGTGCTGTTTAATAACTTCCAGATGGACTGTATTTATCGTGTATAAAGTTGATATGTGCTGAAATTACCCGGAGCAGAGTGAAGGCGTCCTGCTCTTTCAGTTTGTCCTCTATCTCGTGGACGGCTCTCTGCAGACGAGAGATCTCCACACACAGCAGGGCCTTGTGCTCGTCCAGTCGGATCAGCTCTCTGCGCTCCTCCGTCTTCAGCTTCACCTGCAGCAGCTTCTCCTCCTGGTACAGGAACTGGTGCAGGTCGCTGAACTGGGCTTCAATGCGTTGCTTCAGGTCAGCGGTGTGCTCCTAAGTAGGTGGAAGATGATGGACATTGTCACTGGGAGAAATTACTTACAGTGTTTTCACAAAGATGCAAACCTTAAATTTTCTCTTTTGTACTGTAACAATCAAAATAATAATAATAATAATAATAATAAGATACATTGCCACATTTTTGCAGATATATCCATTCCTTTCTGGAAAGTCTGATTTTAAGACATTAAATAAGTCAAAGTGGACATCCATAGTCCAGTAGTATTTGAGGCGTGTCCATTATGTAGAGCAGTGTTTCTGAAATGGGGGTCCGTGTACCCCTTGGGTACTTTGGAGTACTGTAGGGGGTACGTGAGATTCCTTTTTGAAATGTTAATCTCAAATATATCAGTCATGCATAATTCATCAAATTAATTTAGTTATGGATTCTAAACATTTGAAGTAACATTTAAGTGTGTTTCAGTTACAAGCATGTACAATGTACCTCTTCATATAGCCTTTTTTTCTACCAAAAATGCGTTGCACTCGTCAGGGGGGTACATTATTGAAAAAAGTTTGAGAACCACTGATGTAGAGTATGTGTGTTTTGGAAGCATTTCCTCTCACCTTGAGCTTTTTAACCTCATCCTCAGCTTCTCTGTCGCACTGTAGCGCAGTGTTGAGCTCAACTTTAAGGGAATCCATGGAGCTGTTCAGAGACGCCTGACAGGATAGAGACACAACATCATTGCATACTGACCCGGCGGCCCGCTTCACATTTCTGATACAATGTCACATCTGCGTTTACTAGTTGTTTTGGCGCAAAAACAATACATAGATACAGATCATAAACTTATACATGAAAAATAGATTATCACCTGCAGTGATGTAATTTACAATTCAGATGTAGGATATAGTTTCCACCATTACAATGACCATATGTACTGTACTATGCACTAAGTACTGAGATGCATCCTAATGTGTAGACATTTTGAAAATAAACAGAAATCATTCAAACTTTATAAAACAAAGCTTAACTCACCCTGTACTTCTGTTCAGCCTCCTGTACACACACCATGGTATGATTCCTGTGCTCCTGGGAGAGGCCACACACCAGACACACCAGCTCCTGGTCCTCCTCACAGTAAAGCTTCAGCTCCTCTCTGTGTCTGCTGCAGCGTGGGACCGGAGCAGGAACCCTCTCTGTCATGCCAACATCTGCCAGGCGAGGTCCAGTCCCGCTCTCCTCCAGACCCTGACAGTAGCTCTCTACTATGTTGGCAACGATGCGGTTGGGCCTGTAGCTTTGCCCGGGGTACACCTTCCTGCACTGAGGGCAGGAGCCTGTGCCTCCCTGAATGGGCCCCCGAGGGCCGGTCCAGTAGCCCTCGATGCACCCCTGGCAAAAGGTGTGATCACAGGGCAAGGACACCGGCTGCTTGAAAAGATCCAAGCAGATGGAGCAGGTAAGATCTCTGCTGATTCTGTGTGCTGAGCTTTTGGTTACTTTTCCAGCTATGGGAGGCTGTCGCAGCTTTTCCATCGCTGCAGCAAAGTCTTCTTCCTTTGGTTTCCAACTTTTCTTGTCTGGCTTTATCCCCTGGTTTAGTTTTTCCAAGTTCTGCAGATAAACTGTCTGGATTTTTTTCACTTCTTTCTGATTTTTACTCATTCCTTTGCCTTGATTGTTTTCTTTTGTTCTGAGTGTACAGCTGGACCTCCACGTCCTTCCTCTCCTGTAGAGTGTGGCTGCTTTCTTTGGCCTCCAGTCTTCCTGTTGATTGTGGGGAAATGAAGTGGGTGGTGCTGAAGCAGCCACAGCCTTTTACGTCCTCAGCAGATAGTAAGGGGATCTCAAAGGGCCCCTTTTCTTCCTCCAGACTGACATCACATCTTATTTAGGAAACCAAGGCGGACCATGGATATTCTATCCTTGCCATTTTTCTTTAGTGAAGTCTGGCCAGTAAGTGCAAGAAATCCTGCTTCACCAAACTCTTAATCTGCTGTCGAGTAACTACAGAAAAATGTAAATCCTGTGTGTGTGTGTGTGTGTGTGTGTGTGTGTGTGTGTGTGTGTGTGTGTGTGTGTGTGTGTGTGTGTGTGTGTGTGTGTGCCAAAGTGTGTTTGAGACTGAGAGAGACCAACAAGAAGTCTGTGAGCAGTAACATAGTTCCTGCTTATTTTTATGGCAATGCTCTCTGCCAAGTAAGTAATCATTGTTGCTGAATGGTAAACAAGATCATTAAGAGATTACATAGAGAAAGAAAAACGTCCTGCAGGCAGAAAGCTCGACCATGGGGAAATACAAATACCGGGAGTTTCTTTTTCCCCATCCAGTTATCGTAACAGATATTTACAGCCTGGTCCCTGAGGGCTGGAACATCTGTCCAGTAAACTACAGTTTATTTACAACAGACTTATCAAGTGACTTGCTACAAAGCAAAAGAACCCTGTCACATATCAGTATGTGAACAGTTTAAATATTACAGTGTGGTACATCAGGCAGGCTAATCACACTAAAGTCAAAACAGATCATGTGATTATACACTGGAACATATTTAAAGGTCAAAAAGTGTACATTTTAAAAATGCGTGTGTGTGTGTGTGCGTGTGAGAGAGAGAGAGAGAGAGAGAGATACACAAATATAGGACATTCAACATCTTATCTGGTGTCTGGAGTGTATTTAAACGTTTTGAGTCTCTTGTTGAAGAGAGAACTTGTATGTAAGCCGGAGACAGCGAGCAGCTCAGCAGCTAACTTCACATGGACAATGGTGACATCTGGTGTCCAAACTGAAAATAAAAATTAGATGAATGATTATAAAGTACAATATAGTTAGTGAGTGAAAACTCTTAAAGTATCTGTTAATGAAACTATAAATTTACAAAATGCAGTGAAGTAAAAGTAGAAACACAAGAAACTGAAGTGCTAATTCCTAAAACTTAAAAAAAAAAAAAAAAATGTGGTACAATAATATGTAGAGCAAGTAAACATTAAATCAGTTAATTACTTACAAAAATGTAGTTCTAGTAGCAGAGAGGCCCCTAGGCTCGGAAAGCAGGGAGGAAACAGATGAATGTGCAAGTTGTAAATAATGGAAAGCAAATGAGAAACAATTATTATTTTTCTATTTGTGTGCATTGTACTATCATTATCAAGTTTGTTTCCCACAGATCTACAGTATAAGGCAAATGCCGTGACCAGGATGACAAAGTGATGAGGAGCTGATGAAGCTGTGTGAGAGGGAGCAGGTACAAATAAATCGGTGGAGAGACGAGGCAGGTGTGACAGCACTAACATATCCAGTAGTAGCTCACCTCTGTCTCCTCTCCCTGTGGTTTAGTGGACCACCAGCAGGATTGCGCCTTTGAACTCAGACGCTCTCCATGGTGCTGAGGAGCTGCTGGAGCTGTCTGTGGTGCTGAACATTCACAGGTATGAAGCCCTGTAGTGCGACATGTCCTACTTGCTCCACAATCATAAAACATTTTACATATTTATATTTTGCAAAACTTGTTTGCATGTTTTCAAATGCCCATAAACAAAGACAATGCTCCTGCTCCACCTATGATTGGGATGATTGACATAGCAATCCAACTGGCTAACTCTTTCTCTCCCTTATTATTTTTTATTTTATGTCATTCTGTTTGTCTTGCCTTGAGTTTCCCAGGTTTTTCTATACGTTGCTTCTTATCTCTCCTGCACAACCTTTTTGTACACAACATGTCCTTATTACATGTGAAAGCATGAAATATTACATTAGATGAACACATGTTGGACTATCCAATCCAATCGCCCTGCAATAAATCAGGTCAGATGTGGTGGATGTGTTGCATTAGTTATGATATGTAATGACTGGAAAATATATGCAAGAAGGAAGAGACTTTTGTCTGCTGTATTCCACATTCACTGAGATTTTAGTGGAGAATAAGTCCACTGATGGCACACAGTCAAATTAACTTCAACTAACCTTCAATGGTCCTTGATAAAATGACCACGTTCAGAGCTGCACACACATAATTAACACAGGACACAGATTAGGATTGTTGAGTTAATTAAACGTTGACATGGGTTGGCATTATGATTCCTGTAAACCTCATGGGTCAGGAAGGATTTGAGTGGGGTGCAGCAGAGGGTAAGTGAAGTTGTTATAGTATTGCATCAAGTGTGGAAAACAATTTCATTTCTTGCTCCATAACTGCAAGCGAGTGAGGTGGTGCACTAAACCCCTAAAACTCAGACTGCAAAAACACAGACAACAGACATTTCTGCTTTTCATTTAAAGCGTTTACAGTAATTACGAGCATGTTAGCATGCTGATGTTAGCATTTAGCTCAAAGCACAGCCTCTCAGTCCCTAAAACATGGCTGTAGTAGACTCTTAGTCTTATTCATATGTTACTTCTTAGAGAGATCTCTTGCCAAAGTCAGATTATTTTTTAAAACATAACACATTTTTTTTTATTGTGATAGCGTAGAGATTTTTTAGAGATAATTTGCTTCTTCAATATTTTTGCTTTTTTTATTTTTTCGGGATATATCCTCTTTGCTGTGAGGCTGTTTATCCTCATCTTCCCCATTACATGAACACCTATATATTTTCTATAACTCATGAACAGGTTGCAATGTTATATTTCTAGGCTATAAAATAGCAAAAAATTGCAGGTGCAACACAGATGTCTTCTTAATTGATGGTTTTATTTCTTAAGGTGCATAACAGTGACTAACGTTTCGATGTAAGATTACATCTTCATCAGAGTCATTTCTAGGCTATGTTTGTGTCTCTTATCATACAAAAGGATGAAAAGCAGTGGATAGTTGTGGCACTGCTGGAGACAAAGTGAGAACATGTGCACAAATGTGTGCAGCCATGCATGTGAGTGTTTGTGGCAAATTATGGAAAAAATGCAACATTTATGAGGACAGAGAGAAAAAAAAGACACACACACACAAGGCACATCTGCACTAAACACACACACTCTCAATAAAACCCCAAGCTGGAATTTAAAAGCTAAAAATAACCTCAGTGTCTGCAGGAGTGAGCGACCTGTAAGAAGATAAGAAGCACAAGGACAGACAGTATAGAATATTGAATTTCTCAAGTTATGATGATGGCGGTAATAGTGGTAAAGATGTTATTGTCAATTAATTTGTTCACTGACATCTAAGAAGTATCTTAAGCAAATTATATGTAAATTTAATTATCTAATTTCAATTTAAAATTGCTTGTATTTTATACTTTTTAGCCTTGCTAGTGGCACGGCTAAAATTACTCTGATGATCCCCTGACTTTTACTTCAGCACCATCATTGAGTAAAAAATTTTAATTGTCAAATACTTTGGTTTATGATATAAATACTTGTAAAACTAATGACATTCCTGTCAACCTCAAGTGTTTGTGGTTATTGCTAATTAGCAAATGCAATAATGCTACCAAGCAAAACTAAGATAAGGAACACCATATAGGCATTAAACCTGCTAAATACCAGCATGCTAGCATGCTTTTTAGCATTTAGAAAAAAAATAAAGTGTATTTATTTTACAAAGGAATGCACACACTGGCATGCACAATGCAGTGCTGGTTTCTAATCCAGTGTTGATTGCTCATCTTGAATAAAAGAAGACATAAAGTGAAATACATATTTAATTATTCACCCAACCAATGTTTCTCTCTTTCTCTCCTCTGTTTTTGTCAGCTTCCCCCCCGACAATGAAAGCCCCCTTCCTCTCTCATAATGACCCTTAAGCAGATGCAGAGGCAATGTCAGAGCATACTTCGGGCACAGGAGCTTCCTGAACTCGTATTCGTTTACCTTCCAAGTTAGTGTGAAACCATGGGCACAAGCAGGTGCACAGTACAAAGTGTGCTCAAACTGGGCTATAATGTCACATTTCAAAGTCAAATGAAGGGATGCTGCAGCATACTGCTTACTTTTAGTACATTATAAATCTACATGCAGCCTGTTTATTCAATGTTGATGGGTAGTTCTGTTGTTTTCTGTAGTTTGAGAACATTGGAAAGACCCAACCAACCAACAAACCACCTAATGTCACCCTCGTGTATTAGGGAGACCACCACACAATAAATATTGTAATATTAATATTTTTAAGCAGTGAAATAACTAAAATGGTACTAAAAAATAAAACTGTATAAATAAAAAGTCTGTTATATAAGATAGTACATTATGATTGTTATAATACACTGAATACAGTTTAGCATTTTGATACAGTTGTCAACAAATCCTGTATGACTTTTTCATCTAGAAGAAAGTGACACAGTTTGCCCCCCAAAAACAAACTGGATAAAAGTAAGAAATTGTTGAGAAAGCAGCTTGCAAGATTGTCTGATCCACTGGTGTGGGGTCGGGGGGGATGGTAAATCTAATACTCCTCCTGTTATTATTATTATTATCATCATTATATTGGAGCAAGCACATAGAACTACTGTATAAAATCAGTAAATTAGTTTGGACAGTATGTGAGTATGAAACAGCATTCCTTTTTAATTTCCTCAGAGAGTCACACTGTTAGCGCCTGTCTGAGTTTGGACCCACACACTATCGCTGCAGGTAATAATATGTCTGGCACTTCTAATAATATGTGTCACGATGCGAACACCTTATCCACACTTCGCTCCTTCTGTCGCTCTATAAATTGTTTGCCTCCTCTTCACTTGCTGGGAGCAGCTTTTGATGCTCTTACTGTAGCTGTTGAGGATCACGACTCTCCTGCAGATCACTTCCTGAATCATGCTTTGATCCTCTGACTCTTCAGGTTTGAGCGTTAGTTTATCTGTAGCTGTGATGATTGTACTTTTATGTTTATACTCAGCTCAGTGTGTGAGCTCAGCACTCAGAGCAGCTCTGCTCCTCCTTCAAATACCACTTTTGTCTCTGCCTCTCTGCATGCTGCTGCAGATCACTTCAGGGACATTCGAAGCGAGCCAGTGGAGGAGGATTGCAGCGATCTGTTCTGCAAAACAGCAACACACATCCAGACGCAATGCAGGTACAATTAACATGCATTACTATATGCTTTAATTTACGTATGCTGGGATAGACTAGCATGCAGAACCATTAATCATGGTAATATTCATTTATGTGATTATAGTGTATATGGTAGCTAACTTGCTATATTTGTCTTATTAAAGTCTTGACACATAACTGAACATTATATTATATTTTATGTTGGCTGGTTAACTTGAACCACTTTATATGCAATATAAGTATATATTGTACTTTTAATCCACATGTAGTGGATTATAAATACAATATTTCCATCTGAAATGTAGTGAAGTGGAAGTATAGAAGTACTTAAGTACAAGCACTCAACTTATGTACAGTACATAGAGTAAATGGGTGATTTCAAACTTTGAATAAAGTGCACATGCACTTTATGTCAAGCTAGCCTCCATGCAGATACTACTGTAATACAATATTCAGTGTTTTCATGAATACCGTTTAGTTAACTTCAGGCCAAAACATCTTAGCCATATGGCAAAAAGTAAAAGCATTACAGGTGGTAAATAGTCATGTTTGTCTGTGCAGGCAGCAGGATATGAACAGCGTTTAACTGAATTAGCTATCAACTGCCTCTTTTGCAACTGTGCCGGAAGAAACAATGTTGTCAGATATTAGGTTGTGTCTTTGTTGCAACATTTGTGATGATCAGTGGAGGAAGGATGATCGCCCTCAGCATTCATGATGACTTAGACGATCGCAGGGAGCATCTCACTACTCGGCACACGTGGCTTTAGTACTTTGAATAATGCAGCGCTCTAGATGTTTAGACCCCAAATCACCTTCCTCTTCAGATCTTTTAGACCAGTTTCTCAACATGGCGTCACAGAAATTCTCAGACTGAATTTTTTTATAGTTTGCTTGATATACAAACAATTCAAGATTTAAGATTCAAGATTTACTTTATTGTCATTTTCATGTGTACGGTGTTTGATATTGTTCCCCCAGCTTGTGTCAGTATAAAACAAGGAAATAAATAGAATTAAACGACACATAAAATACAGCATATAGACATATAGGAGGAGCTTGGGCACAGAGTATTAAAGTGCAGTGGAGAATAGCAGCTCTTTTAACTCTTTTAACCCTAAGCATAAGACACTCCAGGTGTGTGTGTGTGTGTGTGTGTGTGTGTGCGCGCGCACGCGCCTGTTTATGTGGCTTTTGGAGGGTCAATCAATCACCAGACCACTCGTAGTCATCTTTCACCGCACCAGTCCGTGGCAGCCAACTCTGATCTTTTATTAATGCAGTTTTAAGGAGTGTGAATTATTGAGCGACATTCTCGATGCTGGATGCTTTGGCATCCTTTCATATTCAAAAAGTGGGCCGAGGGGACAGGAGCACCCCAGTAGTTCTATCTATTTCTGTACAAACTCTTTACATTACAACCTCTTAAAGCCCTTTATCAAAAGCAAGTAAAATACTTGCAGAGACAAAGAAAAGCATTAAGAAAAGACAAAAAATCCCAAGTTATATCAAACTGGCTCTAAATAATCAAATGACAAAAGGAAGGAAGGACAGTATAGTCTACAATCACAGTGGCAGTGGCTATGAATCAACACATACTGTATGGGACTGAAAAACTCTGGAAAACTCAATTTTCAAAATGGAAATACAAAAGCCTCACAGATCATTTGGGGATTATTTTACAGTAGATCAATTGTGCTATTTAAATTCACCAAGTCAGAAATCTCAAGCTTTGTTATCACTGAAATATTTAACAGAATATAGAAACACTGAGTGTGTGCATCCAGTGTGAGTTGAGAAAATGTGTGGTGAAAATATCGATAATATATGTAATAGTGCTCATGTTACAAGAATATTAGATTTTTCCCAATTCTTTCTTCTTTTTCTTTTTCTGGAAACTAAGCATATGTAAAATGTGTTTAATTTATTTTAATCTGTATAATACATACAAAGATTGATTCTTTTCTAACTGCAATGTTAAAATATGCTCAATGCAATAATTACAGCATGTAGGTACAAATAGTCTGGAAGAATCCAAAAGAGCTGTGCAACCACATACATTTCTCAGCATTTGAGTATTGAAGTATTGATTACTGAGGTGTCGATCTGTTCATCCATACACACCAGTTGGCTGGATGTCTGAATGTAACTCCTGCTGCTGGTCCAGCTGTCACAAGTCTTGTTACGTTTCGTCATAGAAATATCATATCGTCACATGAAAGCAGATCTAGCTTGCCAGTGCCAAAACTATTGTTGTCATACCACCTTGTGAATAAAAACCTACATCAATTTATAACTTACGCTTCCTAAAGTGCATTTACAGAAAGTTATACCAGAGGAAAATGTGCTTAGATCCTTATCAGACAAGTTATATGTCTTGTTTCAGGATCTTACATTAAGTGTTAAGGACCTTCTGCTTTCTGTAACTAGCACCATAAGGTCTTTCTTCTCTTTTCTGTCTTTCTCAGGCGGATGAGAAGGCAGTGGATGGCGGCCTGCTGCCTGATGCCAACGGGAAAGATCCAAACCCGGGTGGACAGACAGACAGCTCCAAGTGGCAGAAACCACGGCTCACACGTAAATCTTTGATGAATTGTTGTCTCGTCAAGTGGATTATCGCCAGTACCACGCAACAAGGGCCAGGTACACGCACATAAAGAAACACACTCAACAACAACACAGTGTATTGAATATCTGCATGATTGTGTGTGACAGCATGGGAAGTGGGACTCAAAGCAAAGCAGGAGGGAGAGACAGTAGTAAGGCAGGCCTTCAATCTAAACAGAATACATACATTTTAAAGCATCTACCCCATCTACAGTATATAAAGTATGTATATATATATAAGCATCTACCCCATCTACAGTATATAAAGTATATATATATATATATATATATATATATATATATATATATATATATATATATATATATATATACAGTCATTCAATTCTCATTCAATGCTTTCCTTTTTATTTTTTCATGACTATTTACATTGTAGATTCTCACTGAAGGCATCAAAACTATGAATGAACACATATGTAATTATGTACTTAACAAAAAAGTGTGAAATAACTGAAAACATGTCTTATATTTTAGATTCTTCAAAGTAGCCAGCCTTTGCTTTTTTATTAATAAGGGAAAAAAATTCCACTAATTAACCCTGACAAGGCACACCTGTGAAGTGAAAACCATTTCAGGTGACTACCTCATGAAGCTCATTGAGAGAACACCAAGGGTTTGCAGAGTTATCAAAAAAAGCAAAGGGTGGCTACTTTGAGGAATCTAAAATATAAGACATGTTTTCAGTTATTTCACACTTTTTTGTTAAGTACATCATTCCATATGTGTTCATTCATAGTTTTGATGCCTTCAGTGAGAATCTACAATGCAAATAGTCATGAAAATAAAGAAACACATTGAATGAGAATGTGTGTCCAAACTTTTGGCCTGTACTGTATATATGTATATCTACAGTATGTTCTCGCCCTTTTTGTCCTTTATTCAGTTTTTACAGCACAGACCTTCATTTCCGCCACTTCATTTCAGCAGCTTATCAGTAAATGAATGGGCCACTGCCGCTTTCACTCTCATCTCTAGTTCTGTTTCAGCTAATCAACTCACTGCCCCTTTACATGACCCCTTTGTCTTGCTTTATACCTAAATTATTGACATTTTCCTTCTGTGTGCATGCACTTGACAGGCAGGATAGACATTAATTTGTGCAATCTGTCCAAGCAATATCTCATAATTCCCTTATTTCAACTGAATTGATTATTTCCCTTCTGATGACTTTTATCAGCCTGGGTAACAAACACAGTGATGAGCAGACAAAATATCTTCTCTGCGGTTTCCAGAAATGACCGTTTGTTGTCATCCTGACTTGTTTCCAGCTGACATCTCTCTCTGCCAACAGACAGATGGTCATGTGCCTCAGACAGGCTGAAAACAGTAGCAGGACAAATGCTCTGATGGCTGACAAGCCATCACTTAATGTCCCTACTTTGAACTTCAGCAGGGAAATGGTCTAGATCAGTGATCTTCAACAGCGCGTCCGGGACCTGTAGGGGGGGGGGCACCAAATTATTGTTAATTTTTTGAAAGTTTTTTCAAAAATACTGGCCTATACAGTATTTCACAAAAGTGAGTACACCCCTCACATTTTAGTAAATATTTCATTATATCTTTTAATGGGACAACACTGAAGAAATGACACTTTGCTACAATGTAAAGTATTAAGTTTACAGCTTGTATAATAGTGTAAATGTGCTGTCCCCTCAAAATAACTCAACATACAGCCATTAATGTCCAAACCGCTGGCAACAAAAGTCAGTACACCCCAATGTTAAATTCCCATAGAGGCAGGCAGGGATGTGCTCACTTTTGTGAGATACTGTAGGTAAAGTAGCATCCACACAGTTAATCCTAAGGATTCACTGTGCCACATGTATGTTTAACATTAAAACATTATTTATAAAATCATGACAAGTATTATTTTAATAGCTTATATTATTTTATGCACTAAAAAGGTATGTATAAAGGCTTTAGGGTGCCCTACAAGTTATTGTAGGCCCAGTTTAATATGCAACTTCATTTTATACAATATATGTAGTAGGGGGTCCCTCATCCGTCTCTCTTTCAGTTAAGGGGTCCTTGGTTTAAAAAATGTTGAAGACCCCTGGTATAGATCTTTTCTTGATTAGGCCTTTAAGTGTATCTGCAGTAGGAATGCACTGAAACGTGTGTCAGCATTGCATTCTACGAGCTCAAATAAATCATTATTATCCCTTATAATAATATTTACCATCAGGGGCATTTGTTACATATTAAAATGTAAATATTTGTTGAGGGGATAAACAGATGTCCTCTACTTTATAACATCTTGATCCCCATCTAGTGGTCTGTGAACATTATAGCACCTGAGTGTCTCCTGCACCACTGCCTCTAACAGAAGGTGGTCTGCACTCACTCTCTAACAGGTGTATTTCATATAGAACAATCCAAAAAAATATGCAAGGTGGTTTCCAGTGACGTTTGTATCTCACACAAATAAATAATCCTAACATTTGAAAAAATGCTGAAAAATGTGGAATTGCTGTTTACTGATGAAAAAGGTGTTGGGCTCCATGACGTAATGCACAACATGATATACAGTACATATTCTATAGTTATGAAAGTGAAAAAAATACAATCATTATCACATAACATCAGCAGAGGATGTTGTGTATTTTTGTGTATGTCATGAAAACAACGGTTTTTAGATGCTACTGTACTTGTTGTACTAGATAGAGATAGAACTTCCCCTTTGCCATCTCGTACTGAATATGATTGTTTCCAGTAGAGGGATCACCCAGTTTTCTCAACACTAAACATTAGCAAACCCACTGGTACACTGTTACAACACAGTCTGGATCAGCTCACACACCACACTCATTCAAATGACAAGTGACATTTTTTTTTTCAATTTTCAGTTTTCAGTCATAAATTGGCTTTTTGAATGTCCTCTGAGGTGATCTTGCACAACTAATTACAGCATATTGTACATTTGTGAGAAGTTTCTTTGTTTTGTTTATGTGTTTGAGCTGTTATCTAGTGTTAGTAAAGGAAACAAGGGTATTTTTGCTCTGCAGCTGCAACAATGTGTGAATTGGCCAAATATTCCGGCCTGGAGGTCAAAATGTACAAAATATCCCCATTGTGGCTGGGCCTCCTGCACACTCTTCTCCTTGATGACTGACATAATATTATAGAGTGTAAAAACATTTGTGCGTTCTGTCAAATCATATCAGCTGTTAGAAGGAGAGGTATGGCTACCTGTGAATAGCCTACAACAATGATGGAAATACCACCATAATAATGGCATTTAGAATGCCTGTCATACCATTTCAATGTATAGTTTCTCTGGTAGTTAGTGTTTGCAATGCATGTTTAGAAACTATATTCGCACTTGGACAACCTGGACAAAAAGCATATTATAGGGCAGGTGGATTCCTTTGCACAATGCAAGGGGTGTATGTGTGTGTGTGTGTGTGTGTGTGTGTGTGTGTGTGTGTGTGTGTGTGTGTGTGTGTGTGTGTGTGTGTGTGTGTGTGTGTGTGTGTGTGTGTGTGTGTGTGTGTGTGTGTGTGTGTGTGTGTGTGCAGCCTCTCTAGAAAGGTAATTTCTTGCCAAAAATAAAATGCACAAAAATCAATGAACGAGCTAAAAGCATGCACTAAGAAAAAGGCTGAGAGAGAGCAAAATTCAGGGTATTTAATTGTGTGACGAGAACCTGTGTGGCAGTTTTTGATAGATGGGCTTAGGCGCTGAGCTGTAATGCTGCTCTCACGGCAGTCATTAAAACCAGATGGTGAGACTGATGGGTGCACTGTCTGCATCTCTGCATGCTTAAGCCACCTCACTTGTCTGTATTTAATAGGGGAACAGAGATAGATCAGCACTTAGGGTGCATTAAACAGAATAATGCTGCATTATGTTTTTTGGCAGGTTAATTCCAACATGAGTTCATGCATCTTGCATGTTCTTTAATGTCTAAGTGTGTTTCTGTCTGGTGAAGTAGAATCAAAAACCCTGTAAAAATCCATATTTGTATGTAAAGGATAACTAGTTGCACAATTTTATCAGCTGTGATCTCTTCTGATCTCACAGTTTATACACTGCTGAATCATATAAGGCAAAACTAAGCATATCATTTTGGAAGGTCAAGTATGTCCAATGCAAGACTCAGTTTACCATTTTATTTCAGATGCTGATGCATTTTGGCAAACAAGATTTCATCAGACACACAAGAACAGTATTCTGCAAGGACTTTTATAGAGAATAAGCAATAGGGAACTAATATGATATATAATAGATAACTTACTACAAGAAAACAGCAAATACTTTGCACTATATGACATCAAAATCTCACTCTGGAATCTTAAAAGTATACAATGTACCGGTATACAGGCATTCAAGTGTAACACTGGAGCCATAGCATCAAATTTATTTTTGTATTTTTGGAGCGGCATCATCCCAGTTTATCACACATTAAGGATGAGTCCATTTACACAAACCCTCCTCGGCTATCGAAATGCATTTCTGGCCTGTTTTCTCTCCCTCTTCTAAGACCAATATTTTACCTCTCAACAATTGATTTGCCCTCCACCCCCCCTCACCCCGTACTTTAACTCAGTCCATTATGTTGTGCAGAGTCATCAGCTGTGAACTATACTTAAATTCTTATTCACTCTCATTGTCCTCCCTCACATAATAATCATATCAAGACTCACTCATGTCTAAACAACAAAAAATTAAAAACTACTCTGGATGTATGTTATGTGGAGCATTTTACACAAACTACAAATTGATCTCCGAGGTGTGTAGCTCGCCTTTGCAGCACAGCAATAATTCACTTTAACTTTACTATTCTTAACTACAGTGCCATAAACAAAGCACTGTTTCTACACTTACAGCGGTCACAGTGTTTTTAAGCTCTGAGTGAATCCTCCTGAGTTATGGAGCGCGTGTATGGCTGAACGTTCTACTAGACACAAGCAGCGCCACACAGGGCAGGGCAGGCTCCTTCATTCTAAGTGCTGTTCATAGCCCAGCCATCAGCGGATGTGGATCAATGCTTGGTTTTACAGCTTTGCATCTTTGAAATGACTGAGCAAATAAAGACAGCACGAACTGTCAATCAGAGACTATTAGTAAAGAAGATTCCTTAAGTAACAACCCCCCACCCCCCGCCTTACCAACATCAAATACCCACACACACACACACACACACACACACACACACACACACACACACAGCCACACAGCTCAGGACAGAGTGAGAGAAGATGAAGTGAGTGGGGCGTGGAGCCCCTGACTTGATGGAGTTGTGGGAGAGATCCTAAAATGAATTTTGGCCAGGAGGTAAAATGCCAGCAAGTAGTAACAGATCTGGATCATATGCGTGTGGAGAAAGCTTTGGATCATTTTGGGGGATTAACACTCTACAAATTCGATATTTATTTGCACATGATGGACTTTGAACTTAAAGGAGGATGCTCTGCAGGCAATCTACTGTCTAACTGGTCAGTGGTTTAAGTCAGGGGTTTTATTGAAGTGAATATAACTGCTGATGCCTGTTCAAAAACACTGATAAAAAATTTAAAAAAAGGACGTGGCAGGAGGAAGTTAACATTAAGTTTTTTTAAAAGGGCTTTTGTACAGGCGGGATCTAATGCAAGGCAACAATGGGATTGGATGGCATGGAAGTAATTGCCATTGCTGTTGTTATCGGACTGTTTGTTGTCGTGCTCAAACAGTTTGGGGTTTGGGAGCCCTTGTCACTGGAAGGTAAGACATAAAGAGTGTTGTTTGTATGTTAAAACATTTGTCTTTGGTGTTCTGTGTAGCATTAGAACAATAATCTTGTTAAAACGTTCTGGTTATTTTGTTGACTGCAATAGTGATGCTAAAATTATGAGTGAGCGCAGTTGTAAAATATTAAAGGGCAGTTTCACGTCTTCTTAAAACAATTTAAAACAACACTCACAGAAAGAGTTTTAGGCTGCTGTAATAGTTCATACTGGCCCTGAACATTAGCAGCAACCGTAAAAACTCTGTCAGTGTACATATTGGCATGTTAATGTTGTTGTTGTTTTTTAAATGGGAATCATTCCTTTAATAATTTGTTCACTGTGTTGGTAAATTTGGGTAACTTGTAGATATCGAGCCAAATATTTTAACGGTTCTTTTCCCCCTCTCATTTCTTCATCACCATCTCTTCCTGGTCTGGTCTTTTCCAACTCCCCATTTGTGTTTTTGCTCTTAAAGATGGTGAGTAACTCAAAGTGGTATTCCTCTAAGTATTACCTATTAAGTTTAATTCCATCCCAGCTGTCTCCCTAAACTTATTCCACCTCCCTTTTTTATTGAACTTACCTTTTACGTTGGCTGATATAATAACCCCGTTTTCCCTTTTAGACATCAAGACTTGTCAAACAAAGTGTTACTGATAACATCATTATGGCTGCATTGAGTGTGATGTTGAGCATACTGGCACAGAGACTTCATCAATGTTAATTATTGACACTTGTGATTATATGGCAAGTCAAAGGCTGTGTCTCTAATTGCTCCCTAATTTCTTCATACCACTATTTGTCCAGTTTCTTGTAATAATTCCTCCCACTTCATTAGCAAAAAAAAATAGGTTTAGAACACTACTTTTGCTAAAAATGTCACTCTTACCCCTGTTAGTGACGGCACAAAAATTATTGTGACTAGCGATTTGTGACTAGTCTCAAAAATGTCAATATATTCCTTACTATAGAGTAACCTATTGTGTGTTTATTATGTAGGGAACAGAGAATTTAGTAATTAGAATTTAGAAGTAAAAGAGGGAGTTATTTCGGACACAGACAAATTGTCCTGTATTTGTTGTCCTTAACAAACTGCTCTGACGTACAGTGTATCTGCTTATTTCTTCTAACCACCCTAATTTCTCCTAGCTACAATGTCCTTTATATTCATCATTTCTTCCCACTACTCTATCAAAAAATGTCCATACATCTTCCCCATGGTCTCTTCTTTTATCAAATTTCATCAATACTGTTCATTTTTCTAACCCCCTTTTATCTTCCCACCCATTTCCTTGTCTTACCTTTCCTTCTTAAACCTTCCTTGTTTATGTAAAGATGGTGAGCATTTTTGATTTATTTGCAGATATTTTTTTGCGTCCCATCTATTTGTTTTTTTCTAGTATTTTCAACTCCTCCCCTTCCTTTGTTTGTTTGTCTTTCTTCTCTTATTGTTATTATCCTACCTTTTTCTTTTTCCCCATCTTTTCCACCCCACCCCTGTTTTCTCTGTTTCCCACTGACAGACAGCTGTGACGGCGATCTAGAACTCTCAATGGTGCGCCATCAACCTGAGGGCCTCGATCAGCTCCAAGCCCAGACACAGTTCACCAGGAAGGAGCTTCAGTCGCTTTACAGAGGCTTCAAAAATGTATGTAAACAATCAGCACAGTCAGCTGTCCATCCAAATAACTTCTTAAGTGGTTTTGATTTAAGAGGATGAGCTTCCATCTTTGCAAATATCATTAGACATTATGGTGGCTCAGGGGTGCAAGTTGAGATTGAGTAATCATTGAATAGGAATAAAGCCATTGCAATTCCTTAAAGTTCTCCTTAGAGGAATTGTGTGGATTATTGGAAAAACTACACTCATTGCAACGAGGACGAGAACACAGAGTGAGCCCCTAAGACCCCACTATCCCAGCCATCGGGTGCCACGGGTGCCAAGGACGCTTGCTCTAGGTTCTATCGTTGATCCTTTGTTGGTGACAGAGAGCCTGTCTCTGCACGCCACTTAGTTGAAGCTTGGCACGCTGTAGTTGAAGCAGGGCACTGTTTCACCCCTCGATCTAAAGTATTTGACCCAGTTTCCTGTAGAAACTGGGTCAGATTTGAGTGTGTGAATAGGTCCATCAGTGAGATCTGGCCTTGGTGGACACAATTCTTCAATTGCATGGAGACGGTCATGTGGCTCCCCATCTGCTGGAGTTGGGAATAAAGTTGCAGTATTAAAACCATTACATCTCTCAGTAATCAGTTAAGTAAATCAAGCAAAATGGTGGGATATATCAACCAGCTTTGTGCTGAGAGGTGAGATGCTGCTGTGTGTGCAGGATGGGAGCAACAGCATGAGGCACCATGAGAGTGAGGTCACCATAACCCACAATGTCACATGATGCGACCAAAGCTTTTGCTGCAGCAGCCACAGCATGTAGACACAGAGGGAGACGAGCTGCAACAGGATCAAGTTTAGTGGAAAAATAAGCAACCGTTCTGAGTTTCGATTTGGGAAAAAGCATATTGTCCCAGGACATCGGCGTCGCCAGGTCATTTTTCCAGAGCTTCAGCCCCGAATGTTTTGATTGTATCCCTGAATGTAGGCCTAATTTGAAATGTAGGCAACAAGTTTAGCTGCGCATTAATATTGCAACATTTTGTTTGAAGTTCACGTGACGTTTACAGTCTATGGTTCAGGCTCAAACCCACAGAGCTCAAACTTTATTTTTCGCAAAATATAACGACTCCTCCAAATCTCAGAGAACAAAGATGAGTTGTATTTGGAATGTGCACAAAGTTTTGAACATGAGCAGAAATCTTGCTGAAACACATCTTAACTATTAAAGTCCAGGTGAGGTAAGTAAGTGCCACATACATAATTAAAGAGGTTACTTCCCCAACAAAAGATTTAAAAGAGGAGGGAAGAGTAAATTATGTCTTGCTGACTAAGCAGAGATAATTAGAAAAGTTGATCTATAGGAGAATAAATAGTTGAAAGCAATACAGAATGCCTGAGAGCCTGACTGCATAACACGGGTCTACAATTATGTTTTTATATTTTGAATTGTCATCTGTTTCCCTTTCCATAAATAAAGATATTTCCAGCATAAATTGATGCAGAAAAAATCTTCAGAAAGCAAGACATTAAGTGTTTAATGCTTTTCTGACATCAAATGTCACCACACAAATCTGGAAACAAACCTATGGCTTTGGGTTGCCAGGCCAGCTGTGATTAGGCCATATTGTGTGTGCAATCTAACTAACATCTACAAACTGGGCAGGTGAAATGCACACACTGGCTATTAACAAACTGCAAGCCAATTGCTGTTTTTTTGATCTGCTCTGTGTTCATTGCATTCAATTTATTTAAATGGGTCCGGGCTGGCGGGCTTACCCCCGTACCTCCTCAAGTTCCCCTGGTCCCGTCCCAGCCCTCCTAATTTCATCTCGCAGAACACAGAAGTTGCTGGTCTGCCGCTGACTTAAGTGGCGTTCACAGTAAAAACATTACATTGCTTAGCTTCTGTGCCATTATTTCCAAACTTAGCACAGCTAACGGTGACTCCTCTACTGCTAGAGTTCACATTATTCATAACCTTATTGGTAAGCTTACTGTGGAAACACATGTCACTCCTTTTTTGTTAAGGCTGAGTGGGCGTTTCTATTTGAAAATCCTGGAAAACAATGAAGATGGTCTCAGCCTTTTATTAAATTTTGGGTTTTTGGGACATATTCTTGCCCTCTAGTGGCCATAAACTGCAGTGCACTGCAGGCAGGGACTGTCCCTGCGTTCATGGACATCGGAAAAACGTTTTTCCGAGTGAAAACGTCACCATTCACGTAACGTCCTGTGGGAATCAGAGGTCGGAAACTCGGGCTGGATTTTGATACCCGAGTTTCCCAGTTGGTGACGCGTTGTTGACAACTGACGTTTGATGTCGGCGACTTTGGGTCACTGAACATATTTTAATGACAATAAACTGTTTATTGTGGACAAATGCCTCTTCCAAAAAACATACACAGACATAATATGTTTCAAATTATTCATAAATAGGCCCACGTATAAAAATAAAAAACACATTATCCGTGTCCTTTCCCGTTGGTTGTCCTGCAGATAAAACAAACAAACACCTGGCGATGTGCTGTTTGGATGCTCGTATAAGAAAACAGCAGAAAATCTTTTGTTATTGTGGCCTCCATGTTTTCTCACACCTGATGCTCTCGGCTACGGCCGACCGTTGGTGGCAGTAATGCAAAAAGTTGTTATGCCAAACGGCAATATAACAGAAGAAGAAGAGCACGCATCCCGACCATGTGAACGCTACCAGAGAATGTCTAATAAGGGGAGAACTTCCACTCTCGGGAAATTCCTGGTTGGTACAATGGGGCTAATAGGGAGTGAGATAGGGAGTGAACAGGCTCTCCATAGACAGGCTCTGACGCTACCAGTCGGAAAAACAACGTAACCACGGGGGCAGTGCCTGTTATTCCGAGGTGGCATGAACGCAGGGTGTGTCTGCACAACCAGATACAATAATAGAATATCAGTAACACACTAACTTTAAAATTCTGTTAATAAGCAGTATTGTTATCTCTATAGTATCTCAACTATAGATTTGGACATCATTTTAAACCAATCTAATCTCTCTATGATGATGTAAGCACTGACCTAAATGATGTAAATGTTTTTCTTTCAATAGGAATGTCCCAGTGGGCTTGTGGATGAGGAAACATTCAAGACCATTTACTCACAGTTCTTCCCTCAAGGAGGTACATTATGTAACCAATGCAAACTGGTAGCACATAAGCAAAAAACAGACTGCCCTCACTATCTGCTTTGTAAATCTCACTACTATTTGGAATAGCAAGTTAATTTCAAAATGTGTGAACAATGAGAATCGAGGTGGTTAATCTTCATCAAAACATGGTGCTAAATGTTTTAAGACAAGCAAAGCTAGTGATGATTCTTAGTATTCAATAAATATTGTAATTAAACATTGCCATTTCCTGTTCATTTCCAACACATTATTTGTTCTTAGATGCAACCACATATGCACATTTCTTGTTTAACGCATTTGACATGGACAGAAGTGGCTCCATCCGGTTTGAGGTGAGTTCACCAACGACTGCATTTTAGTGGTCATTTATCATGGGTGGCAGGGGTTAAGTTTCAGTTGTAAGTGCAATGTATTTTGGTGTAAAGAAAGCTAATAATGAAAATATCTTTTTTCAGGACTTTGTGATAGGATTATCTGTGTTGCTTAGAGGCTCTGTTACAGAGAAACTTCGATGGGCGTTCAACTTGTATGATATCAACAAAGACGGCTACATTACTAAAGAGGTACAATCAACAAACCATTCTCATTTACTAGAAAATGTAAGGCAAGGCAAGGCAGCTTTATTTATATAGCACATTTCAGCAACAGGGCAATTCAAAGTGCTTTACATAAAACATTAAAGAGCAGTTAGAAAACAATTAAAAAACAATAATAAACAAATTAAAAACATTAAAAGACAAGAATAAAATTGATAGTGCAGTATAAGAATAAAAGTTACAGTGCAGTATAAGAAATTAAAGTTAATAAAAAAGATTATTTAAAGAAAAGCAACATCAAAAAGATAGATCTTTAGCTTAGATTTAAAAAAACTGAGAGTTGCAGCGGACCTACAGGTTTCTGGGAGTTTGTTCCAGATATGTGGAGCATAAAAACTGAACGCTGCTTCCCCCTGTTTAGTTCTGACTCTGGGGACAACAAGTAGACCCGTCCCAGACCACCTGAGAGGTCTGGGTGGGTCATAATGTAGTAACAGATCAGAAATGTATTTTGGCCCTAAACCGTTTAGTGATTTATAAACCAGTAAAAGTATTTTGAAATCAATTCTTTGAGGCACTGGAAGCCAGTGTAGAGACTTCAGTACTGGAGTGATGTGATCCACTTTCTTGGTTTTAGTGAGGACTCGAGCAGCAGCGTTTTGAATCAGCTGCAGTTGTCTGATTGATTTTTTAGGGAGACCTGTAAAGACACGGTTACAGTAGTCAAGTCTACTGAAGATAAAAGCATGGACAAGTTTTTCCAGATCCTGCTGAGACATAAGCCCTTTAACCCTTGATATATTTTTAAGGTGATAATAGGCTGATTTTTTAATTATGTTAATATGGCTTTTAAAATTTAGGTCTGAGTCCATGACTACACCAAGATTTCTTGCTTTGTCTGTTCTTTTTAACATTGTCGTTTGAAGCTGAGCGCTGACTTTCAATCGTTCCTCTTTTGCTCCAAAAACAACCACCTCCGTTTTTTCTTCATTTAATTTAAGAAAGTTCTGGCACATCCAATCATTAATCTGTTCAATGCACATATTTAATTGTTTTATTGGGCTATACTTCCCTGGCGATAAGGTTATGTAAATTTGTGTGTCATCCACATAAAATCTGTTGCAGTGTCCTCAATTCTATGTATGTCTATCTTTGGTTTCCTGCAGGAAATGATGGCAATAATGACATCCATTTATGACATGATGGGCAGGTATACCTTACCCAGTGTACGAGACGATTCTCCTTATGAGCATGTGGAGAAATTCTTCCAGGTATGTTATCTCTGCAACCACTAAACCACACAGCCTAATCTCTGGCATCAAAATATACTGTGTATTATTACATCCAGATATTGTACTGATCCAAGCGTGTGTCACTCACTGTACCTGTACTGTAATTACTGTTTTTGACCCATGACACTCTCTCCTTTAAAGAAAAAGAACATCTAATTGAACAGAAAAATGTCACAAAGCTCCTTTTCAAAGCCCATCATCAATGTCATTTCACAACAAACTTTTTTACCTTAAATTAATATAATTTCATACTTGACTAAATATGAAATCTCTCCTTTCCATGTCTGACATATTTCAGAAAATGGACCGGAACAGAGATGGAGTAGTGACTATTGATGAATTCATAGAAACCTGCCAAAAGGTAACCTCACTGACACAAGTTTTACCGCGCGGTGATTGACCGAGTTCATGCAGCTTTGTGCACAAAGACATACTTTCTCTTGCATCTGCTTTCTTTTCTCAACAGGATGAAAATATAATGGCTTCCATGCAGCTCTTCGAGAATGTCATCTAGTTTCTGTAGATGGACATGGATCTGTAATGTTGCATAGTGCTTCCAGCTACAAGCATCTGGGCTTGAAATTACTTCATCCATCCTAAAGAGGAGAAAATGGGTCGTGCAACACATTTGACACATTTTAATACAAAGTGGCAAAAACTATTACTTTTGCTGGCAAACTGTTCTAAGCGGAGACGTGCAGAATTCACAGAATCACTTAAATCATTTTTTTTTCTTTGCATGACAATTTTGTTTATTGTTATACAGCATGTCATTACGAGATGAGCATGACTGCTTGCAAGCATGTGATGCAAACCACATTGAACACAAACAAGGGGTTTTATTGTTGACCACTTTGAAACTTTGGCAAATGAGAATACTTTGTTACTGTATTACATATATAATGTAAAGATTATAATTATGTTTCTAAGTTCTTCAGATTTCAGTGTAATCGCAATACCATGTCATTGTCATGTTGACCCAAACCTTACTGAAATAAATATATACCTTCACATACTGATAACTATTGACTATTCTCTTTTTACACAACCCACAAAGCTGGGATTTGTAAAAGAAGTGAGATGTTCACTGCACCCTAGAGAAATGTTAACATCTTTATAGATGATTACATCAAAAGTGTTATATTTAAAGTTATGCCGCTGTGTAGCTGCAAAACAGCAATAAAACAAAGTTCAATGCAACATGCTACATGTAACATGAAAAATGTAATGTGGTAAGCCATTGTACGAGTGATACTGAACAAATCGGCAATTGTCCAAAGTGTGCCCTCAAGAGGATCTTCTAACACAAAGCATAAAGACATAGTTGTTTAAATTTGCCTGAAGGAAATTTTGCAAATTTTTGTATCATTTAGTCCAGTCTGGTTTCTCTGACGATCATCTTTCTTATTCTCGACCTTCTCGGCTCTCTAACTTTTTGTAGCATCACAGTGTTGATATTTCATAAAAAAGGTCATTATTAAAGTAAGCTGTCACTGCTGCCAAGAGAAGCTCAATGTGTAAAGCAGAGACTAATAACAACATTCATATATCTGGTTTTAATTGTACATGATTAAAATAGCCCTAAAATAAAAAGTACAGTGCAAATTAATCCTAAAAAAAAGAATTTTCCTGTTAAATGGATAGATGTCTTACAATAATACTTCTAGTTTCTTGTGCTACAGGCCATCCTTCCAGCTAAAGAGCCAAAGGAGTAAGAAGTAAGTTAACAAGCCAATGCAGACAGTAATATATTTGTTTTTGCACCAGCCTTTGTATTTGGTGAATCATGGGAGAAAACTAGGTGTTGCAAATATGTTAAATGCCGCCATCAGCCAAAATCATTCAACCTGTACTGTATTATTGATCTTGAACCAATAGCAAAGCAGGGTTTGTTTTGGGGAGGAGCTGTGCTGGCCCTGTTGAGTGGATGTTGGTGTGGAAATAATACTCATACCAAAATGCTGCTCTTCTCCACTGTACCTGTTGTGGTTTGACAAAGGACCGCCGCTCCAGCATCACGACTTCTCAGTGTGACCAATCAGAAAGGTAAAATAAAACATTTAACAAATATTCTTAATGAATACATTATTAATTGCAAAATGGATTGTATCAGCACATTTTATCTGTATGGTTAAAGATTTATAAATCATCTCCTGCCAGATGCATCGCAATAGCACATACCATTGCATTTACACACCCTTTGATTATACATTAATTTGTTTTGTAACAACCGAGGGAAATGTACATTGCTTATCAGAGCCAGGAAACACAAATGCATCATGGAAGGGAGAAATATGCATCACACACAAAATGCCCAGCTTATCCCAGTGTTGACAGCGCATGTGGATAGTTCTGGAAGTCTATTGTGTTAGTGCTGGTTAGCATGTGACTTTGGATGGGCATTGAGCTCAATCAAAGGCTTTAATGTCAGTTTGAATGACAGCCAACAGACTGTACAAACCCCTCTTTCGTTGTCTCTCAAATAAAATAATAAATACGCCAAGCAAAAATACATACAGAGCAATATCATTTTAATTTTATCAGGCTTAGGTTATTCACCCTCAGCCTTCACCTGCCACTGATTTATTTATGTATGTAGGTGTGTTTTTGCAGGGTACACATCTCCAGTAAGTATGACTGGACAGCAGAAGCTTCTCTCACTGTGGGTTTGGCTGTTACTTATGGCAGCTCTGTGCCCAGGTGCATACAGTAAGCGTGGCTTCAAGGGTCGAGGAAAAAGTGATGGCGACAAAGTGCAGCCCTCCCAGAGCCGAGGCCTTCCCAAGCAGGGCCTGAAGTGGGCGGGAGCAGCAGCAGCAGGGATCCTGGGAGGCACAGGCACCGGGTATGGGCTGGGCTTCTTTGGTAGGCCAAAGCATGGATCTGGAAATCATCATGGCCATAAGACAGCCTCTTCTGAGCAAGATCAACGGCTTTACCACAGCGAAGGCCAAAGATTTCACAACCAATCTCTCTGGAGAGCCTTTGTTTCAGCGGCTGCCCCCGCTCCCACGACTAACATCTTTCTCACGCTTGGACATGTGGTGTCTTTCCTTATAGCAGCCTGGATAAGAGACATTTAACATCTGATCACTAGGCTAGTGATCAATCATCTTATCACATGAAATAAAAGCTAATTTGAAGAAATTATCCTTCCTGTCCTTTATTGTTTAATATAGGATGGTGGCAATTATGGCAATATTACTATGTATATGAGTGCAGGGTGCAGGGACTTTATGGGCTTTAGCAACCTCATTCTACAATAAAAGCATACATGGTATTTTACAGGCTGATTCCAGTATGATTACTGACTCAATATACTTACTACTACTTTTAGGCAATCAAAAACAATTAATAAGGAACTTTGGCTGGGAATCAATATGAGTGACTATATGACAGCTTCTTTTGGGGAACATGTTTTGACTATGAGGCTTATTTCTTATTTTCATGATCTATCGATTTATAATTTGGTCTACAATACATTAGACAAAAAACTCCCATTTGAAAATAAATGAATTAAACTTTTCTGTCTCACTGTTAAATAAAAAGCTTTGCCTAAAAAATATATTCTAAAGTCTGAAGAAGATTGACGTAATTCAGAAACGTCCTGTCAGAAACTGCAGATATACTTAGTCAAAACAAATGGCTGAGAGGTTGAAGTGCAAATAACTATACTGGTTAGGAAACATGATTAGCCTGGCTTTGTTTCATTGTCTTTACTCTATATTTTGATGTTATTTAAATATTCACTTAATTTAAAGGGGATTGTGAACAAGAATATGTGACAGTGTTTATGAAATGATGTCATTTAGGCAAAGAAACCCTTATTGTGTTACTTATTTTATTTAGCACATAAACATCTATAGCAAACCATATTAAACCATATTAGCAACCCAAAGCATTTACAACTGCAAGTCAAACCAGAAATAAACATACGTGACTGTAGTCCCAATCTGAGCTCAATGACAGTTACAGAATATCTAAACCTAAAGGGAAATAAGTGCACTTTACAGATATTCTACAGCCTAGATAGTATGAAAATGTCACATTTTTTATTTGAAATTGATTGGAAACGTTTTGCCAGAATCAACAAAAATGAACAGGAAAAACCTTGCAGTGTGAAAACGAACTGGGAGATTCCAAGAATAAAAGTGAAATGTGAAGCAAGTGTGTGTGTGTGTGTGTGTGTGTGTGTGTGTGTGTGTGTGTGTGTGTGTGTGTGTGTGTGTGTGTGTGTGTGTACACCAGTACTCTGTTTAAAATAGCAGGATGAAATCAAAAAAAAGTTTAAAAGTTAAAAAAAGCAGTTTAAAGTTTTTATTTAAACTGCACATTTACTTGGTTGAAACTTTCCAGAGGGAAAGAGATAAGATAAAAGACAATCACAAACACAAAGAAATAATGTACAGATAAACCTAACTATACACAATCTCGTTAACCCAGAGTGAGGCAAAGGAGAGAAAAATTTAGATTCCTTGGGACACACACCATGAGGCTAGAGTTCGTGAAACACAAACAGAGATATTTACAGACCCGCCAATACTTACAGCAGTATTCACATACAATGTGACAGACTCTGTGACTTCCACTGTTTCCAGTCAGTTTTAAGCCATTGCCAGTGCTTTAAGTTTCAGTGTTAATCTTGTCGGACTGATGACAGATACAACATAAAGATACTATGTGTGATAAGGTTAAGGTACAGATATAAAGCTTAGAATTAGTTCTGGGATGCCAGAATTTAGGATTAAAGTCTTGAATTGTCGTGGAACTTTATCTGTTCAAAACCTCAATCAAATCCTAGCTTTCACCAAACTACATGTAGCACTGCACAGATTCAAAGCATCAGGCGCTGTTGTCAACAAATGCACCTATTGTTCTCAACAGCTGCTGGCAAGGTAGCAACACCACTACAGCACTAAAGACGACATTTGCTGCACATCAAAGGACACATGCTATTACATGCAATCCAGGATTTTACAGGCAATAAACAAAGTGTTAGTATCAGGTACCTGAGAAGGAGTAGAGCTGTACTTTACTTTGAGGACACCTCCAGTCGTATTTTGATTTCTGTCATACAAGTGTTTAACTGTTTATTGTGGGATAGTAAAACATTTGTCCAAAGGGAAATTTACCAATTTGGTGGTCATAAGGGAAGCTTGACTTAATATGCAAACACTAATAGGGGCAAGGGTTTATATCAAAATGTGCCCATGGCTCATTTTATGACAATTTAATGGTCTCTTCTTGGCCAATACACAACAATTTAGAGCCAATCATCACCACAGATCCACAGATTATCATGTTGAGCAAACCCCCAGCCAATTACATTGTGGAACTGAAGGCATTTATTTCTCCTTTCTTATTTATAACATATTTTCTTTTCCTGTTGGTGCCTTTGTGAGTGGTCCTTAAAAAAACAGCTTATGGCTATTAAACGATTATTTGGAAGTGAACACCATCTGCACTTTGCACTGATGATCTGAAAATCTCCCCTTTTAAAAGCCTGGTTCTTAAAATTAGCTAAACTCTGGCTTAAACATTCTTTTATATTTGATGAAAACTAAATATTCCTTTGATAAAAAGAATATTTAACGAATTCTCCAGATGAAAAGGATGAATGAATGATGGAATGAAGTTAGTGATGTTTTTGTAAATATATAAAACCCTTAATGTCACATTCCTATTTTACAAAGTAGCAGGCATACTGTCACAATAAATTGTCACAAAAACTGAACTAAAGTACCCTGAATCTTCTATGCATTCAGTGTTCAATAATGTGGAGTATAAAAGTGCTAAATATATTCTTGAAAGAAAAACAGTGCAGCATGTACAACACACAACTGATGATTTTAAACGGACTGCTGCCTCTTAAAATTGACTCCTTTAGTTACTTTATATTCTGCATTTTGTTACCTTTTAGTAGTTTTTTGTCACAATAATAGAGGATTGACTAAATATGACCCAGAACGCTTACTATGGAGATTATAATACATAAGCAGTATATGGCCGTGCAGTTATAATGGAGGAAGCAGAAATCCATTTGGAGTATGGTAAAAGGACAAAGTATTCTCACTGGAGAAGGAGCATGCTGGACATTAACATGAGGAGGGAGGTGAACAGCTGAATCACCCCGTAGCTCGGAGGGCTGCTGCCTCTTGGCTCGAGTTGTTGTTCAGCTTTTCGTTCCTGCAGAAAACTCTCAGAGTAGACCATGTACTGCTCAACACAGCGCCGGGACTTCAATTGCTCAATTAGGGCTGGGTATCCAATCTCTTCTATGCCGACGGTGTCATCATTATCACCTCCACCCTGACTTTTAGGCGCGGTAGAGCTGCTCCCCTGGTCTTTCAGAAGGTCAGTCCTATTCATACAGCGTTCCATGAACTTGTCATAAGTTTCTGCTCGTGGCGGAGGCTTGTAGACGTAATCACGGCCATAGTCTTTTTCATCTGTAGATTGGGTGCCATAACGGCGGTACATGTAGTTGTTGTAGTATTGCTCTTCTTCAGGGTTGCGGAAATTAAAGTGTGGTCGAGGGAAGCGCCCTAGTCCATATCCAACGGCCATTCCAGCCACAGCACCAACGCCTGCTGCCAACATGGCTTTTTTGGCAAAACCTGAAGACTGGGGCTGGTAACCCATACCCTGTACAGAACGAGAGAATGGAGACCCTCCCATCCCTGTGCCGCCGCCATATCCTCCTCCTCCATATCCTCCTCCTCCATAGCGGGGACTAAGGATCTTATTATTTGGGTTCCAGTTGGTGTAACCACCAACCCCCCCACCAGGGTAACCACCAGCCCCCCCACCGGGGTAACCACCAACTCCCCCACCAGGATAACCCCCTGGATAGGCACCAGGCTGACCCCAACCCTGTCCTGTATTTCCTCCTCTGACTGGGTAGCCTCCTGCAGCTGGGTAGCCACCTGCAGCTGGGTAGCCTCCTGCAGCTGGGTAGCCTCCTGCAGCTGGGTAGCCTCCTGCAGCTGGGTACTGGTTAGGATATCCTCCTGGGTTGCCAGCTCTGCCTGGATATTGGTTGGGATAGCCACCTGCTGCTGGGTAGCCTCCTGCAGCAGGGTACTGGTTAGGTGGGTTGCCAGCTCTGCCTGGATATTGGTTGGGATAGCCACCTGCTGCTGGGTAGCCTCCTGCAACTGGATATCCACCTGCGGGGTTCTGGTTTGGATAACCTGCAGGATTGGCTCTGCCAGGATACTGGTTGGGGTTACTACCAGCTCCTGGATAACTTGGTGGATTTTGTCTGGGAATTCCTCCTGGATTAGTGTTGCCTACTCCTGGGTAACTTCCACCAGGAGGATAAGGATTGGGGTTTCGATTGGGACTCTGTGGCTGTCGGGGGTATCCTGGCTGAGAGGATGGTTTGGATTGTGTCCCACCCTTGTTGCTAGAAGATGACGTTTTCTTGCTGCTGCTGCTGCTTCTTTTAGCCAATGTTGATTCAGTGTTCAGTAGAAACCCAATAAGAAGGGACACAAGAGCCACCTCACACAACTTCCTCATCATGAACCTAAAGAGAAAAGTGTTCAAGGGAATGATCATGAAAAACAATCAAGCATTAGGCTAATGACTTGAAAAAAAATGGCCTAGCCTAGTGCTACCTTTTCATTTAGCAATGAGCAACATACGCAACAATGGATTATTATGTAACCATTTGTATTCTTATAGCTATGCCATAGCAAGAAACAGTCTTACTCAATCCAAAAAGAGAATCATAGTTAATAAAGTTTCGAAGATAGAGTAGGCCTACTCTCACCATTATTCTCTCATTTGGTTAATCTAACAAGAAATAGGCCTAAATAAATTAAATGATATAACGGTAGCATAACCAATATGAGTAAACGATGACCTGCTTTATTTTTATTTTTTAAATAAGCACTAATAATTGCACCATTATCGTCCTGCGCATTCGCTTGAATAGAACCACTAACGATCCATCATATTATAGGCTAACGTGCCGCTCTGATCTTTCGTCGAGCCTACCCATTAAGACTACATCATCATCATGGAGTAACGTTATAACGTTATAATTATTTCTTACCGTAAACTAATGTTGTATCTGTGATTTTAGATGATAATTCGGCGATAATGTGTTGTTGTCGTTGTCTTCTCTCCCTCTGTCGGCTCCGTTTTGGCTCTGGGTGGATTCTTTCTAGCTGGGGTACGCTCGTTTTGAGGCGCAGCTAGTACCCTGTAGCCTAGAATAGGGGTGGGAACTGTTTGCTGTGACGTCCATGCGGTGACCACCATGAAGCCAAAAACCACCAATAAAAACAAATATGTGATATTTTCAGATGTGTTTTACTTTAAGAAGCAAGTGCCCATGTTATCTCCTTACATACACCTACAGTCTCCGTATCTGTAAGATTGGGAATGATTGAGATTTCTCTCGGCACAGCTACCAGAAGACTTACAACTTTCAGACACGTTGCTCACGTCACATTCTCTCAGTTGGAGGCTGCGCAGTAAAGCTGGCCATCACCGGAAAAGTGCTTCTGTACACTGTCACTGTCTATCACTGCGGGCTGCGTTGTGTTTTTTTTTTTTTTTTTTATAAACTTTATTGAAGAATGTGGACATACAGTAGGAAGGAACGTCTTCTGTACATCTTAACAGTCTATGTTTTAAACGAGCCAGGGGGTTATTAAGGAAAACAAAACCAAAACAAAGCAAAAAAAAGAAAAAATTCATACAAATATTTTGTAAAGCTTACAAAGATCATATGATCTGACAGCTTTTTTGTTTGTACAGGTAGAAATGGAAAAAATGTATTGTTTAATATTGGCAGCCAGCTCAAAAAAGCTTGGCTTCTTTTTCAAAAACTTTGATTTATGTAAATAAAATTTGGTTAAAATAATTATCAAATTTATCACATAATACTCACAGTAAAGCTTTCTATCATATTGAATGAATCCAAACAATACATTTTCCCAAAGTAATGTGAATTGAGGGTAAATGTGAACAGCAATGAAATGTGATAATCTGATCCAAAGTCTCTTGGTATATTGGCAAGAACAAAATAAATGTACAAGGGTTTCATTTAGTTCTCCACAAAAAGAACAGCTGATATCAATGTCCTTTTTCATTTTCTGCAGATAATGATTAGTTGGGTAAAATCTGTGGAGCATTTTGAAAGAGATCTCTTTAATTTTGTTGGTTAAGAAGAACTTGTGTGGCAATAGCCAAACCTTTTCCCAACAAATATCCTCAACATATGAAGACCAGTACGATAAAGCAGCAGGCGTACTCTTAACGTCTTGTTGAAAGAGTTGACGAGTCGCCTTATTCTTACTTTGCGGGCTGCGTTGTCATTGGATGATGTCGGTGTGCCGTGACGTCATAGTGTAAACACCCGTATGTTCTCGCAGCTTTCTGTCTGGACCATGGACGTATTAAGAGAACGGTCCGCACCGGTGCACAGCACACAGTGGAAACATGTCGGGAAGGAGAGAGCCCAGCGGAGGAACTTCGTTTATTAAATGTACACTTCAGACATAAAGTGACCATTAATCAGTCCGTGCGCACGGTGGCGTTTTAGCCGAGTTAGCAACTGCTGGGGCCACGTTACTATTTCACGGGAGCGGACCATTCGGGAGCGAATGGACGGATAAAGACAGACAGCCGGGGATTGATCAGAAGAAAGTAGGAAGGCGGCAGAGGGGTCGGGTAGAGAGAGGGGAGACAGCGTGTGCGTGCTCACAAGACGGGGTAGCTGCTTGCTAGGGGATGTTATCCGTACTGTCTTATGGCAGACTGGTAGCCAGGGCTGTCCTGGGCGGACTCTCTCAGACGGACGGTCGGGACTACAGCCTGATCACCGCCAGTTATGGCTTCGGTAAAGACTTTCGCAAAGGGATCCTGAAGAAAGGGATGTGCTACGGAGATGACGCCTGCTTCATTGCGCGGAACAGGAACGCCGATGTTTTGGGTAAGCTCTCCGGCATAAAAGCACTGTAACTGCCTTGCAGATGCATGCTAGTTTATGTTATGTTCTCTGTTCAGGTGACCTTCAGTTCAGGCTAGCCTGCACGTGCACCGATCCCTTGGATGAAAACACAACAGCAGCCACCCCTCCAAAAACAGAGCCATAACTTCTTTCCCCTTGTCGACGTTATCTTGGTCGTGTTGAGCTTATTTCAAATGTTTACAGAAGATAAATGCAGTTGCAATCGTGACATTTTATGCACGAACTGCGATTATATGCCTTTAGCGGGTATTTAATTTTTAGGTGAAACCCCGGGTGACCTTTCACCTAGATGAGCCCCAACTGAGGAATACACAGCGGTAATGTAAAATATTAAACACATCAAATTAGGATGCATATATAAGCTTCATTAAAGTTGGACAGGGCTGAAAAAGTTCTTATTACATCGTCTCAGACTTAACACTACAATGTCTTGCAAAGGTCAGAATGGTTGAGCGTGGAGGCAGCCATGTTGCTAATAGCGTCATTAGCCTGCTAGCTTAGCCAATAGCTTATCTAAGTGTTGCTTTGTCCGCATCGCCCTGTTGACATACTAGACTAACCACGTGGCTTGGTCGACACATAGCACGCTGTGTCTTGTAGTTTTCAGGCAATGTGCAGTCATGGATGCTGGTCCTTCCAGTAGTGCAACGGGAAATTTCAGGGATTCCCAGAGTGTTTTTTGCGTGTAAATTTAGTTTCTTATTTATTGCTGACTTCCACCTGCAATACAAAGAGAAAACTAAACTAAAGTTGCATGGATGCGTATTGTTGTCATCAATACTGATGTTTTTACATACCATATTGTACAGTTGCGGTTTTAAAATTAGGGGTCCAGTTAAGTCATCCAATATCATCTTGGTGAATGTAGATTACTTTGTTAATTAAAAAATAGCTTGTTTTGTCTGAGCTAGATAGTTAAATATCACACAAGACAAAAGTAGCAAGTCTTAAATACGTTTATTTGCAAAGAAATGCATCAAATAATTATCAAAATAGTTGCTTATTTTTCTACTGTATTTTATTGTCGATTGACTAATTGATTAATCAACTAATCTTAAGCATTTGTACGCGGAGGGCTGAGCACCCAAAGAACGACAATTAGATTAAAATTGTTTTCCCCTTTGGTCCATCAGGTGTTGCAGATGGCGTTGGTGGTTGGCGTGACTATGGTGTCGACCCGTCTCAGTTCTCCGCCACGTTAATGAGAACCTGTGAGCGACTGGTGAAGGAGGGACGCTTTACTCCCAGTAGTCCAGTGGGTATCCTGACATCTGGCTACTATGAGCTTCTACAGAATAAAGTTCCCCTGCTAGGTGAGTACACAAAGATGCCAAAACATGCACAGAGGATACATTATAGTACACACAGACAGTGGTGGAGTGAGACCCTGCAGAAATCGCCAGGTCGCTGTTTCTCTGTCAGAACACAGCCTTAGAAGTTGAGACTCAGTGACCCTGTGGGGCTAAATGGTGTTAGAGTTCCAAAAAGGTCAAGAATACATCTGTAACTGACACTGCAGGAGGGTTGAACAGTTTTTTTTTAAAACCGTGCACATGTGACCAAGGTCACATTTCTTCTGAGACTCTGTATCCCTGACTTACAGCCAGCACGTACATACACTGAATATTAACCTCCTCCCCCCTTATCACGATGTCTGTCAAATGACTTGCTTTTATTTTGGGAATCTGTTATAAGGTCTATTCCTGACCTTCCCTGCTCAAGGTTACTTGCACTGTTGGCACCTAAAGCTGCACTCACGGGGGTTCAGGGACAGGCACGGTCCATGACCCTTGTATGTTTTCTCCCTTTTTCACTTGCAAATTGCATAATAATCTCAACCACCCACTGTGGAACCATGAAGTTGAATCTAATCTAATGAAATTTATGAGGAAGGCGCACACAAAGGCGGTGATGTATTGGTTGAACAGCATTCTACCCCTCTAGAAAAACAAATTCAGCCCGTGCTTACTTTCTGCCTGTCTATCCAAACTTGAAAAGATGTACGTTTGCATTTTCACAACTGAACTCAGTTTCTTTTTCACTGTTCGCTTGTCAAGTCTATCCATAACCTTATTGTTGACTTGCTCTCCTCATTTTGTAGGGAGCAGCACAGCCTGTATTGTGGTTCTGGATCGACGGAGTCACCGGCTACACACGTGTAACCTCGGTGACTCAGGTTTCCTTGTGGTTCGGGGAGGAGAGGTGGTTCATCGCTCAGACGAGCAACAGCACTATTTTAACACGCCCTTCCAGCTGTCAATCGCTCCTCCTGGAGCTGAAGGCGTGGTGCTCAGTGACAGGTCAGTAGCTCAGTGTTGGATACATCCTTGCAAGTCGTGTGAATGCAATTTAAAGAGAGATGTATTGTAGAGGCGATACTGGCAGCTTTACAGCATGCTTACTCTCTCATTGCCAGACCTTCCTCCACAGCGCTGCGGAGGAGGGTCTGGCTAGTCCACATAGCATTCCGGGATAGGAGAAAAATGTATTCTGGTTTATTGGAATTTCTTCATCCAATCACAATCGTCTTGGGTAGCGCTAAGCGGTGGACGGAGAAACGGTGCCTCTGCAAAATGGCCTTGGGAAGGAACTTTTGGTGAATCATATGCTCGTTCAAAAGTTGTTTTAGTCGTGCAACAGAGAAGTCAGATTGGCCAGATAGTCTAGCTAGCTATCTGGATTTACCCTGCAAAGATCTGAGGAGCAGTTAGCCATAGTCCCCATAAATCCACCAGGGTTTAGAATGCCAACAGAAAGAAAGCGCAAGGTGAGGGACATCTGGCTGAAAATTTGGGACGCTGGCGGAATTTCCAAAACAATCCAGGAAATAAAACGTTGTCCATATAGACTACAAAATGCTAAATAGGACATCTCTAATACAAGTGGATATAACAGTTAAATTGTTCTTTGTAAACTTCAGGGTTGTTGCTGAGCTACTTTCTAGTTCAGCAATTGCTTCCAAACAGTTGTTTAGATAAATGAAGGTAGAGCTGCAAAGATTAATCGATTAGTTGTCAACTATTAAATTAATTGGCAACTATTTTGATAATTGATCATTTTTCACCACTTTCTGGATCAAACAACCAATCGATTAATCGAGAAAATAATCAATTTTATTTTATTTATAGTATCAAATCATAACAGAGTTATCTCAAGACACTTTACAGATAGAGTAGGTCTAGACCACATTCTATAAATTCCAAAAACCCAACAATTCCAGTAATTCCCTCAAGAGCAAGCATTAGCAGTGGCTGTTGCAACTGTGGCGAGGAAAAACTCCCTTTTAGGAAGAAACCTCAGCAGACCCAGACTCTTGATAGGCGGTGTCTGACGGGGCTGGTTGGGGGTGTGATGAACAGTGTCACACAGAACAGAATCAACAGATTAATCGACTCTGAAAATAACTGGATCCATTAGTTGTAGCCCTGAATTGAGTCAAACTTGGATTTGTTAAATCTGCCACATCTTCTCCTGTTGGCAGCAAGCATAGTTGCAGTAGGGACTTCCAGACAGTGTTTGCAGAATAAACACGATCTGCTTCGGTGTCACACTCCTGGCCAAACTAGGCTACGCTGCCTAAGTACTTGATTATCTTTTCTTATATCGCCTTCATGGATATCCTCTTGTATCCTGTTCATAATTTGTGGTTTTGCTTTACATTTAAGTGATTTTAAAGGTAAACGCGGCGTCATCTATATTATCATCACAACTTATTAAAATACAACACCTATCGTCACACGTGATGGTGAACAGATGCACATAATTGAAGCGGACTAACACAGAGAGGATGTCAAATAATTCTTTACAGATGTTACCTTTTAAACATTTTGTGTTTTTTAGTGCCTGCAACTAGCACTAAGTAGTATCAAGAAATGTTATTCCAAACTGTTCCCCCATGACCTAAGACACACAATGCACAAGCATGAATACAGGCTTGCCCGGTTACCCAGATAAGATAAGTTAAGATAAAATAGACTTTATTAATCCCGCACTGGGGAAATTCCTGTGCTACAGCAGCTCAAAGAAAAAATGTGGTGTCACAACTTTATTCTGACAATGGCAGCCTTATTAACCAGGGATAAACCTTTCTGTAATCCATTTAGAGCACTCTCGAGGTCCTGTTTTTTGATTTCTTTGTTTCCCCCCCACTGGTTTAATTCTGTTCTTCTGATGTGAAATAAAGTTTAAGATTTTCGTTCCTTTTTTTAAGGTACATTTATAGCTCTGATGTGCGCCCTTAAAATAAAACCCTTCAAGACGAAGCAAATAAACGTAAGTCTCGGTATGACACATAGGGCAGGCTGCTTCCGAGTCAGCCATCGGATTAAACGCCCAGGCTGCGTCCACTGCCAAGATTTAGCAGAGTGACTTCTGACCTGCTAAATTCCATACTGGAAACTCAGCAGCTCAGGTGCCGCATGCTCCTGTTACACTTGTGACTGATCTTTCCGTGCCTGTCTCTGTTTCCTCTAGTCCTGAAGCAGCTGACAGCTCCTCCTTTGACGTGCAGCTCGGTGACATCATCTTGACGGCAACCGACGGCCTGTTTGACAACATGCCAGACTACATGATTCTTCAGGAGCTAAAAAAACTCAAGGTGTTGCTTTATTGAAGCTGCACACATACTGTAGCCAGTTGTATGTAAACATAAGTGCAGATTATTTTTACGTCTTTCAAATGTAATGCTGTTTACTTTCGATAATTTCAGACTACCAACTATGACAGCATCCTGCAGACTGCACAGAGTATTGCAAGACAAGCTCACGACCTTGCCTACGACCCCAATTATATGTCCCCTTTTGCACAGTTTGCGTGTGACAATGGTCTGAATGTAAGGGGTAAGTATACTGGGTTTCAGATGCTGTGTTCTCCCTTTTTTTTTAAACACCATGCTTTAAACAGCACATATACTTTTTTTATATACAAATTAGGGGATTGAACTGATAAGTGTTGGCCCAGTTCCTCACATCTTTGTGTCTTGTTCTGCAGGAGGGAAGCCAGATGATATCACGGTGCTGCTGTCCATTGTGGCTGAATATGCAGACTAAAAGTGTGTCAGAGAGAGTGTGTGTGTGTGTGTGTGTGTGTGTGTGTGTGTGTGTGTGTGTGTGTGTGTGTGTGTGTGTGTGTGTGTGTGTGTGTGTGTGTGTGTGTGTGTGTGTGTGTGTGTGTGTGTGTGTGTGTGTGTGTGTGTGTGTGGGTGTGTGTGGGGGGGTGGGTGGGGTGGGTGGGTGGGTGGGTGGGTGGGGGGTGGGTGTGTGCTTCTCTGGGGCTGATCCTCCCTTCCCCATCTGCCTGAGTCTTCCACCTGCAGCCTTCCCAAAAATGCATTGCATCCTGTGGGCTAACACTGGAGGCCCACCAACACAACACACACTCCTCGCTGCAAAACCGACTTCCACCCATGTACATTTTTTGTTTTCTTCCTCTGTTTTTGTTTTGGTGCTTGAACAGTTGAGGGGAAGCAGGCAGCTAGGACATTGTCATGTTGAGCGTGATGCAGAAGGGGTTGAGTACGACAGACTGAGGGATGCCTTTCAGTGTCTCATTGTATGGCATCAACACTTTTTTTTCTTTCTTTTTTTTTAATATATATAGGTGATGTGACCTAGAGACAGTTCAGAGCCTTCAGTCAAACAGTTTGGATTGACTTAGGGCTTTAAAACCTGGTAGCCCTTGTGTATAAAACGTGATATCATAAGAGGAGTATGCCATGGTTTTGGATTCTTGGGAGAGTAGTGATAGAGTTGACTATTGAACCCAGCTAGCTGTCTGTTGTTCCAGTTTTTAGTCTGTTCCTCGTTGTAAATGTGTTTGAACAAAGCATATAGATGGACTGAAGAAGCTGATGTTGGGAATGGATGGGTGTTATTAGAGAATGGGATTTAAGAATTGGGTTTGGGACTGTAAACGATCGAAGAGCTGACTAGTAATTGTGCAGATCAAAGAAACCTGTAAAGGGAAATCATAACACTTGTTAGAGCTTACATGTGAAGGTGAATCCGTTTTTGTCACTTGGCTGGAGGATCTGTTGGTGCACACATCCCAATAAGTTGTAAATACTTTTGTGTTTGTAGGGCTTCGTTTTGGCCTTTCTGTTGTCTCTTCATTGGTTGTTGGAGCAAAGAGCAATTTCGTTACTATTGTGGATGGTGTACACATGCAGTCATAAATATATTTTCTTGTATAGATGTTAATCTTGAAGTGAGCTGTATCAATCCCACACTTCCACTCGCAGAAATGAACAAGATCTTTGCTGAGATTGATCGCTGCAACAGTTGTGTGGTAGAGAGGATGTTAAAAATGTGCGAGTGTAGTATACATGAGAATTGGTTATTGGAATGCGTGGTGTTTTTAATGTTAATTATTTGTTATCTCACAAATCTAAAGCTAGCATCTGGGAATGCTTACAATTGCAATGATAGGTCAGGCATGAGTTTAAAGGAAAAGATGTATTTTTTTAAACGTTATTTAGTTTTAAAAGTAAGAATTTGAAATATTTGTGATGGATGACTTAACAAGTGTGTGTGTGTGTGTGTGTGTGTGTGTGTGTGTTTCTCAGTTCCTTATTTCCCTTTACATTTGTTTGCTGCTTCTCAGATGTCTGTGTATGACTTGACATGATTTATATGAACATAGTCTCTATGATTGTAAACGTGTGTGCTGCATCAAATTACATTAATCAAAGACATTGATAATACTGTTCTACTCATTGATAGTCTGTCCTTTTGTCTAACAGCTCATCCAAGTGGTTTGGACAATGTCTTTACAGTTTAAAGCAGGTGCACCAAAGACTGTCTTTGTGTATGTCATACACAACACGTTGTTAGAAACATCATACAGCAATACTGTAAATTGCTTGTGCTCTGAATCTTGTGTGATGGCCAGATGTTTTGGTGGAAATGTTCAAAGGGACATTAAAATGTCTTTTCTATGCCTAAAGTTGTTCTATCAAAGCAAAAGCTGTATTATATTCTTGGTTTAAGTTATATGTGACTGGTTGCAACACAGTATAAGACCGATTTATGAAACCAAAGAAGGAAAGCCATATAAAAACACATGATTAGGGCACTGCTCTGTAAGCCCTGCTGTTACGATAACATGGTGTTTCTTGCTCATACACATAATGGACACCATTATTTGAATATTATTTCTCCTACTGTCTGCACTGTTTTTCAGCATGGTTTCTGTCTCGGCTATTAGCATAATTTTATAAAGTCAGTATCACCCAGTTGTCATCTGTTCTTGTCCTGGTTGTGTATAAAGGTTCTGAACTTGTCTTCAAAGATAGTCAGATGTTACGTTACCCATATGCAGAAGGAGGGGTGGTGAGATAGTTAATGATGCTGTGAACTTGCAGTATGAGGGTGAGCACAGTTTCAGCCTTAACAAATAGCCAGACCTGTAATAAAGAGGCCTTTCCTGTCATTGCAAGCTTGTCTCATCTCGGTCATATTGCCCAGTGTTTGATGTAAATGACAGTCTGCCCCCGTCTTTCTCTTGTTCTCAAAGGTGCTTCTGCAGTCTGTATGGTATGATTGTCCTCTTTTCAGCAAGCAATGTTTGTGTGTATGAAAGATACAACTATGTCTACAGTGTAACAATGCAGGTATAATTTATGTAAATATGTTTTAAAATATGTACAATATTTAAATAAAGAATCCAGTATTTATACTAAATTCGCTTGAGTATTTTCATGAAGCAGTTTCATCTTCAGAAACAGACTTGCTGTTTACATGAGACATCCCATCTTGCAAAGTGATTGACAGCTTTAATAAAGCAGGTTGTGTTACAGTATACTCCAGTGTGGTTGAGAAAATATGAACTATTTTTATCAGCTGCATCCTCTATATCGGATAAATAAAATTTCTGTACTGACTGAACATTTACATTTTCTATGACGACTATGTTAGCTATTCTACTGTTGGTGCAAATATTGAAGCAGGTCAAAACAGCAGGTACATAATTATTTTATAACCATTATTAATAAGTGTAAAATTAGCTTAAAATCCACAATTTAATACATACCAATGACAAAGTGTATATATGCCCAGAAACATATGTATGCATGTATGTAAGTAAATAAGTCAAATTTATAAATGCAGGCCTTTTACACATTTTTACATTGTTGTATTTACCACTGGTAAACATGAAGTATATATAAAAGGTCAATTGCACCTGCTCTTCATCTCTTATTACTTATACAAGTTCATTGGTTAAAATCTATTATGTGATTAGCCTAACCATAGAAAGGAACTACTGCTGCATGAGATCTTTAGTACCCTAAAATCATAAAATAAAGTGAAGTGAAGTAAAGCCAAATTAATCTGACATCCAGAGTTGGAAAAAGTACATTTAAGTTAGACCACAAAAAAGCTATTTAAAGGTCCCATTATGTGGTGCTCTTTGGATGCTTTTATATAGACCTTAGTGGTCCCCTAATACTGTATCTGAAGTCTCTTTCCCGAAATCCAGCCTTGGTGCAGAATTACAGCCACTAGAGCCAGCCCCACAATGAGCTTTCCTTATGACGTGCCATTTCTGTGTCTGTAGGGGGGGAGGTGGAGGCGGGGGTGTGGCCTTGACCAACTGCCACTTTGCTCGTTTGAAAGCCATGATGAGAGAGAGATCTCATGGGTAGGCCAAATGCTCTGGGCGGGAAAAGCAGAGAAAGATGAGGTAACCTTGCTCCTTATGACCTCATAAGGAGCTCGAAGATTCCAGATCTGCCCATCTGAGCTTTCATTTTCTCAAAGGCAGAACAGGATACCCAGGGCTCGGTTTACACCTATGACCATTTCTAACCACTGGGGGACCATAGGCAGGCTGGGGGAACGCATATTAATGTTAAAAAAAAAACTCATAAAGTGAAATTTTCATGCCATGGGACCTTTAATAACAGGAGTAAATACTGTGATTTTCAGCAGTAGATGGCAGTGTAGAGTTATAGGATAGGATGCCATGTTACTAATCTGCTCCAGTTTCTCTTCCTGTAGCCAACAAGGAAACTAGAAAGAAGGACCAGTCATACGTCATTATAATCGTGCATTGGGGCGGGCATTGCAAGTCTCAATATAACCTATCATCATAACCGTGTTGTTTCACATTTGAGTGAAAAATGCATCCACAAGCTAAAACAAAACTCATTATGTGACGTTGACTGATGTTTCTTTATATAAATATGTGCATTTGTTTTCCTTGTTATTCCTATTCATTACTTATGAGTTCCTTCTTTCTAGTTTCCTTGGTAGCCACCGGCTAACTACATTCTTGCTGACAGCAGAGATTCGGGCATAATACATAGATGTTTGTCAGCTGACATTTGTGTGATGCTAGCTTGTTAGCTTCGGAGTTAGCAGGAAGGATCCTGCACTCATTCCGCGTTTCTCGAACTAGCTGCGTTTGCTCTTTAATAGTTCAACCATTTCTTGTTTGACCTGAACATTGATTATGTGACCAAAGCGAGCAGGTTTAGTATGAAAGAAATGATCTAACTCCTTATAGGACTGGCGAGCTAGCAGCCAGGAATCAAATATTCCTGGCAACCGTAGCTAATTTAGCTGTGACCCATGTGACAGTTGTTATCTTTTATATATGCCATTGGTTGTTATTATACATCCATGATGACCGCAGGTTAACGTTAGCTAACCAACGGGCGTCTTCATGGAAAGCTTTACAGTGTTAGCTAGCTAAGCTTTCGAGATTGGTCGGAATGGTGAGTTATGTGAACTCCCTGTAGACTCGGAGCGGCTACTGCTGAGATAAATGTTGATTAAATGGCAACAATTGAGCAGGGCAATGGACTTGACTTGCGGAGCGGCACAGATAAGCTGACAGATAATGGGAAAGGCAGCTCACATGCATCCGACCCAGAGGTAAACGGTGTCCCCGGGGAGACTCAGGTGGATAAGTACGGATTCACAGGAGGAGCCCAGCAGCACACCGGAAAATTGTAAGTGGACCTTCATAAGGCTAAAGGTTTCCTAAAATATATGAATGAAGTGTTTTTCCACAGACTGCCCCACAGATTCAGATTTTTCTTCTGAACATAGGTAAAGGGGAACATAAAACGTTAAATCTCTTCTTCCTCCTTGGATTTCTGGAGTCATCAGTCTATGTAGCTAGAGATACCTGCTGTCATTTGAATGACTTTTCTATGTGGAAGAAGAAGAACAAAGAATAAGTAATTCAAGTAAATAGTTGGCTAATTACCATGATTTATAGCTGGATTTCTTGTCACCTGACCCTTCAAAGCGAAGTTATGTTGCTCGTGACCCATTGGCCTTATCACAGGTTAGAGCAAAAATAAACATGATGTCTTTATTTTCCTATTTCCAATTTTGTCAATGAATTTGTGGGGCCCCAAGTTGGGAACCACTGACAGACCACTGTTCTATAGTAGTCAGTATTCCTTGTTCCTTGCTCGTCGTCCGTCTGGCACCAAACAGAGAGACCACTTGTATGCTGGTCTCTTTCACGGACTTCTAGTATTGGGGGGGTTGAGCATTTGCTGTTGTGCCTCCTATAATTTCTTCTTTGTCATTTGGACCTTCATTATGTCCCAGTTTATGCACTATATCTGTGTTGCTTACATGGCTGAATTTCAACGGTGCCTTGGAAAATGTACAGCACTTTGGTGACGACTTGAAAAAGTGGCTCGCTTGACTTGATTTTGACCAAATGCTGACAATGGAAGAACTGAGCAAACCATGCAGCTTGGGCTCGTTGTCCGCCATAAGATATTTAGTGGTGTGTTCTAATTTAAAGACATGAAGGAAACCGTCCCAATCATTGCTCTTTAACTTTATTAGCCTAGTTCAGCCAAGTACCTGTGGTTTAGCTTTTCATGCAAAAGCATGTCAGTCAGCTCTTTCAATTCATTTGTTTAAATTTGTTTGCCAAAACGACCGCCATGTTGTTTGGTAGATCAGGACGGGAAAGTGTGTGCATAACAATATGACAGCTCTGATCTTCGAGAGGACTGAGTGAAGTGAGATATTGGTGTAGGAGGTCGTAGGAGCTCAACTGGGGGAACGTTCTCCCACAGCTTCCTGTTTTCCTTGTAACTCGCTGCCGATGGCAAGTGTTCTACTGCTTTGTCTGAGGTTAGGTTTCCTGTGTGGACAAGGAAGAGATGAGCCTCTGTCCCGCCCCCTCTGAAGACAGGTTTGACCTGTCATGAGTACAGGAAAGTGACACAGTACAGTAAAGCCATTGTTTATTTGTATGAAAGTAATTTGTTTGCTTTTATCAGTGACATTGTTTCCTATCATCACAGTGCTGAAGAAATCCCAATTGAGGTGCTGAGGCAGCGGGAGGCAAAATGGCTGGAGATGCTCAACAGCTGGGACAAGTGGATGGCCAAAAAACACAAGAAGGTGTGCTTTATACTTACTAAACTAAGTCTGACTTCACATCTTTCTTTCTTTGTAATGAAAATGTGCACTTTGCAGGAGTTCATCCAATATGCATAAACATGGTTGTTGTGGCATGGACTAAACAATATAAATGTGTATCAAAAACTGAACTCAGAAACCTGTGATCATTCCATCATCAGGCCAATTATTTTTATCTCTGATGAACAGTTGCCTGCCATGTTGCAGTCAGTGGCATGTTTGCTGCAGTATTTACTCTACTGTTGTCCAATGTCTGTGTTCCATTCGCCTGTTCTTCCTTTCTCTTGCTTTCTGCAGGCTCTTGAGTAACTGTGCATGTGTTGAATAACAGGTGAAAGAGCGCTGTCAGAAGGGGATCCCTCCATCCCTGCGTGGCCGGGCTTGGCTCTACCTCACCGGGGGCAAAGTGAGAAGGGAGCAAAACCAGGGCAAATTCCAGGTCAGTCGTATATATGTGATCCCTGCTGTCATCAAGCTATTTGACTTAAAAAACATACTTATTCATGTCTGGAACAAATCATACTCACTCAAAGTACTGAGGAGTGTTTTGCAAAATATGGATGCAAAATGAATAATATTTATTATCGTGTGCGTATACTTGTAATTCAAGTTTCTACATCCCTGACAACTAGTTTTAACAATAGTACACTAGTACCCAAACTCGTGGAGAGGGGCTGGACTCTTACAATCTTTGATTGCAATGTTGCAAAAGCTGACAAATTTCTGTTGTGTTTTTAGGAACTGGACAGTCAGCCAGGAGATCCTAAATGGATAGATATTATTGAGCGGGACCTCCATCGACAGTTCCCCTTCCATGAAATGTTTGCAGCGAGGGGAGGTCATGGGTAAGCACTGCCTTCTAAAGGCATGTCATGATGTCCATTGTTGTGTTAATGTGGTTGAACATAGTTTCTGAATATCATTTATATATGTTCATACATTCAGGCAGCAAGACCTGCTCCGCGTGTTGAAGGCATATACTCTGCATCGTCCGGAAGAGGGTTATTGTCAGGCTCAGGCTCCCATCGCTGCTGTACTCCTCATGCATATGCCAGCAGAGGTGAAAACGCACACTAACGATTCAACCAATTTTTTTTCATTTCACATTTTACCATACTAAATGCAGACCCTTGTTCCCTTTCTTTGTCCTAGGATGCATTCTGGGTTCTTGTCCAGATCTGTGAAAAATACCTTCCAGGATACTACAGTACAGGGCTGGTAAGGGTCCAGACAGAAACACTGTCATATCATTTTGAAAAGAGGACCTTAATATCATAAGAAGAGCTTGAGTACTACCTGTAACAGGATTACATATTAATAGTGTTCAGCATGTCAATTATTTTCTATCCAAACCCTATAAATATTGCTAAAATGAATCTATTGTGAGCAAAATAAACTGCTAATACTGTAGCAGTGCCCAAGAACACTGGCTTTCTGAAGACTGCATTTCTGCCACATTATAGGACGGAATCTCTGCATTCATTCATATTTTCCAGAAATGACACTGCCCAAGATGTATTGCCCACATAGATTCTCCCTCAGTATTTAAGCTTCTTGAAAGCATCGACTGATTTAACCGGCTAAACGGAAGTCAAAATTGACTAACGACCTAATAAATAGGAGGAGGTGACCAGACTACAAGGACGAGATAATCAGAAAATTAGATTAAGCAAAGAGAAAGTCAGTCTCTCTCTCTCTCTCTCTCTCTCTCTCTCTCTCTCTCCACTGACTGCTGTTTCATGTTGTCTCCACAGGAGGCGATCCAGCTGGACGGGGAGATCCTGTATGCTCTGCTGCGGCGGGTGTCTCCTGTGGCCCACCGTCACCTGAAGAAGCACAAGCTGGAGCCCATCCTGTACATGACCGAGTGGTACATGTGCGCCTTCTCTCGGACTCTGCCATGGGCCTCAGTGCTGCGTGTCTGGGACATGTTCCTTTGTGAGGGTGAGATGCCACACTTGTAAAACATTCACTGATATGTTATTGTACGGCACATACGGAACATATCCAAAGTGGTTTTCCCTGACCTGACAAGTCACCCTTACAGAGATTATGTCATGAATGAATGTATATTATAATGTGTTTCAAATAAATAGAAGTGAAAATATGACTTTTAGCTCATAGACAGCAGCTTTGTTTGATGTAGTACACTTGAGGATTGTTTTACAGGTAATCACCAGATTTAAATACACAATAGCAGTATTTATTTTCCTCCAGGCCCTGTCATGTGCTTATTATCCTCCTGTGTAATTTGACCTGTAAAACACCAGGAAAACTCAATCCAAGTGGCTACACCATAGTTATTTATCTAAATAACCACTTAAAGGGCTCATATTATGCTCATTTTCAGGTTCATAATTGTATTTAGAGCTTATATCAGAATAGGTTTACATGGTTTAATTTTTTTTAAAACACCATATATTTGTTGTACTGCACATTGCTGCAGCTCCTCTTTTCACCCTGTGTGTTGAGCTCTCCGTTTTAGCTACTGAGTGAGGCATCTCACTTGTGTTTTATCTTTGTTGGGAGTCGCACATGCTAGCCAGGTAGAAGCAGAGTATTAGGGTGTGCCACGCTAGCAGCTGGGGGGGCATTATAACGTGTGTTACAAAGTGACTCACATTCGTCACAGAAGTAAAGGCTGGACTACAACAGGACAGTTTGGAGCAGTTTGTGACCAGTGTTTTCTGTTGGAGATGGTAAATCCCTTTGGGGTGGACTTAGGGCTTTTTCACTTTGTAAACCTATAACGTGCCCAAAAAGACATATAACACAATAAAGGAAAGGGGGAAAAAGCCAAAAAGCATAATTTGAGCACTTTAAATGACTTGGTCTCCAGCAGTTATGTGCTCTCAGATAGTCTATCTATTGAAAGTGTCGATTGCTGCTCTAGCTGCATGTTGTCTTGTGTGATGCTGTTCTCAGGAGTAAAGATCCTCTTTCGAGTGGGCCTGGTTCTCCTGAAATGCATGTTGGGATCCCAAGAGAAACTGAAGGCCTGTCAAGGTCTCTATGAAACAATGGAGCTGCTCCGAGCTATACAGCCACAGTACATGCAAGAAGTCTTCCTGGTGCACGAGGTACAGTTAAACTCTGTCTAGTCTTTGTTATCCATTTTATTGTTTTGACCTAGCACCTGCTACTGCACACACTTCGTCTTTCTCTTTGACTTTGCCCTCCTCTGGTTGCAACAGCGATATAAAAAGACTTAACTTGTAATGTGCTGTAGTACTTGAACCATTAAACCCAGGCATTACTCACATGTGATTTACGTTTATTCTCCACTTGCGTTTCAGATTATTGAGTTAATGGTGTCTGAGAAAGACATTGAGAAGGAACACCATGCTCAGCTGCGGCGCTGGAAGGAGACCCATGGAGATCTACACTGCAAGTCTCCTCCCAGGATGCACGGCGCTAAGGCCATCATGACTGCTGAGCCGCCCAGTCATCAGGACCTGAGACAGAGACCCACCATTATTGTGGAATCTCCCTTGGCACACAAGACAGTTGGGAAGAGAGAAGAGGATGCCAAAGAAAGTGTAAAGACTGAAGAGGAAAAACAGAAGAAAACAATCCCACTGCCACAGGAGACTGTTATTCCTTACCGCCCTCCCACTGACCCCTCACCTCTCCTCAAACACTTGACTGTACAAGGGTCCAAAGAGAGTCTGAGCAGTGCAGACCATGACACTTACCTGTAGCAAGGTAAGTATCACCAGTTTACTAACATAAATCATTCCATACAGCCTTTGCTAACTTACTAACGCTCACAGTTTTCAGTCAAAGTTCTCACATGTCGCAGTGACACGAGAAACCTTTCCATGACTTATTTTATCTGTGGTAGTCATGACTGTGACAGCTTTTTATTAAAATGGTTATTTTTACAATCAAGAAAAAAGTTAGCGTGTTTTCAAAGCTGGCAAAAATGCCATTGCTCAGACTGCTAAGCAGTCACTGTAATGCTGAATACATTTTTGCTGTCATTTCATTTATACAGGTTTCTATTTACTCTACTTTACTCTACTAACTTTAATAAGTTGTCATTAAAATTTAGCATAAAAGTGTATGGAACTCAGAAGTGTGTAATTGTCAGGGAGCAACAACAGATAGCGACTATGTGCCCTGTGCACACGTGTCTATGAGGTTTTATCCTGTGGATCTATTAGCTTCATATGACTGAACATGTAGAGATATACCCTCACTAACTCACTGTTAACAGCTACTGCTGCTATTTACCTCCTTGAATTTTAAATGTACCTCCTAGATTTTTTCTTTTGTTATAAATGAAGTCGGATTTTGTCTTGATTGATGAGGTCTTTTCTAGAGCACTTTGCCTTTTATAGTCTTCCTCCTTTGGCTATGTTAGTCACTACGTTGCCAGCGCAGAGATGCGTTTTTACCCTGCTTTGATAGACTCGCACAAATTTGCAGACACACAGTTAATCAGTGTGTCTGTCATCCAGGAGTTTGTCTTTCTGTTGTTGAACACTAGAGGGCATCCTGAGATTATCTCACAGCCGCAGCAGTGACCAGCAGTCGTCTGTGTGACGGACATAATGAAGGAAGAAGTGTGCAGGGACATTTTGTGCCACTAAGCCAAAGATTTGTAATGCATATTTTTAAGATATATGTTGTCCGAGCAGTTTATTCAATCATATTGTTATACAGTATTAGGGATAGGATTGGGTTTATATCAATGTTGTGAATGGGATATGGCAAAATGCCATTTTAAAGAACACTAATATAAAGCTGTTTTTTTTTTTTTACAATCATACTTAGTGCATCCCTTAGGCTTAGATATATTTTACTATAAAAGAAAAATATGGCATTAGGAGTTTTTTTTAAACCAGGAAATTCCACTCAAATGTGCTGAAGTATCTAGTATTCTTTGTTGACAAAACTGCTTTGAACAACCTTTTAAAAGAATACAAAACCAAAAAGACTAATCATGAAGTCCAAGTAATGTACACATATAATCTTCAGAAGTTCTTTTCTAATGGCATTATTTAGATAAAAAGATATTAAAAGTCAAAAGAGCCATAAACCTTTGATAATGACTGAACGGTATGTTAAAACTAATTTTATCTGAGATGTTCCAATGAAGAAATTGTTTGTTTGAAAAACTCAACATTTAACTCCCAGTCCAGGAAATTCCTTTATCAGCAGTTACATGTGTAACAGTAACTCTGATTAGTTGCTAGGGGTGTGCAAAAAAATCGATTCACATTCGAATCGCGATTCAAGCTCTACCGATTCAAAATCAAATTCATAGAATTCAAAAAATCGATTCATATTTTTGAAATTGTATGTCTACTGCAATCACATGGGAAAGGTAACTACATTTACATACTGTGAATCGTTTTTAAATCGAGAATCGTTTTTGAATCGAAAATCTATTTTTAATTGAATGTTGAGCCTGAAAATCTATATTGTATTGAATCGTGACATTTTGTGAATCGTTCATTAGCTGCTGTCAGGGTTTTTATAATGGAAAATGGTTGTGGGTCTATGTTGATTTCAAACACTGTGGAGATTTTAGTATAGTTTAGAACACAGATCACATTTAACCAACATGCAGTTCATCAGTTGAGTTTCCAGCGGAGCTTTCTATACTGTATATACAGTAGATGGCACCACTGAGCTTCATCCAAGGATTCAAATGATTAGTTGCCCAGTCATTCTGAAGGATACAGGATGTGGTTTGGCAGCTAAACACTTTTAATGTTGATTTTTTTTTTTTTTAAAGATTGTTTCAATATATATCAAAACGTATAAATGTAGGATGTTGAGAAGCTCCTTATTACTAATCATTTCAACTATTATAATTAAAGAGAACATTGTTTGAGCCTGGGGCTTGTGAATGTGCAACTTATCCTGCTGTACTCATGGGTATATACTGTAGGACTTTATTCCTGATCTGTTTGCTCATTTGATTTCAAATCAATTTCTCATATCTTAAAGCTATTTTGTACCAAATTAGATTTAAATCAATAAAAACTCTTGGACTCTTTTGCAGGTCTGTCATTTTTTTTGCATTTTATTTTGATATAAAATCCCCCTTCTTTTGCCTTAATTTAATATGAAAGAAAGGCAATGAGACAAGAGAAGAAGTGCCACACAGACTGGACTGAACAAGTAGGATTTCAATACACCCTGTGTTATCATTCAGCGCCCTCACACCCGCCCTCACCCACGCAGCAGCACACTTCCTTGGACACCTGTTTCTCCGGCTCTTTCAGCTCTTTGAGGAATTTGCATCTCAAATAGGGCGAATTCCCACAGAACCGTCCAAAGCGCCTCACCCAGCCATTTGCCTTTGGTCTCTGAATGGAGTCTTCTGCCTGTATACAGGCCTTCTTCTTCTTCTTCTTCTTCTTCTTCTTCTTCTTCTTCTTCTTCTTCTTCTTCTTCGACAAGGTTCAGCTGCAGTCCAAGAACATTACAGCTGAGAACACTCTACTCTACATTTTAATTTACCCAACCAGTGAAAACCAAATAAGTAATTCCATTACTATTGTCAGTTGAATTCTTATGGTCTTCCCATACTTCCGCTCATTTAAAGTAGAGACATTTTCTGTCATTTGAGAAGACACTTGATTGCAATGATGAAAGATTTTAATTTATCACCCAACAATCAGATGATTGAAATTTTTAATCTTCCTCATGTCACATTCCTCACCCACAACCTTCACATTGGCTTTTTCTATTTCTGTGAAGGATTTTGTGTGTTGCTTGTCTGAGGATGCCTGTCATTAATGCATTTTTATATTTCTGGCTCCTCTCGTCATCTCTTTTGTGCCTTTCACTGTCTGTAAACAATGCCAGCTTCTTACCCCAACTCCACCCTTCACCTCAATCCAACCCCACCCCACCGGACCCCACCCTCCTGTCTCTCCCTGTGCTGGTGCTCACTGACATTCACTAGATCCAATCTTAGACCAGAGAGGGTGTAATGGGAGACTGGCTTTATGGTTATCTGCAGAGGAGGAGACGTGACCCAGACGTGCCCCCATAACCACACTCTCAGAAAAGAGCAGAGCAGTAGTTGTAGCTTTCCTAGTACAATAGCTTGTTGCTGTGGGCAGTGTTGTATACAAAAACCTCATGGTACACAAGTCAGTTGTTGTGCTCCTAACATTCATACCTTCAATAATGCTATCTTGACAGTACTATCATGATGAACCTTTAAATAAGGGTAATCATATTGAGTCCATGTTGCTGCTTATGCCATATTGAGACAGAAAATAGTTTTTTTTTTTAAAACCCGCAAGGGGCTATGTTGGTGTGGACATGTTGCTACAAGATCTGGTGAGAAGATGATATATGATCCAGGAAGTCCAGTTTGAGTGATACATTACACCCATGAGCTTTAAGACTCATCAGATGCAGTTTATTATACTGTGAGATTTCAGAAGTTTTAACAACTCTGGGAAAGTTGTTGTGGCAGCAATCATTTTATATTCCATCTCAACAATTGTAAGGTTCACATTACAAAGTAATCTACCAGAAAAGTACTCTTGCACATTTTTGATTGGCCAAAGCAGTCCGTTGTCGGATTAATGTTGCCCATGTCTGCAAGGGTCCGTAGTGCAGACAGCATGCACTGACTGCACATGAGTGAAGAAATAAAAAATCCCTAAAATGAGATTTATAAAGTTTAACTTGTCTATATATTGTACTATACACCACACGTGGTATAAACAAAATGGCATCCACTGTCCGTGTTTGTGTCCTTTTTGGAATATATTGGGCCCAGTCCTGTCGTAAGGACAGGACTGCTCACCTGCTTCCCTCCAGTAAACACGACTGACTGAATTTAAGGGCTCTGACACACCAACCCGACGACCGGCCATTGGTAGAAAAGGCAGTCGGACTGATCAGTCTTCCCAAGTTGGTCCAAAAAGTGCCACGGAACACACCGAAGCGACGTGGACTTGAGCGTATGTTCTGAGTGCGCAAGACGTAATACGTCTTTATAACAGCAGGCGGCACTAATCAGCAGCTGATTGGACGAACGCGTCACATGGGTCTGGCTTCTCCCGAATTTCAAAGCCAGACCATAATAGCGGCTCGTTTGGAATACAATCTCGTATTTTATGAAAATAGTTCAACGAAACGTGTTTCTGAAAACATTTTAAGAGAGAAATGGGCCATGCAGTTGCTGAATCTGTCTTCATTTCAGGTCGACAAAGGTCAGTTTTTAAAGATTTTAATCAGATTTTGAGAGGCGTTCGTCACGTTCATCCTGCTCGTCATTTCCAGTAATTGGTCATTGAGTCCGACTGCCCACTGGCCGATTCAACAAGTCAAATCGGCCCAAATGAACGCCGACAGCTCGGAACACACCAAACACACTCAGGTCACCGACCTCGCCAGACTGTATGACAGCCAATAATCGGGTTGGTGCACCTTAATAATGCCAAACCACCACCACTGGGGAGAAGAAGGTCAGGTTGAACTGGTACAAATTTGCACCTTGAACTACCAGAAAAAATGCTATACCTTTTATGGTGGATCCACATGTATGCGTCTGGGTCAATTTGCCTGTTGTGCTACAGCTATGAAAAAGTTTACTTGCTTATGAATGATTAAATATTCTGGAGTCTGGAGAATTAATCTCCACACTCAAATTTACTTTTTAGTACTAAAATGTTCTGTCTACCTATATTTTTTGATTGTACAACTATATCCAAAGCTCATACACTATGTGTGTGTAAACAGATACCCCACCCATGTGATGTCTGTGTATACACTGTAGCTGTTTATTGGGGGTGGGAGTATAGTGAGGTGGAAGATCTCTTGAAAACATATGTGTGAAGCGTCTGGGAGATTAAAGTCTGCCTTCATGAGCTGTAAAGCTCCTCTAAAGCTTTTTGGTAACAAGGACCGAGGTTCTGCACCTTTATCCCCCAGCCTGCCATCCCCCATCATGCCCTCTGCCTAAAGAAGGGATTAGAAGGGGTAGAGGTCGGGGCAGGGGCACAAAACAAAAAACAAAAAACACAACTGTGACCCATTGATAATAGTTTGAATTGCTAAATTGAATTGCAGCTGCCATGCCTTTCCTGCAGTTTGCATTTGTATGCATGATGTGATCTAATATAATAATTGTGTGTGTCTATAGGTAAAATGAGAAGAAGAAAAAAACATTAGTATTCCCCTTATTTTATCTACACACTATATGTGAGTAAAAAGAGGACTTAGACCTCATGGGCACTCTTATTTGGGACTTTTTTTTTTATGTATTGAGGGAAAGGCTTTGATGAGAAGCTTCAAGTAGCGGAGCTACACGTGTGGGACAGGAAGCAGAGTTGGAGTGGAAGGTGTCAGGGGTCAGACAGATGCTCGTTCAATGGACAGTGGACAGGATGTGTGTGTGTCCTTTTATGGTTCTCCTCAGGATAACAGTAGCTGGACATGTAGCCCTAATTATCTCAGATCCATCAGGTTTTTGACACTGGGTTATGATTAGTAATAGGATAAGATAACGCACACCTGTTTGGTTCCAGCTGGGGATCCCCCCCTGAGTCCAAGCAGAATCATGAATCATCATAAGACTGATTTGTTCTGCTTGGCAACTTCCGATCCACGTCCAAGTTATTTTTCCTGTGTAAGGTCTGTGAAAGGTCATTTTCTGCTAAAAAGGAATAGCAAAATAGAACCCAGGCATTAAGATTATTGATTATACTACTAAAATGTGAGTAATGTCTTAAAATGTAAATGTAAATGGTCCATAGCCGGAGCAATGCAAAATAAAAAGAAGAGATGCTGAAAAGTGATGTGCAGTGCTGAGTGGGTTTACATTGTGTGAGGACTTTTGTCTCCTGTAGTTTTAAGTGCAAAGGTAAAATCCTGTAACTGTCTTTCTATTTACAATGACATATACAATTCTATCATTATTAGTTATATTCTCAAACTTGGATTTCTCCAAGTCCCTGTACTTTAATGTTGAGCAGTCGTTTTTTTAATGTTAGCAGCTGATCCAGAATACTGCAGAACCTTCTGACTTCTTTACACTTGATTTCAGTATGTTTGAAGTTGGGCAGGTTACACATCCTCCAGACCTATCAGGTTTTCTGTTTTAGGGACCTCGATGTGACCTCTGATCTGCTTAACAGCTTCCCCCCTTCCAACTGCACCCACTGTTGACTTTTTCAGCTTCCTGAAAACTACTTGCTTTTATTCTGGATTTGTCTTTGTGTTTCAATGTGTATGTTTTTATATGTTTATTTGCAGCATTTTGGTTCACTTTGGCTTGTTTTTGAATGTATTTTATAAAAATCAATTTGAGTTGACAGGAAGAAATAACCAGACCTGTTAGTTGTTGCCGTTAACACTGTCAGATCATGGTGAATTATTCAAAAATAACCACAGCAGAAATTGTTTGTGGTTAAACCATTTTGGATTTACCATATGATTACAGTGAATGAGGGTATTTACCCAGTGCATGTTTATGTATTTTTTAAAGAAAATGTTGTTATAACCTTATTATTTGGTAATGAAAGAAGAAGAAATGTCCTGTAACACATTATGAGTGAAGCTGCTATTTCCAAGGGTTTTGAGGCTTTGCAACAAATATTTGGCATTGTTTGTGTTGCATGTTTATCTCTTCACCAGGGATGTTTGTTAGCCTGGTGCTTCTGTGTTGGTGTGTTTGCACTAATCTGAATTGATCTGAGGTCACTTCCTGCCATTGTTGTGTCACATCCCCACTGTCTCCTCTCTTCCCGTCCATCTAGTCCCCTCTTTCCCCATCAAGGAAGCCAGGAGCTGAGAGAGGATGCACTGGAGGGGGGGTGCAGTGCTTGAGTGTGTATGTAGCTGCATGTGCGATAGAGACCGAGAGCGAGAGCAGGAGCCCTGCCCTGATAAAACCTTGGCCAGACTGATATCAATGGTGAACAGGAGAAGCATGAGCAGCCTGTGATAACCGTAAGAGAAAGAGACAAACAAAGTAAATAATTGGAGGTTTTTCTTGTAAGAAAGAAAATAAGTCACCCTTTTTTGAAAAATATTAAGCTTGGAATAAAACAGGGATCTGGTGCATGCGTGCATGAGAGCTCCACAGATGCTGTGCATCAACATGTCCTGCAAAAATGAGTTAAAGGATAATTTGGGTTATTATACCTTGGATCTTAGGCTGCAACAAAATAGCCAGGACTTTATTTTTGCATTAATATTTGCATTTTGTGTGTGTGTCTGTGTATTTGTGTGCATGCAGAGAGAAAAAGGGATGTGTGTGTTACTACACATCAGCGAGTGACCTCATAGCCTGTTATAATTGAGACTAATGACAAAAGCATATGGGCGTCGAGACCTTTGGTTTGAGGTTACAATAGCTTATTGTATTGCGTCCAGTAGTCATGGGTGTTACATAGTGTGTGTGAACTTGTAGGATAGCGGAGTGTGTTCTGTGCATGTGTGTGTATGTGTGTGTACATCTCTCAGCCTTGAGACTAAACTGGAGGCTTGTGTTTCAAAACTCTGTGAAGTTCGGACAGCCATAAAGCTCTATAAAACAGTTCATGTTACATGTGAGGGATAAAAGACTTTTGTAAATCCTGCAGTACATTTAGAATGATTCACACAGTTTCTAGACTACCTTCTGTTCTTTGACCCATCGCTGTTTTTTCACACGTTTTTGTGAACAATATCAGTCTTACATCCAGGAGGAGGAGGAGGAGGAGTGCAGCAGAGGGCAGTTACTCGCCTGCTGGACCTTCCTCACAGGAAGAGGGAAATGTAGGTGCAGGTTTTACTGCAGCTTTCTGGTGTTTAGACAGCAGGGAGGCTCTGGACTTTATCTCTTTTCTTCACAAATAGTCTATGTTTCTTATTTTTAAGCAGTTTCTTGGTAGGTGTTGAGCATTATATATATTAGATATTTATGTAAATTCATTATGGTACGCAATAAAGCATGCTGGGCCTTCAAATAGTGTGGCATGCATAACATAAAACAAACACTGATACAACTCTTTGTCTGCCTAAACAAACAACAATTGTCATGATAACTTGGAGCAGCAGCGTTACCTCACAGTTTCTATAAATGATAATGAACCTCTCACTTTTGTTCTGTCTGATTTCAACTCTCCTTAGCTGTCCTGCGTGAGAGACGAGGAGGCGCCCCGCCTTTCTCTGATGGTTATATTTTCACTGGTGACCCTGAAGTCTGAGCTATTTATACCTTTTTGTGACACCCGTTTGGGATTTCCCTCCCCAATTTCCCTCCCTGTCACATTTACAGTATATTTGATAAACATTTCTGTTCAGCTGCTCCTGGCACAAGAAGACAACAACATCTTGAAAGCAGGAAGATTCATATCAACAGAGTCCTCCGGTCGCCTGACCCACAAACAGAAAAACACAAATTGGACATCCATGTGTGTCTTAGCTGTTCATTCCAAATAACTGCTGCTGCTGTGGATGTGTGAGGGACTGCAGGGCAGTGGGGTTATCAGAGCCGTAACATCATCAAAACATGTTGTGCATGTGTGCTGAGTGAGGTCCAAAAACCGCACTGTTATCATATACAGTAGATACAAACTCAGCAAGAAGACTGCACCATGGCCGTTTCCTGACCTTTCATACAGAATAACATGTAGGCCCTGGATGCTTTTTACTCCCTGTACCTTACATATGACATGTCATGACATTGAACAGGAGAAGTGAAGTGGGGAAATGTATGATTTAAGAGAAGAAAAAGCAGTAGAATTGGCTGTGTTTCTGGGGCATGATTGGACTCAGAATCTGTTCTTGGCCAGTTCCAGTAGTCAAAAATCAAATAAGTCTATACATGAGGAGGTAATAGGGCGGTGGAAGGAGCACTTTGAGGAACTCCTAAATCCGACTAATACGCCCTCTATGGTAGAGGCAGAGCTGGAGGATGATGGGGGATTGTCGTCAATTTCCCTGGTGGAAGTCACTGATGTAGTCAAACAACTCCACAGTGGCAAAGCCCCAGGGATTGATGAGATCCGTCCAGAAATGCTTAAGGGTCTGGGTGTGGAGGGGTTGTCTTGGTTGACACGCCTCTTCAACATTGCGTGGAAGTCTGGGACGGTGCCAAAGGAGTGGCAGACCGGGGTGGTGGTTCCCCTTTTCAAAAAGGGGGACCAGAGGGTGTGTGCCAATTACAGGGGTATCACACTTCTCAGCCTCCCCGGTAAAGTCTACTCCAAGGTGCTGGAAAGGAGGGTTCGGCCGATAGTCGAACCTCGGGTTGAGGAGGAACAATGCGGATTCCGTCCTGGTCGTGGAACAACGGACCAGATCTTCACTCTCGCAAGGATCCTGGAGGGAGCCTGGGAGTATGCCCGACCGGTCTACATGTGTTTTGTGGATCTGGAGAAGGCGTATGACTGGGTCCCCCGGGAGATACTGTGGGAGGTGCTGCGGGAGTATGGGGTGAGGGGGTCCCTTCTCAGGGCCATCCAATCTCTGTACAACCAAAGCGAGAGCTGTGTCCGGGTTCTCGGCAGTAAGTCGGACTCGTTTCAGGTGAGGGTTGGCCTCCGCCAGGGCTGCGCTTTGTCACCAATCCTGTTTGTAGTATTTATGGACAGGATATCGAGGCGTAGTCGGGGTGGAGAGGGGTTGCAGTTCGGTGGGCTGGGGATCTCATCGCTGCTCTTTGCAGATGATGTGGTCCTGATGGCATCATCGGCCTGTGACCTTCAGCACTCACTGGATCGGTTCGCAGCCGAGTGTGAAGCGGCTGGGATGAGGATCAGTACCTCTAAATCTGAGGCCATGGTTCTCAGCAGGAAACCGATGGAGTGCCTTCTCCAGGTAGGGAATGAGTCCTTACCCCAAGTGCAGGAGTTTAAGTACCTTGGTGTCTTGTTCGCCAGTGAGGGGACAATGGAGCGGGAGATTGGTCGGAGAATCGGCGCAGCGGGTGCGGTATTACATTCAATTTATCGCACCGTTGTGACGAAAAGAGAGCCGAGCCAGAAGGCAAAGCTCTCAATCTACCGGTCAGTTTTTGTTCCTACCCTCACCTATGGTCATGAAGGCTGGGTCATGACCGAAAGAACGAGATCCAGGGTACAAGCGGCAGAAATGGGTTTCCTCAGGAGGGTGGCTGGCGTCTCCCTTAGAGATAGGGTGAGAAGCTCAGTCATATGGTGAGGAGCTCGGAGTAGAGCCGCTGCTCCTTCGCGTCAAAAGGAGCCAGTTGAGGTGGTTCGGGCATCTGGTAAGGATGCCCCCTGGGCGCCTCCCTAGGGAGGTGTTTCAGGCACGTCCAGCTGGGAGGAGGCCTCGGGGAAGACCCAGGACTAGGTGGAGGGATTATATCTCCAACCTGGCCTGGGAACGCCTCGGGATCCCCCAGTCGGAGCTGGTTAATGTGGCTCGGGAGCTGCTACCCCCGCGACCCGATACCGGATAAGCGGACGAAGATGGATGGATGGATACATGGGACAACCCAGACAACCTGTTCATGAATGAGGCCAGTCCGTGTATTCTGTCCTGTCATGCCCAATCCCATTCTACGCTGCCCTGCCATCCTGTCCTGCCCCATCCTGTCCAATCATACCCAATCCTATTCCATGCACCAGCTTTACTTTAGGAGAAACACAGAAAACAAATCACACACAGTCTGAAATGCCACAAGCAGGTTGCTGGTTTGTCAGTTACAGATGTTTCACCAAACGGGTTTCATCCATGCAAAATGTTGTTAAACTCTAGCTGAAGCCACATTAGTCTTTACTGGAACAGTAAGAAAAGGCGTGAACCTCTCCCATCCTGGTGGCCTTTGTGTTTAACAAGCTGGTGTCAATCACCTCATGGTCTTTGCTGAAAAGAATAAAGGGAGAGCAGAGAAGTGGAGCAGGCTGCAACTAAGCCCAAATGTTCAAGCTTTCCAGCCGTGCTGCTGGAAGTGTTAACTGTGACAGCATTCAGATAATTAAAAGCGCGGATCAGACTGTTAATGTGATTGGTAATGTAAATGGTGCTGATGGCTCAGGTATTTGCCCGAGCGTCTGTTTATCATCAGGGCTGTCAAGCTGCTATCAGCTCAGACGTGTGATATCATGAATTTTCTGAGGAGCTCCAGTCTGGCTCAGAGTTGGTCAGATTGCAAACAAAGCCTCAAGGAACCAGCTGTCTCAGCAGCAGAGGGGGCCCATGCATGTGGGCCGTGACAGCTTAACACGCACACATCAAACAACTGTCAGACCCCCACACACACCTAAACAACAAGAACACACACCTCGCGCTCTTCTGGCGCTGCAGGTATCACCAAAAACAGACTCATAAACTCAGACAGTTTGCCCCTGTAGCGTTCTTTCTGTGTCTTTCTGCCTTTGAGTATATTTTGAGAGGCAAGTACTTATCATTTTCTATATCCCCCGGATGTGCTGTCTGCTACTGACTCATCGCTTATGGATGGCAGCCGAATGAAGGATGAAAGATGGATAAAACACCTTGGTGTGGTTGAATAAGAGTGCAAAAACACAAGGAATGTCTTGGTGCCTTCATGGTGTGTGGTTTACAGCACAAGGCCACACATGAGAGGACAGCAACAACAATAACAACAATCAATTTGAGACACAGGTGGGCTATTAAGAGGAAAAACAAGATCTGAATGTGGTCTCTGGTATGCTGAATGAAAAGATGGAGGCTCTGCAAAGAGGTTCAAGCTCAGTCCAATTGGAGCTTCTAAAAGCCAAAAAGATAAATAATTGGGATTTTTGTCATGTTGCATGGTCTCTCTATCTGCAGCAAACTTATTTCTTTCTCTTATGTTTCTCATCCTATCATTGTAAAACTGTTCCATCAAGGCTGATGGGGATTTTGGTGAAAAGTGAGTGGGGTGGATTGACGTATTCATCAAGGCCTGATGTTTTATTTAGCTGTATTCACATCCCTGTCAGCGAACACAGCTAAAAACAGGCCTCAGTCCCACCAGAGCACAGATAGGAAGCTTGCTTTATGCTTTTTTTCCTGTTCTGCCGGACGGACAAAGAACTGGAAGGACAATCAAGCGGAGGGAGAGAGGACCGAGTTCAGGAGGAGGCACACAAACACAATCACATCAGTTTGATTAACAAATGCCACAAGATCACATCACAATAATTGGCAACAACAAACAGTTTACTGAGAGTAAATGACGTTGGTGAAAACGGAGGAAGACGGGAAGCAGTCCTCATCTTCATAATCAGAGGAAGGCGGAGATGAGCGGGGAAGGGAAAGGAGGATGGAGGGGTGGAGGAAGGGATCAGTGGCGAAAAAGATTGTTGAGTGATACAGTAGTTGTGTCTAAAGGTCGGTGCCCCGGCGCCACTGCTGCCTCTCTGCTGAGAGACGGAGCAGACTGAAGACTGAGCTAACCCACCTGGGCTAACAAATACACCCAGCAAAGAAGAGGGAGACAGAAGAAGAGTGTTACTTGTATAACCTCTTAACATGATCTCCACTTTTGTTTCCCCTTAAGTAGCTTTAAAGTTGAATAAATCACTTTATTCCACACTGACATTATCACACATGTATTCTGTACCAGCTCATTACAACTCTTCATGAAGTTATAAGGACGTTTACATTTAAATACTCAAACCCAACACTATTTTATGGTGGCAGCATGCAATCACATAAAAAAATTGTGTATCATTTTTCAAATTTAGCCTGACATATTTGGTATCTTTGAAACGTTATACATTTTAACATTTAACATTTAGTTTTGCAACTTAAAACAATGTGTTGTTCAGTTGTTTTTCCATTTCAATCAGGTTAATTGTGTCATATGTGAGACATGTATGCTCTTTTCCTGTAATGCTGATGTTTTATAAAGGTTTTGTTCTCTTTTACACCATGTAATATTCTCCTGTGTAAATTGATGAAAAGTCTGGAATATGCACAAATGCAAGTGGTGATGAAATATATCACATTACATTATTTGCCCTCAGTTTTCACAGGATGCATTTGAGTTTTAAAATTTAAATTTAAAATGTCTTTGTTTATATATGCTACCCATTAATTAATTAATGTCATTTTATTGTGTATTGTCATACTGGCTGTCATCTTTCAATTTTGTTGTTTATTAGGCATTTTAAACTTATTTTCAAAACTGATACCTAATGTATGATGATAATTCTAATCATTATTTTATTTTAAACACATTAAATAAAATAGTATATTGTAAAATATTGTCAGTTTCTCTCTTCAGTTGAAATTGAATGGAAATAAAATGTGCTTTAACTGAAGGTTATTAAACATGTTTCTAAGTATGTTTTCTTTCTGTTAATACTTATTGTATAATTATTGTATATTTTCAATTAAAGGTCTGAGGTCAAAGTTTTGTTTGTCTAACCTACAGTTCCTTAATGCTTTTTGTCTTTGTGGTTCTACTTGTTTAAACATGTAAAGACACAAAAGAAACAGACATAGGAATGTAAATATTGCAGCCCATTCGGATTTCAGCATAGTGCTCTGCTGAGCCAGAAGGACTCTCAATTGATATTGAAATTGACTACTTCAAACTTGTCTTGCCTAGACTTGACACATGGGCTTCTGTCCAAACATGTCTTATTAACTTTCATTCCCTGAAGTAAAACAAAAGGTTGCAATTATATATGTGGCAAGTTTAGATTTATACTTTGGATAGAGTTTCATTTTGCCCCTGGAGATAAATTTCTGCAGCCCAAATTTTTTGCATGAAATGTGAAGAAAACGGGATATCCAAAAAAATAATACTAGCATTACCAAAATTACTAGCATTTTCAACCCATATTACATGCATTAAGTGACCCCACTGTGCATTATGTTGTGTACAAATCAAATGAATAAAGAGAGAAGTGGGCGTGTACGCAGTGAAAGAGCATGTTCTTCAGAGCAGAGAGGAGGAGGGCAGTGGGAAGGGAGGAGGGGGCATCCTGGGAGGGTACAAGTCTGGGGGGGGTATATAAGCGCGGGCAGATTTCTCATGTAGCAACAGACTTGAGAGTGCTGGTAACTACTGTGGATCTATCTGCAGCAAACAGATTTGTCTTTTTCATTACAAATAGAAAAGAAGAGAAAATGGAGATGGAGCCAAATGATGGTCCTGACTACTACGACTACGATGAGACAGAAAACTCCACCATGTGTGACTATTCTGAGTGGACACCATCATACTCTGTCATCCCGGTGCTGTACATGCTTATCTTCATCCTCGGCCTCTCTGGAAATGGGGTGGTCATCTTCACCGTGTGGAGAGCCCAGGGTAAGCGGCGAGCTGCTGACGTCTACATCGGCAACCTGGCACTGGCTGACCTCACCTTTGTGGTCACTCTTCCTCTGTGGGCCGTTTACACCGCCATGGGCTACCACTGGCCCTTCGGAGTGGCTCTGTGTAAGATCAGCAGCTACGTGGTCCTGCTCAACATGTACGCCAGCGTCTTCTGCCTCACCTGCATGAGCTTTGACCGCTACCTGGCCATCGTCCACTCCTTGTCCAGCACCCAGCTGCGCACCCGTGGCCACATGCAAGCCTCCCTGGCAGCCATCTGGACGCTGTCTGGTCTCCTGGCTGCCCCGACTCTGGTCTTCCGCACCACCAAACATGATGCAAACATCAACATCACATCCTGCGCTATGGACTTCAGCCTGGTGATGACCGGGAAAGATCAAGAGAACCTTTGGATCGCAGGTCTCAGCATCTCCTCCTCAGCTCTGGGCTTTCTTCTACCTTTCTTGGCGATGATGGTGTGCTACGGCTTCATCGGCTGCACCGTCACCCGCCACTTCAACACTCTGCGCAAAGAGGACCAGCGTAAGAGGAGGCTGCTGAAGATCATCACCACGCTGGTAGTGGTGTTTGCCGCCTGCTGGACGCCCTTCCACGTTGTGAAAAGTGCTGACGCCCTCTCCTATCTGGAGCTGTTTCCCGCCACCTGTGCGTTCCTGCGCTTCCTGCTGCTGGCTCACCCCTACGCCACCTGTCTGGCCTACGTCAACAGCTGCCTCAACCCCTTTCTTTACGCCTTCTTTGACCTGCGCTTCAGATCCCAGTGTCTGTGCCTGCTCAACCTGAAGAAGTCCTTGCATGCAAGCCCTGTCAGCTCCCTGTCCTCTCAGAAGACAGAGGCTCAGTCTCTGGCCACGAAGGTGTGACGACAACTGAGGGCCCAGATGCATGCTGGGTGAACAATGCAGAACAATGCAGGTAAATCATAACTGTACAGCGCTTGGTGCTTGCTCACAGATCGTCTGCGGTCAGTTTCGGGGTGTCACCTTTGCTCCTCTCTGGCTAGATGGACTACTGTCAGCATTTGCTTGAAGACAACAGTTGGGCGTGTGGTTTTGGGGTCTGACCACACTCAAAGTCCAGCCTCACTTTTAGGAGCAGGGAAGCAAAACTGAACTATTCAATTCAAGGGACCAAGCATACTCCAGACTTTTTTGGAAAAGGTGGAATGTGTTTTAAAATGACCTCATGCTTGTGTTCTCCTGTGGACTTTTATGCAAATGCTGAACTTTAGATCTCTGCACTCCGGTACTTAAGTCCCGGTGAAGTGTAATAATCATGCATTTTCCCCTGCTGTTCTTTTTTTCATTTGTAAGCACTTGAGGTGTGATGTCTACCAGACTACCTGGCTCTCCAGCTCAAACTGTAGTATCTGTATCACAGCCAGCAGTGTTACGTATAAGTATTTGTCTAGAAAGGGTGTGCCAGTTGGTAAGACGTGTTGGTGTCTGATAAGAGTGTTGTAAGGAGAGACGGGGATAGTGGGAGAGAGGGGGAGAGGGGGAGAGGAGGAGAGGGGGAGGGAGTCTCAGGCAGACAGACAGACAGATGGCAGCTGACAAATGTTTTCAGGCTGGTAGAGGGCCCAATTAAAAGGTGACTGCTTTGACAGTCTGCTGGAGTGTGTGTGTGTGTGTGTGTGTGTGTGTGTGTGTGTGTGTGTGTGTGTGTGTGTGTGTGTGTGTGTGTGTGTGTGTGTGTGTGTGTGTGTGTGTGTGTGTGTGATTGTCATTGAGTGTCAGAATGACAATGAATTTGTTCCTGACAAAAACATGAAAGCATTTTGTGAATCCACATCATTTTGAATTGATTGTTTATGATTTGTAATTAAAAAAAAAGTGCTTTGAAAACAAATACTCTCTCTCTGGTCTTACTCTGTCACTTGTGATAGCTTAAGTCTCGCTGGAATGTATTTTCTTCTATCCAGTGAATGTGCTTCTTCCTGTTGGTGCATTGCTGAGGGGAGGCAGTCTCCCTCCCATTGTGTTTCGCAGGGTTGAAATCAAAGCATGTGTCTGCAGGAAATGCATGTTTGACTTCTGTTTCCCTCTTTTAGCATGTTTGTTTTATTCTCCTCCTTACAACTCACTCACACAAACAATCAGTGAGAACAAAAGTTTCTAAATTGGATCAACCACAGGACATTTGGCTTTGTCCCAGATATATTAAAGTCCTAAGGGTTAATTACCACAATTGCAGGGTTCTTTTTTTCTATACCAATAGATCCCAAAATACATCCTAATGAGTCTCTGTGTTGTTAGTCTATCATGATGAAGCATAGTTGAATGTATTGTATTTTGCAAACAAACACCACAACAGATTGCTGAGCTTTAAATTAGAGTTCAATGATTTTGACCGTAAAGAGCTTTTTACGGGATGTAATCAGCAACAGCAGGGAGACAGAAGGATCGGACTAATCCTTGGTTACTGACTTGTAGTCGACTATCTGTCCCTGTGTAATATCTGTGACAGAGAATGGCTTAGTCTAAATCACCTACAATTACAGTTATGTCCCATTTAGGTAAATTTGACTCATTGTAGAAGGAAATATGTGTCTTTAATTTCACAGGTGAATTCTGAAAACATTCTTGTCATTGGAAGAAAAAAGAAATCCAACAGCTGCTGCAACATTCACTCTGTCTCCTTCATCGCTGTCCCAGCTCTGCTTAATCTCATCTGAGCCAAGACACAAACACAGACATGCAACGAAATCTTTGTTAAATAGATGTCTGAATTTAGTCAAGAAAGATTGTATAGAATTTCCTGAAAACTATTTGCATTGTACATCTTGCTGAGAATAGAAATGGTCCAACAGTAGATTAAATAGTGGCACAATCCACACAGGCAGAGTCTGCACAACAACATGTTTTATTGGTGAAACAGCACACATTTTAAAAATCCATGCAGCAGCTAATTTTTACAGGCCGACTTGTCACATTATCCTCCACCTGTCAGCATCAAAGTCAAAGCCCATTGTGAAAGATAATCTGGATAGATTATTTTCATGGTTTTTCAAGTTTTATGGAGCTATGTGATCGTGTTACCAAAATTTCATGGCACGAACTTTGCCAAAGCTAAAAAACAAAGTGCTACGAGAGAAAAGGGATTTATGCCCTTTGATCCTCCTTAGGCTGGGTGTTTGTCTGAGATGACTGTTCAGAAATTATTACACAAATGTTTTCATTCCTCTGTAATAACAGAGTGTGAAAATTAAGTGTGTCTAGGAAGCAGGCTTGCCGCAGGGAATCCCTAGGGTATAAACAGTTCTACCTCTCTAAGAAATGACAAACAACTAGAACAGCATTGTTGACAAATACATTCACAAGCATGTATTATCATTTAACATTTGCTTCAGCCAAATACTTAAAAAGTAACATTGTTCTCTGTATTGATAATGTGACTGAAACATTATTGTGTTCTGCATCTGGAAGGAGGAGACAGCAGTTCTGTCCGTGCAAAGATGAACAACTGTTGTCTGAAAACACTAATGAGAACAAAAAAATCAAAGCTCCATAAAATGTCAAAACATAATTAACTCAAACCACTAATTATATCCATAATAGTAACTTGTAGACACCACAGTTAACACTTCATACAACAGTCTTTTTAAACACTTCTGACAACATTAATCTGCGTTACTCTGAACTAAATGTTATACATTTTATATATATATATATATATATATATATATATATATATATATATATATATATCATATGTTATACATATATATCATACATGTCTAAAAATAATCCTCATTATGTCCACTATGAAGAAACCAGTCAAAGGGTCAGGTAATGAGAAGTATTTGAGTTTCACATGAAAACTGTAACTAAAGTACATTTATACATCTGCTCCACCACACTACAAAAGGTAAATACTGTTATTTTCATTCATTACATGTATTTAACATCTGTTGCTACTTTTCAGAATAAAGTAAGATTTTACTAACAAAACATACAGTATATTTAATTTATACAATAAAATGTACTCAATGTCAACCGACTGCAACATTAGAAATGATAAATGCCTATATTTTGGCGAATAACAATAAATATAGTAAGAGAAAATAAAAGGGCGGCTGTGACTCAGGAGGTAGAGCGGTTCCTCCTGTCAGCATGTCGAACTGTCCATGAGCAAGACACTGAACCCCAAGTTGCTCCCGATGTCAGGCCAGCACCTTGCAATGGCGGCTCCGCCAACATCAGTGTTTGAATGTGGTGTGGGAATTGGTGAATGAGATGCAAATTGTAAAGCGCTTTGTCCGGTAAGGTAGAAAAGCGCAATATAAATGCAGACCACCATTTACCAAAAATTAAAAAGTACTGCAAAAGTCAAGAATCATAAATAGAAAATAGAAATATCACATGGTAAAATAAAGGATAAATAAATAAAAAAATAAAAGAAATATGTACGATAAGAAATATAAAGGAAATGTAGGTAAATATGCATGTTTTTCAAATGCAAAGGAAAGTAGGATTTCCAAAATATTGAGAGAAGAAAATTAAAGAATGTGCAAAAGTTCACAGTATAAAGTATAAAAAATATGTGCAATTTACAGAGATAATAATCTAGAAGATGTGTGTTAATATAACACATTGAGTCAAATACAACTAAAGGTAAGCTGTCAAATATGTGTTTGTTTTCTTGTTTTTTTCATTTCCTGTCTGGATGGAGAGAAACCTAAAATCCTCTCTGTCTTTATAGGTGATCTATAAACACAGCACAATGCAGACGGTAAAAAAAAAGGCCAAACCCAAAAACTTCCCCAGGTGGGACAATGTTTGTTTACCACGTAATGCATAATAAAAGAACCTAAAGGCAAAGGTAAGAAGGCCGAGTTTCTATAGGGGTGCACACCTTAACTCATTCATTGTCATATCAATGGCTGACAAATAGCCTTTTGTGTTGTTTTAAATCAGGCTCGCTGCCAGCCCTGCTGTTTGTTGGCAGCATGTTTAGCTGTCATAAATCAGAACCCAATAAACCAGGGCATGCAGAAAATAGACCGAGGAAGTGTGCACACATTTCTCCTCCATCCTAACAATGGAGGCTGAGCAGCTCAACCAGCAGACCGGACCTTGAGCCTGGTCTGACCATAGAGTGTTAGGATGAGTTGCTGACCCCTGGAGCGTCTTGGAGGACCCTCAGCTTCCTGCCGCCCGGTCTTGCAGCGCTCCTCCCTGCATCGTCCCAGGAGGACGAAAGGACCTCACAGACAGGATAGGAGTCAGCAGGCCAGGCAGGAAAGGAGAGGTAGGGGTTCCTGACCGGGGATATCCTGTCTTTCAGAGGCATCTCTCTGCTTTTAGGGCCTCCATGCATGCTCCTCCTGAGGTCTTTGAGGACAAGGGTGCTTGCTTCAGACACTCTTCTACATTGGGTTTGTGAGGAAACATATGACAAGTTATCTTCTCTGAGAGTTTAAGACAAGTTGCAGTTGGAGACAAAGAAGAGGTAGGCCTACTGAAAAAAAAGGCAATAAAGCTTAATGCCACACATGTGGCCAACATGTGACTCAAACACCTGAGGTGACAAATCAGATGTCTCTTTCTTCCTCACTCTCTGCTTGCACTCCGTCTCTCCTGAGATGGCAGATATTTCAAAGGCTTTCACACAAGACGGCCATCGCTAGTGGAGACACGTCGTTTCCGAAAGCAAAAAAGAGCGGAAGTGCCCAAGCTTTGGGTGACTCCGGATCTTGGGAGTTATGTGAATCTCAGAGAAGATCATCCTCTTCACAAGGCACAAAGTGCCCCTTCATTCCCTCTTCTATCCTCTCCATTGTGCATCCTTGCCTCCCTCGGGCCTAAATGGAAGCCCTGTCATTTGCAGCAGGAGCGATCCAGTTCAGAGGCTCAGCTGCAGTGACATATGCATTGCAGGTAAAGATATCTGCACAGGCAAGCACACAAGCAAGCAAGAAATTAGACAAGAACAACACCCAAAGTGGCTGAGTGGTGCAGGTTTCGTTGATTTAGTTAACATTATGAAATGTGAAATTATGGCTTTAATCTCACAACATATTAAATTGCTGTCAGTCTGTCAGGGAACCAGGGGTTGTGGCTCCTACAGACCAAATGACATGTGCAACCTTAATTTCCCCTCCAGAAATGAAGTAAGACATTAATAAACTGCTTTAAATAACAAAAAGAAAACTCTCAGTAGAAATGAATTCCATCTAATCCGCTCGGGCGAGCTTTTAAATAAAGACTTTTCAAACTCTAGTCGACAGTAAAAGACATTTCCGGTCGTCACAGCACAGTTGATGCAGCATCACGCGCATCACAGGTAAAGTCCTAAGACTTAAGTTATAGACATTTTATTAAATAGAAATAGAAGTAATTATAGGTAACCAATCATATGCACAATTAAACTGGTCACAGTGGGCTTACTTAAAGTCAAACATGCATCTACAATAATAAATATTATTAATAATAAAAAAAAGTCAGGGTCACAACCATTGACATATATATGGTCACAACCCACAAATGGGCCATGCAGGTGTCATTGAACAAAACTATAATCCTTCAGTTAAATGACTCCCTGTAATTTAGGTTATATATATAAGCTATGTATTATTTTTTCATAATTTTAAATAAGGATTGTTTGTTCATTCATTCCTTAAGCTGTAGTCTACAGTCAGACATTTTCAGTCAGATTTCAGACAGCTGAAACAGTTAGGCTACTTTACTACACCCCCACACACTGAGTTATAACAAATAGTAGTTCATAAAGAAATGTTATGGCCTAGAATTTTGATGCAGGGCTGTATACCCACACACAGAAGCACACAGATGATCTCTACATATCATCGTCCTGACAGTTGGTCTGTTGAAGGGAGGCTGAGGCACAGAGTAATTAGCCTTGTAGAAAATGGCAGAGTGCTGAAAGTATGAAGAACATCACTGTAGTGTATAAACTCTTCCAGAAAAAAATACAAAATGCATGAAAGGGCTGCGGGCATCCTGTCTAGCTACTTTGTTGCTGAGTCAATACAAGTGGCATGTAGAGATGGTCCGATACTGGTATCGGCTCCGATACTGCCTAAAACGCTGGTATCGGTATCGGGACGTACTGGAGTTTATGCACCGATCCGATACCACGTAATCAAGCCCTAAAGAAAAACTACGTTAAAGTAGTTTATTTATGTTCTTTTTCCGTTATAACTGACTGTCAAACGGGAAAATAAAAGAAAGTTCTGTGGCATTTGTGTTTGTTCATGTTTTACAAAGAGTTTAACTTGAGCCAGACAGACAACAAAGATAGAAATCATATCACATCCATACAGGGATAGTAGTATACAGCTGTTAAAACATAATAAAATATATGACCCACTGGTATTGGATCGGTACTCGGTATCGGCAGATACGCAAGTTCAGGTATCGGAATCGGTATCGGGAAGCAAAAAATGGTATCGGACCATCTCTAGTGGCATGTAACCGTAACACGGGTTTACTTGATCAATTAATAGCTGGTTTATAAAGATGGACAACACTGACACCTGGTGACCACCATGACAATTCTGTACCCGGAACTTTGGTGTCCGGGCTGATGCAAGCTTCGGAGTCATTAAGAAGAAGGACCGGATTAGCCGATGCTAAACTGATGCTAAGGTCCTTCGAAGCGAACATAACAGCTTATTTATTTCACGGTCTGTGATCCTAACCTCCTTTTTTCACAGTCTGACCCGTATTCAGTCCGCATGGTGTCTCGCAAACAGAAGCGGGTGTGGAAATACGTGGAGGAGGGCAGTCTGCTGAAGCTGAAGTCGTACCTGCGGAAGCACCGGGACCTGGATGTGAACTTCCACCAGGGCAGGAGGCAGAGGAGCCCGCTGCACCTAGCCTGCAGCCTGGGAGACGACGCTGCGCTGCGGCTGCTGCTGAAACACGGAGCCGATGTTCTCCAGAAGGACCGCAAAGGAGACACGACGTTACATATCGCAGTCAACAGGGCTCTTAAACACGGGAAAACAGGTGAGCAGGACAGAGAGAGAGTCTGTGTTATAAACATTATCCATCATTTTCCATATCGCTTAGCTTTTATTGTTGTTTTTCCTTCAGCGTATGGTGACCTGGTTGAGCCTCTCATAAAGAGCTGTCCAGAAGCTTTGAACGCTCCCAACAGCGCTGGAGTCACACCTCAAGACCTGCTGAACTGGAGAAAACATAAAAAGGTACATTACACATGCTGTCCATTGTTAGATACTGTTCATAGCTGTCTTCTTTTGTTTTTGTAGGACTGTAACTAATGGTTATTTTAATTGTAGATCAATGTGTGTCATTGAGTCTATGAAATGTCAGACAGGAGGAAAAAAAAGAGAATGAAAAATAATCCATCAATCACATGAAGACACAACATCACTTACATAACATAACTGGTAAAAAAAAAAAAAAAAAAAAAAAAAGTGTCACTTTAGTTCATGCAGTGTCATCTTAACTCGTTTTTAATCAGTACTGATCGAAAAGGTGTAGGTTGGAGCATTTGCTTATTACAAAGTGCTTGTTTCTCCTGACCAAAAGCCCAAAACTCAAAAGGGTTTTTTAAAACGATTAGCTGGTTAATCATTTAGGTGAACTACTCAACATTATCCTACATATACCACAGTATATTATATATTTTATTTTATATTACATATTTACTTATAATTTCCTTATTTTCTTCAGAGTGCAGAAAACATGAGCAGTCCATCTGAAAGAGACCCTGAGAAGGAGTGGCAAGAAAAGCTGTTTGGTGAATGCGAGGATGAATTCTGTGAAACCTTTGGAGTATATGATGGTAATTATAAACTCCTTTTTTTTTTAAGATTATTTTTTGGGGGCATTTTTAGGCCTTTATTTCCACAGGACAGATGAAGACATGAAAGGGGAGAGGGTGGAAATGACATGCTGCAAAGGGCCGCAGGTCGGAGTCGAACCTGCGGCTGCTGCGTCAAGGAGTAAACCTCTATATATGTACGCCTGCGCTACCAACTGAGCTAACCCGGCCACATAAACTCCTTTAATTTTCATTTAACATTTTATTTTGATGTTCTGCACTAGATAATAACACTGCTGCATTTGTTTCACAGCCGATGACTTTCTTCCTGTCGATGATGACGAGGAAGACTTTGGGGACTGGGCTGACCGTATTAGAAATGATTATTTCAATAAAAAGCATGCTGAAGCTCAAAGACTGGCAGCGTCGTCTTCTGGATGGAAAAAAAACAAGAGTAAACAAGAGAGAGAGCAGGACGAGAAAAGCAACAAGGAGCTGCATAAGAGGCTACAGAGGGAACACGAAGAGTATCTGGCACGAGCAGCACGTAAAGAAGAAGAGACTCGGCAGGGTAGGAAGCGCAGGTACGATGAAAGATGTGCAGCTACTTTTGATGGTGGCTCTTCATCTGGTGGCACAAAGCTGAGCTACAGCGACATCCCCTGGCCAGCTCCACGAGGTACAGTACAGGAGATGCTGGATGTGATGCTGCACGGCGTGGACAGAAAGGACGTGCCAGTGTTTCGTAAAATGCTCCGGAAGCAGCAAGCGCTGTGGCACCCTGATAAATTTGCTCAGCGATGTGAAGCTCGGTTAGAGGAGAAGGACAAGAAGCGGATCCTGGATACAGTTACAGCTCTGTCGCAGGAGCTCAACAGACTGGCCCAGAGTCTGAGGACTTAAAATTAGCTTTTCTGGAAAACTCTGTGAACAAACTGAACTCTATCCAAAATGAGTTCCATTAATGCAAAAGAACAACAACTTCCAGCACACTGTTTAACAAGAACTTCATCAGGTGAAATTCCTACGACAAACAGCACCAGTATGTAAATGTAGAACAACCCAAGGGCCCCTCTTGGCATTTATGCACATTAAAGGTGCTCTAAGTGATGTGACGCGTTTTTTAGGCTACAACATTTTTTGTCACATACAGCAAACATCTCCTCACTATCCGCTAGCTGCCTGTCCCCTGAATACACTGTAAAAAACGCGGTCTCTGAAGACAGCCCAGGCTGCACAAACGGCAACAAAAACAAACCGCGCCATCCTGCACAACAAACCATAACAAACTGTGTTCCAGCCAATAACCGACAGCCTGGGCTGTCTTCAGAGACCGCGTTTTTTACAGTGTGTTCAGGGGACAGGCAGTTAGCGGATAGTGAGGCGATGTTTGTTGTATGTGACGAAAAATGTTGTAGCCTAAAAAACGCGTCGCATCACCACACACACACACACACACACACACACACACACACACACACACACACACACACACACACACACACACACACACACACACACACACACACACACACACACACACACACACACACACACACACACACACACACACACACCTGGAGGCTGCCCAGTACAATGTTTGACCAGTGAGCAGTTGAGGGTTAATGGTCTTGCACAAGAACAACATGGGTGGTAATTTGTAATTTGTAATTTGGTAACCTTGTTACAAGCTTTCTTCTGTAACGTTTAGGGCTACCACTGCCAATTGAAGTAGACCCCCACCGTGCTCCTGATGTGTTTTTGTGTAAGTCACTTGAGACAAAAGCCTCTGTCTCTATTATAAATATTTACAGCTGACATTTTCCTGAAATGTGAGCGTGTACTTGCAGGATTGAAACAGCAGAGATGGTACACACAGAGTGGTTTTGTACTGGGTTTAACACGCTGCATAAACATACTGATTTAAAGAAAATAAAATTAACATCATCCAGAATCCTCTAACCTTGAGTAACATTATTGTTGAGTCACTTGGGCCTACTACCGGTATTTCTACTCCTAAAGCATGTTAGTCTCATCAAATAAGTGCTCATATCTGTGATCTGCAGGTCTAATGTTTGGAAAAGGTAAACATTAACACATCATCCTGAAACAACCTCAATAAAGGCTTTCGCACACAAAGAAGAGCAGATGGTCGGCCTGCTTTCAGTGATGGAACCATACAGAATAAGAAGATGCGCTGGTTGCCAGGTTTGTAAGATAACCCCCTTTTTAAAAGAAATGGCCATTGAGCATAATTGAAAACCAGACAAAGGAATTGCTTACACCTAAAATGTATACAATGGATTATTTTGTATTCTAAAAAGCGTAAAATGTAAATAAATTACACGTTTCTTATATCAAAACAAATAATGATACAGGGTAGGTTTTCTGATAGAATTATTTATGATAGGCTACAGAATGGATGGTCTATCCATACTTGTTATAATCGCCAACATTTTAGTGATTAGAAAAAATATTTTTTATACATTTTTAATATTTTGTTATGGGTCTCATGAAGCTTGTCTTTGAGCTGCAGAGTGCAGACACATTAGTGTGCTTTATTATGTTAAGACAATTTCGGCAGACCTGTGTGAAATAGTTTCGGGTTAGTGTCAACACTATAATGCTATAAATGAAGTCCAACACTACATTTAAGAACCGATATGATGTAGTTTGTTCCCATAGCTGTTAACTGTCAAACTCCATTTAACACCTTTCCATTATTTTTTTTCAATATGATTTTTAATTAATGTTTTCCCTCCCCATTTTCCCATCGATCCACCCACCCACCCCCCTCCAAAATGCTCTCCATTTCTAATTTAAGAAACAACGACTATTTCAGAGGATGCGACAATATCTGGCAACAAGGAGACGCAATTGCCGGGCGACGTAGCGGGAATAAAGGCCATAGCCTATTTCTGACTGAGGCTTTTTATAACGCGTGATGCTGCTTTCAGCCCCATTTGTCTACACGGCGGGTTGACGGTTTTTTTAGTTTGCTTGTTGCTCGTTTGTGAGCCGCCAGCGTTGCGTCGTCGCGCCGTGTTTTTGCGCTGTAATGACAGGTGTTCGAAGTAAAGAGCCCACAGGATGACGCCTTTCTCCAGGATCGCGCGATGCACAAGGTGCATTAGGGAGGTTTCTCTCTTTGTTTTCACAATGTTTATTTAATAGACATCAGACGGTGACAAAACGGTACGACACCCAGACTCAGAATGAGAAAACTGTCCCTTCTGAGAATCGTCTTTATTAATAGACAACAATTAATCCCCGAGGGGATGTTAATTGGTTAAGAGGTTTACCGACTCGTTGAATTTTGTGATGTCCTATTTTCGCTTGTAGTAACCGGCTCGTTGTCCAGCTTCAGTAGGCTACAGAGAGATTATAAGGCAGCGGAGGAGATCTGTCTGGCAGATAAAGATGGTGTTTCGGAGCGAGGAGATGTGCTTGGCGCAATTGTTTCTGCAGTCCGGCTCTGAATATGACTGCATCAGTGAGCTCGGGGAGCTGGGGCTGGTCGAGTTTCGAGATGTAAGTACAGATGATGGATAAACACTCTTTTGTTTTGTGTAGGCCTATTTTGTCATCAGCGTACAATACTTTGTGCTTATTTATAGCTATGTATATTTTTAGTGGGCCTGTCTTTACTGTTTTGAATACAGAATAAAAATACCCTACCTTTCCCTTTTCGCTCTGGATATGCATGAATAAATGTTCTAGGGCAGTTAAGTAAAATCTATCTATCTATCTATCTACAGTATCTATCTATCTATCTACAGTATCTATCTATTTATTTACAGTATCTATCTATCTATCTATCTATCTATCTATCTATCTATCTATCTATCTATCTATCAGTACATAGCTGAATTATGAATGCCTTTTGATGTAAAACGGTTTAATGTCAAATTACTCCTCATTGTATTTGACCTGGGGAGAGGAGTATTCAAAAATAAGTACATTATAATATGTATATATGTAATATGTAAACCATATAAACATCAATAACAATATTATAGCCAGTCTAAAACTGTGTAAAGATGCCATGATGAACCTTGTTATTGCACATGCTCTGACTGATGCAGTAACTTGCAGCTCACCTGACCTGTGATGCTCCTCTGGTTTCAGCTCAATCCGAGTGTCAGCTCATTCCAGCGGCGCTTTGTCAGCGAAATCAAGAGATGTGATGAGATGGAGAGGATTCTGGGTAAGAGAGCACCTGGGGTGGTTCATGTGGGTGTAGCCTTGAGCATACACCTGGATGATAAATCATCAGGGGCAGTGTGCAACTCATGGCTGTCTAAACATGGTCCCCCCCGCGACCCGACACCAGATATGCGGACGAAGATGGACGGATGGACGGATGGACGGATGGATGGATGGACGGATGGACGGATGGATGGATGGATGGATGGATGGATGGATGGTCCCTCAGAGATTTAGATTTAGATTTAGACAGCTTGCTCTGATGCTCACAGAAATAATTACCATGAAACAAACTGTCAGCATTTCTTTGTGGACAGGATACCTTCTGAGGGAGATCCAAAAGGCTAACATAGCTGTTCCAGAGGAGGATGAGAGTCCAGTTGCTCCTCCCCCCAGACAAGTCCTCGAGATCATGGTAAGTGTCATTTTCAACCACAGTTGACTGAAGATGTGCCCATTTTGTACACTTTTCATAGTGTTTAATTAAGGGTATTTATATGCACACTAGTGTCCTATTGGAACATAGAGAAGCCTGGCTATTCAAATCTCTATATACAAGATAATATAATACAGGTTTTTGGTAGCTACAGTGGTGCAGGCATGTCGTTGCATCCTCCACATCTACTAACGTACACATTTTACATTTTACATTTTACAAAATCTCTCACCCCCTCAGTGCAATCGGACTGCAATAACAGCTGTGACAGTTTTTAGCTGTTTTATCTATCTATCTATCTATCTATCTATCTATCTATCTATCTATCTATTTCTATAATTTCCCCTTGAAGTAGCTTTGTGGTTGAAAAAAATCATACATTATTCCACACTGTCTGACAGTAGCATGCATATATACTGTATCATCTTCCTTCAGCTTTTGTTCTTGCATGTTTGTATTAGTGCACCAATCCATCAAATGGAAATATTCTAGATTTCCCCCCAAATTAAGTCTGACACATTTGGTATCTTTGGAAACTTTGGGATCTCTACTAGATAATACCTCAGTGTCATTTTTGACTGCCTAGGCTCCTTGTAGTCGTCATGAATGGAAGATAAGACAATAAAATGAATGATGTCAGACTTTCACTTTCATTCCAGCATGTAGCCCATCATTACATCATGTATCATCATATTTTCAGTTATTCTGACTTACTGATACATAACCTGGGTTGAAGACTCATCTGCATACATGGTAGAGAATGATTAGAAACCTCGATAATACGAAACAATATCCTGGTTTCAGTGCTCCTTTTAACATAATTTAGGTTTCTAAAAACTGGGGTTTATCCACGTGTCTAAAAGTAGGATATGATGTCTAAATGCACAACACATAACTGATAAAGTTAAAATAACTTTTAAAAAGTCATAACTAATTGTGCACTTTACATGTATTTGATATTATTAATTTTATTTAGTTTATAATTATCAATCCTATACTTTCTGCTACGGAGTGCTACTATTTTATTTCCTATTCTAAATTAATTTTTTAAAATATTATATATTTTACCCTTTTGTGACTGGCTGCTATAGCAATGCAAGTTTTGTTCTTTAATGTTAATGAAGTATCTCTCTATGGAGAGCTGACAAAATAACTTAAACACATCATGAAAAACAAAGTTAGGTTTTATAAAAGTCAATTACGCATGCAAATACTGTTATAAAGACCGGTCATTTAGGTTACATCTCAATTGGTATTTGTTTTCTCTCCATGTTCTGTATATTTTATATTTAAAAACAAAAAAACTAATTGGCAGATGACAAATGCAGACTCAAGCTGGTGTTCAATGTGTGTTGATGTGCAGGAGCAGCTTCAGAGGCTGGAGATGGAGCTCAGCGAGGTGGCCCGAAACAAAGAGAAACTGCAGAGGAACCTCCTGGAGCTCACCGAGTACACACACATGCTGAAGATCACACGGACCTTCATACACAGCCGCTCCAGAGTAAGTGTGGTTTTTAACCGTCTGGCATTAGGGCTGGGACGATATGCTTTTTTTCCCAATTCGATTTTTTCACGATACATGGGTGCCTATCCAATTTGTGTTGCGATTTTCATTTACGTATTGTGATTGGATAGGATTGAGTATTGCGATTTTCTTTTCCTTCTTTAACAAAAACAAAAGTTGAATAATACACCTCTAGAGACAATATATGATGAGACATTTGTTTTCTAAGAAGAAGGCACTTCACATGTAGGTCAGTCAGTCAGTCTGACATTTACTTCATTTGTAAAGAAGTACATAACATGGATTTTCTGCACTTCCTGCTTTTGCTCTGTTTTGCTGGAAACCGATACAATGTATTCGCCATCAATGGTACCGTATAAACAGAAAATATTTAGGTCAATCATTGGTTTAAAAAAAAAAAAAAAAAGCGATATGGGATAGGAATCGATTTAAAAAATTACTACGATTTCAGATTATTTTTTTTTCACCCCTTTCTGTCATATACTGCTTTATTCCCTCTGTGGTTGCATCACAGGCAAGATGATCCCCCCTCTCCTTGCCAGTAGCATCTTGTTTTCTTGTCACTGACGTGCTGTTTCCCGGGGTGACATTGGTGGAACTAGAGCCGACTTTAATTAAAGACATGGTCCCAATGGAGCCGTTATAAGCAGCACCTGACTCATCCAGGCTGCTGTGTTAAAAAGGGATAAAGGGCAACAATGGTGTCTATGTGAGACAGGCGTTTGTGAAAATAAACATCACATTCCAGCGTGTGATCACAACATCGTCTTTGTGTAGGACCATGTAAGGAGCAGATAATGTAAGCTGTCATGAATGAAACATGTTCCCTTTTATAATTAGCATGAGGCTCTTGGTCCCCAGTATGAAGAATTCCCCACTATGGAGACAGACTCAGTGACAGGATGCACCGGTATGCAAAGACTCGGAGCCAAGCTGGGGTGAGCTGCAATATGTGTCATTTACACCCTTACAACAGGAAGCCCAAATGTGTGCTATCAATGAACCGTAAACCCAATCTGATCTCTCCTGGCTGTAGGTTTGTGTCGGGCCTCATTCAGCGGGTGAAGGTGGAGGCCTTTGAGCGTATGCTGTGGAGAGTGTGTAAGGGTTACACCATCCTCAGCTACGCAGAAGTGGAAGAGAACCTTGCTGATCTCGACACTGTGAGTTAAATTGTGTACCCTATGATGGATGTCAAGAGAGATATTGTAACATTTGTTCTGCCTGTCAAAATCAAACAGGAATTGCTATTTTTGTTATTTAAGTCCCTTGAAAACCTATGTTCTCTATCAGCTTCTTACTCTGAGCAACCGAACACTATTATCTGCCAAAGTAAGAAAGCTTTTGGAGATTTCTGCATTTGTGTGTTTGTGTTTGTTTTATACGCTACTTTGCGGTTCATGTATTTCTGTGCACCAATCAGAGTTTAGAAACATTTGCATCAAAATGTGATGATAGGTGTGGGGTTATTGGTTTATGTTGCTTATGTAAATCTGATCAAACTACATCCATACAGTGGATATGTTTGAATAGCCGGTTCTCTTATTGGCAAAGAGCAATGGAAAACATATAGATATAGATAGATATTTTAAGCCGATTGCCACTGGTTAATGCGACAGACATCACCTTAGTGAATTCATCTGGTTGTAGGTAATTAACGTTAAATCCGTAATGACCAAAATGAAAAATGTGTCTGTTCCCTGGTTAATGTGCTCTCTGCAGCTGGAGTCTGTATTCAGCCAAAGATCGTTTGTGAGTTACTGAAAGGAAATAAATGAAAATTTAAAGTTACAAAGAAATAGAGAAATAATAGTGAGATAATTTGAAACCAAGTTTTCAGGGGGCTTTAGAGTAAAACTCCATAACCAGGATTTAGCTGGCATGTCAATAAAATGATGCTGCAGTAGGGAATCGAGTTATACATCCTACTTGTGTGCCAACAAAAGAAAGTATTGTGGTAGAGATACAACTAAAAGTTCTTTGAAGGGCTGTAGTGATAACTTCCCTGATCTGTGTTGTTTCAGGGTGAAATCAGCAAAAGTGTTGTGTTTCTCATCTCTTTCTGGGGAGACCAGATTGGACAAAAAGTACAAAAAATCTGCGATTGGTAAGAATTACATCATCACGTGACTTAAAGTTTAAATTCCTGTTGCAATTTTCTTCATTATCAGCGTACACTTCTCTCTGTGTTGTCCTCAGTTACCACTGCCATCTTTACCCACACCCTGAGAATGATGAGGAGCGGGCAGATGTATTGGACAGCTTAAGGACTCGCATCCAAGACCTTAACAACGTAGGGCTGATGAAGACAGACAGGAACATTTAACACCTACACACACTTTCTCAGTGAATTTGCAGTAACCGTTGTGTTCCTCCAGGTGCTGCACCGCACTGAGGACTACCTGAGGCAGGTTCTGCAGAAGGCCTCGGAGTCGGCCTACACCTGGGTTGTGAAGGTAAAAAAGATGAAGGCAATCTACCATATCCTGAACCTGTGCAGCTTCGATGTTACCAACAAGTGTCTGATTGCGGAAGTGTGGTGTCCCGTCAGTGACCTGGCAAACCTGCGAGGGGCGCTGGAAGAGGGCGCGGTGAGTAAAAGGAAGTATTAGGGCTTACGTTCCAACGGTTGGACAGGCTTACCTGGTACATATCAAACACCAAAAAGAGTCCTTCAATTTCAAAAAGAATTTGTCCGTTTATTTTCGCCCATCACTACACACACAGTTTGCCAACAGGCATGCAGAAAATAGAAATAAAGTTTACTTACTTACATTTGATTTGACGTACCAAAGCAGCCTCTCTAAACACAAAGCAGATCAAGTTTGATTTTTTTTTTGTGGAAGTCAAAATGCAATTAGTATTTGATTAGTTGCATAGCTTTAATAGTTAATTAGGTGTAGGGGTAAGATGATAATAATTTTTCTTATTTCTTGACTTGATTATAAGAATAACTTTTGGCCTTTTTATGGAATTCATTGGAATTGCTTATCAGCTGTTATTTACTCAACTTGTATCACTAATATACATTTAATTATTTCCCATTAATCCTAGCTTTAGGCTTTTTGGATGACTCTCCTAAACCACTCCAACTGTCATGTTTTTTTGTTTTGTTGCATTATTGGCTGTATGATTTGTTGTTGGTGTAGTTTTTGTCGGTTAGCATTTTCTTCTCTTGCTGTTACAGAATGCTCCAGCCTTTTTTGTATCAAATTTCTCACCCAGAATGCACTGGGGAAAAACACAGAGAATCGCTCAAACCTGTGAATATTTCACATGAGACATGAGTGAACTAAGGGAGCTACTGTTTTTTTTTTTTTTTTACACAGAGAAAAGGTGATTCCACCGTACCGTCCTTTGTGAACCGCATCCCGAGTTCTGACACACCACCCACCATGTTACGAACCAACAAGTTCACATCTGGCTTTCAGAGCATTGTGGAGGCGTATGGGGTGGGGGACTATCGCGAGGTAAGCCCAGGTAAGAACTCCCACTGTGTCTTGTAAAGAATAAACTTTAAAGTGCCTTTTTGTTTGCTATAAGGAAGTTCAGAGTAAGTGCATTGAAGACGTGTTTCTCATCGACAGCTCCCTACACCATCATCACATTCCCCTTTCTGTTTGCTGTGATGTTTGGCGACCTCGGCCACGGAATGGTAATGAGTCTCTTTGCCTTGTGGATGGTGCTGATGGAAAAAAAGCAGAAGAAGAAACGATCCAGTAATGAGGTAGGAATGAGTTGTTCCTTTCATCCATAATGCAGAGTTTGATGATTGTTAGTTTTAGCTGATAGCTGAGTCTTTGCTGATCACAGATATGGGCGATGCTCTTCAACGGACGTTACATCATCCTCATGATGGGGCTTTTCTCTATCTACACCGGGCTGATTTACAATGACTGTTTCTCCAAGTCTCTCAACATATTTGGCTCTGGGTGGAGTGTAAAGGCTATGTTTACACATCAGCAGTGGACGTGAGTTCGCAGTAAAATACACACGTTCAAAATTTGTTTTTTTATGTCCGTACATTTGATCTTTTAATGTTTTTTTTCTAAGTGATACTTCTCTTTCTTTACATTGCAGAAATAAAACCCTCCAAACAAATGCTTTGCTCACGTTAGACCCTAACGTCAGTGGCGTTTTCATTGGGCCGTACCCATTTGGCATCGATCCTGTGAGTAAATACACTCAGACATTACAGTCAGGGTGTAATGGTTGATTGACTTTCTTATCATTTTCACTGAGATGCTTTTTAACATCCCACCAGATATGGAACATGGCAGTGAACCGGCTATCCTTCCTCAACTCCTACAAGATGAAGATGTCCGTTGTTATCGGGGTCATCCACATGAGCTTTGGAGTGGTGCTGAGTGTCTTCAATCACTTGTGAGTGGCTCGAGATATAAGTCCCTGGCAGTAACCTAGCATCACTTTTGATCATGCACTTACAGCATGGGCGTCCATCAGTGTCAGGCATCAACATACAAAATAATTTATAGATATACATCAGCATTCCGTGTATTGGGATTGGCTGGTATCTTTATTATAGTGCTAGTATCTTCTGATATAGCACTGTCACAACTCTTGTTTTTATATTTGTATTGTAGCAACCTCTTAACAACTGCCAGAAAGGCTACACATGCTAACTAACTAACCAGCATCGACACTTCTACTAGATAAAATTGAATGAATTTTCTTGAGTCTCTGGGCCTTGGACATTATATTAACAATACTAAGAGTCTACAGCCATGTACGAGGCTGGGCTTAGGCAAAGCTGTGCTTTGAGCTAAATGCTAGCATGCTGATGTTTAGCAGGTTACTGTGTTCAGTGTCTCAGTAGCCATCCCTAGAGCAATGCAACTACTTAAACTACCACTGCTTAAAACATATCAATGAGCCACACCATTGCACTGTAGTTTATATTGAATCAATCAAAATAATATTACCAGCCTTATCCTTAAAGCAGCTGTTTTGAAAGGAAGTCTGGTGCAGCAGCCACAGCATGGAGTAACATCTCAAGATGCTGTGTGAAATTTTTGTATTTTAAGTTGTTTAATTGGTACACATTTGATTATTTCCAATGAATTGTTAACGTTTCCTCTTTTTACCCAATTAACCATCTTTTATTTAGTACACAGCAGGTTGTCTTGACATGTAAAAAATAATCTAGCTGTAAATACTGGCAAGCATACAATTCAGCACTTTACTTGGAATTAAAGGAGCTTCAGTCAGTTGTTTATTTTATTTTAGAATTTTCTTATAAAGAAATAAGTAATAGGTAACTAACTATATGTACTTTTTCATATTTACACAAGAAAACAGTACCAGCTTATTTATCACAGTTGTCTCAGCAGCTAATTATTAATATCACTAATACAACTGTAATATAAAAAACAATAATTCACCAATGAGCATGCTATACCATGCAATATTGGAATTGGTGCACTACTCTACTACTACTTTTAGCTTAAAAACGTATTGTTTTAATAAGCATGTAGGGGTCCAAAAAAAACACTCTCTTATCACTTTCTATATTCCCATACTTTGTTCTCTCCCTTCAGGCACTTCCGACAGAAATTTAATGTCTATCTGCTATTTCTTCCTGAGCTGCTCTTCCTGCTCTGTCTCTTTGGCTACCTGGTCTTCATGATTCTCTACAAGTGGTTGGCGTTCGGTGCACGAGACTCCAGCCAGGCTCCCAGCATCCTCATCCACTTCATTAACATGTTTGTCATGCAGGGGAAGGATCTCACTCCTCTCTACCCAGGACAGGTACAGTATGTGTTGACGATCTGAAACATGATCAGCTCTGAATGCATTTACATCCTTGCTAATGCATTTTTGTTGCCTTTATTTTACAGACTGGGCTGCAGATTTTCTTAGTTGTGATAGCTATGCTGTCAGTTCCTGTGCTGCTGTTAGGAAAACCTCTTTACTTGTATTGGCTGTACCGTGGAGGCAAAGGCCTGCGCAGACGCAGAGTATGTGTGATCAAACGTATTTGAAATATATTACATGTTCAACCTTAACATTTATCAATACTTCAAAATTTCGAAAATCAACGCTGTTGTCTCCCCTCAGGGTTATGAGAGGGTGAGGCGTGTAAGTGAGGATGACAATTCCACAGCACCATCCTATGAAGATGATGAAGAGGAGGGACTTGATAAAATGCCAAGCAGAGAAGCTCTTCCCAAAGAGGTCAGAGATCCACCAGTACCCTGTCTTTATATGTTAAATGTAGCATTTCAATGAATTCAAGTTGCAATATGTACAGTCATGTGAAAAAATTAGGACACCCATGCTAAAGTTGACTAAAAAGAGGAATAAAAAAATCATCTTTTGGAAATTGATCTTAATGCCTTAATTAAAAAAATGAGGAAAAATCTAACCTTTAAGGACACCAATTTTGTTAATAAATAAATGTTCTTCCTTAAAATACAGGGGGCATAAATAAGTACATCCCTATGTTAAAATCCCATAGAGGCAGGCAGATTTTTATTTTTTTCATGGATCCAGGATACTGTGCATCCTGATAAAGTTCCCTTGGCCTTTGGAATTAAAATAGCCCCCCATCATCACATACCCTTCACCATACCTAGAGATTGGCATGGTTTTATTTCAGTTAGCCTAATAGCTGGTTTGATTTGCATTGAGAGATGATTTTATGGAAAGTTCCCCATAGGCTCAGAAAGGAATTGTGGAGCTAATTTATTACTGTGTGAACACCAGCATTGTCTTTATATACATTTCACAATGCAGAAATATTATATAAAACAGCAGAGCCACATTATCTGGACTGCATTTTCAGTAGTATGAATTAAGTGTGATATCTTATATATTATTTGAACTGTTTTGCAGTTTGACTTTGCGGATGTGCTCCTGTACCAGGCCATTCACACCATCGAGTACTGCCTGGGTTGCATTTCTAACACTGCATCATACCTGCGTCTCTGGGCACTCAGCTTGGCTCACGCCCGTAAGTGCGGTCACGAAAAAGTACCACTTTAATTTCTTTACCTTGGATATGAAAATTATTTTGTGTCTTTGTGGGTTGTTTATCTTTTTGGCCTTTGTTGTATTGTTTTCAGAGCTGTCGGAGGTGTTGTGGGGCATGGTGATGCGCCTGGGTCTGAGGATCACCACGAGAGTGGGGGTGGTGTTTTTAGTTCCTGTGTTCGGACTCTTCGCCATGCTCACCGTGTCCATCCTACTAGTCATGGAAGGTTTATCAGCGTTCCTTCACGCTCTCAGACTTCACTGGTGAGTCTCATTGTACCAACTGATCTGAAAATTCTAAATCATTCTTCAGTTCAGGAATGTAATATTGTGATATGAGACTAGACATTGTATTGGATTGTAGCTGTTGTAATTAGCTGATTATTTTCTCAATTAATTGTCATCCCATCGCAATTTTCCACAATGAAAGATGATGTCTTAATATTGCTGGCTTTGTTTGAACCAACAGTCCAAAATACAAAGACATTCAATTTACAAGCAGAGAAGACTAAAATATTTACCTTTTACAGGCTGTGAGCAGAGGATTTAGGGCATTGTTGTTTTAAATAATTATTCAAACACTTGATTGATTATCAAAACATCTTTAAAAGTTATCTTATCTTTAAAATATAGCAACATTATTAAGAATGAGACAATTTTTTCAGTGTGACCTAGCTCTGCTTAATTCAGTTTCCTGTTTGTGTTTTGCCTTCCTTATCATTTATTAAAGGTCCCATGACATGGTGCTTTTTGGATGCTTTTATATAGGCCTTAGTGGTCCCCTTATACTGTATCTGAAGTCTCTTTCCCGGAATTCAGCCTCGGAGCAGAATTACAGCCACTAGAGCCAGTCCCACAATGAGCTTTCCTTAGTATGTGCCATTTCTGTGTCTGTAGCTATTGAGGAGGAGAGAGGGAGGGGCAAGGTGGAGGGTGGGGGTGTGGCCTTGACCAACTGCCACTTTGCTCGTTTGAAAGCCATGATGTCTCTCTCTCTAATAGGCGGGCCAAATTCTCTGGGCGGGCAAAGCAGAGAAAGGGGAGGTAACCTTGCTCCTTATGACCTCATAAGGAGCAAGATTCCAGATCGGCCCATCTGAGCTTTCATTTTGTCAAAGGCAGAACAGGATACCCAGGGCTCGGTTTACACCTATCGCCATTTCTAGCCACTGGGGGACCATAGGCAGGCTGGGGGAATGCATATTATTTATTATGTTAAAAGACCTCAACGTGAAATTTTCATGCCATGGGACCTTTAAAGTGCCATTGATTGCTCACTTGAACAATTGATTTCAGGGTGGAGTTTCAGAACAAATTCTACCATGGGACTGGTGTCAAGTTTGTGCCCTTTGACTTCTCTCTCCTGCCCTCGGTTTTTGAACAAGATGGCTTGCTCTAAAAAAAAAAAATGGACTCTGAAGTATTGCATAAGAGTGGAAGAAGACTTAATAATTGGGAAGGATGCTGGAAGTTCAAACAATTCACACTGTGGTGACGACAACAAACCTTCAAGACAATGGACTGAAACTCACTCTTGTAGCAACGTTTTTCACCATGACAATTTTTTAAATGTTATCGGCTGTGCTGACTGCCTTACTACTGTACCCAGCAAACCTCTGAATGTACAGAGGTTCGAAATTCTTCTTGCGTTAATGATTTAATTTTGTAGGTGAGATACTGCTGAACATTACTTGCCACACCAGTTAGGTGAGTTTAAATATTTTATTTGCATTGTGCTGTGTAAACTGGTTTTGTATTATTTACAACGTGGTATTTAAAATAAAAAGTTATACAGTGCAATGTAAAGTCAAAAGAATATCTATCGGCGACCATTTCAAGCATCCTGATGTAGTGCCATAGAGATTTACTTCTGATAATGATATAGGGATGCCTTTGGGTCTTTTAAAACTGCTCCTCTACATGAGAGAAAACCTGTACACATCAAAATCTAAAGTTAAGAAAATAAAAACATTACAACCCTTTTTGTGAGGCATAATTTCACAAAGCACTTTGCAGAAATGATTGTACAATGAAAAGTTTTCACTGATGACTGTGATGATGCCAAATGAAAATAATCTTCAACTGTTAGCTACAGTATTTGCTTATACTTATTAATGCATTAATTTAAGCGTAACCTCCCCTGTAGTCAATAGAAAAATGTCAAATACTCCAGAAAAACTCAAGAAGCCTTGGGCCTTTCTTTGATGATACTGCTTGTTGCGTTTGTTAATGATAATTAATCATGGTATTCATTTAAATTATTGTCTGTACAAGAATATTTTACGATTTTGATGTGTTGAATAAAGGTTTCAGCAAATGCAAGCAAAGCATTCGTGTTAAGTGAGATTTATTTAGCTCCCTCATTCATTAATTTTGGTGGGCAGGTAATCAATAACAAGAAATGACTTCCATTATCATCAATCCATCACTATTGATTGACAGGCTGTTCTGTCAGAATTTAAGTTGGGTGAATGAGAAAGTTTACAACGTTTTTGCATACAGAGATATTGTCCTGCCCTCAATTATTGTTTATCTTCCAGACTGAGCTGTTACACCGACAACAATGTGCATTTTGACCACTATAAATGATCATGTTATATGTGAAAAGTTTCATGTAATATGGTGATAATTTATTCTAACATGAAACCTTTTACGTTTTAACGTGATCAATAGTATATTGTAATAAAAAACTTTTCTTGTTGACTAACAATAAGTTTGTATGTTGAAACTACGTGAGAATATATTGTTAAAACGTGAAAATATCTTGTTATGACGTGAAAAACATCTTGTAATTAAACGTTTCACATAATAACGTGATACCGATATATTTTTTTTCTGGGGCACTGCAACAATGCGCTTCCATAGCTTTGTGAGCAAGTTAAAAAAAAAAAAAATCTTAAAATATCCAAAATAATGTCTTAATTTGAGATAAATCTAAGCCATTTTTGAAGGTGCCCTCTGTTGGCGTTAACCTAACAGTGCAACTGAGTACCCAAAGATGCAACATATACTGTATAATTCATCATTCTAAAACTTGACTTTAGTTACACATGTTAGTCTTAAAACTTAGAATATCTGACCATAATCTAAGAACTATGATTTATTTGACAATTCTGAAAGTCTTTGAAATCTGACTTGGTTTTAACTGTTTAATAGGGAAATGCAATCTCATTCCTATTTTTTCTTCTGTTTTTCTCAAAAGAAGTCATGCAAATCTTTAATTCGGACTTTTATTTATTTTATTTTTTTGTCATGAATGAATATCAAACAGTTTTCGAGGCAGTATTCATCCCCCAACAGACTCCTGCAATGATGTAGAAAACTGTAGTGTGTGTGTGTGCGCGCACACAATCCTGCACACACAATCCTGCACCCATATGCTACAATCTGTAATAAGGACGTCATCAACATGACCCCCTTCCCTCTCTCTCACACATCCACAGGCTTTATTACACGCAGTCAAAATGCAGGCTCAACCGTTAATGTAATAATGTAGTTATGTATCTGATTCTAGCTAAAATAGATAGATAATTTGTAGAACTAGCTCAGGGTAAATAGGGCACACTGTCATAGCTTCACCAAACAGCTGCAAGCTACAGTAGCTTTAGCGTAGGGTAGGCTACAGTGCAGCCGGCTCACTCACGCAGCTATCTAACGGTACAGCTGTTGACAGACTGCAACGTTACCGGACAAGAGGAGCAAATGAACGAGCTGGTGAAGAGTTTGCCCTCCCCGACTCTCCCGGGGCTCCAGCTGCCGTGTTTGGATACCGGTAGTTACAAAGGCTGGCTCTTTAAATGGACTAACTACCTTAAAGGTTACCAGCGGCGGTGGTTCGTCCTCAGTAACGGCCTGCTGTCCTACTACAGGTAACGGTACTAAAGTTAACAGTTACAGTGACCGTTGGGGCTCGACCGACACATTTTAGAGCTAGTATTTATTTATATTATTTTATAATTATTAAATGTATTAGCCCCACTTTGGCAGAGTTGATTGGTTGCAAAGGGATTTTTTTTTTGGATGGGAAACATAACTTTTTTTTTAACGTTAACGTAGCTATCTGACCGAAGAGGGAGTGCCCGAATGATGCCAAATTAGCAACAACAAAAATCACCCGAACCATTGATTGTAAATATTAACGCTAGAAGAAAAATGTTGTTGAAAAATGAGTTGCGAATAATAAATATTAATTGAACAGCTAACATAGGTTACATACAGTGTCCTACAGTATTTTAACCTATTTAATGCGGATTTCATAAAAGATTATACCAAGTTATTGCGTTAATGCATATATGTAGGTTAGCTAACGTTAACTGGCTAGTTTAAGCTAACGTCAGTTGAATTTGAGTTTTATTTGTTTGCACAAGTTGTAATCAAACGACAAAGAACATAGCTAGCTAGCTATATTGTTAACTGTAACCTTTATAGCGTTATGGTAAAGATAAATAATGGAGGGAGATCCAGAAAAAGGAAAAAACATCCCTATTTGATACCTGTAGAGAAAACGTAATATATAGCTAGCCTAGCGTTAAATAAGGTAGCTATGACATAAAATGCAAAACAGAATTTTAAAAAGGAAGAATTCTGAAATAAAGAACTGTGCAAACTGCAAATGCAAACTGCATTGTAAAAAAAATAATCCGTATAATATAAAATATATTTACAGAATTGGCCATAAGCTACAGTACATATTGTCCAAAGCCTCTAGAGAAATGTAGACTGCAGATTGTCCAAAGCATGACAGTAGAGAAAAGGCTTCATCATGTTTGACAGACTTATTGGGATGCTATTTTAACAGTAAACTACTTTGAAATCAATCAAAACCAGAGCTGACCAATTTTGCTCATCTTTTCTCCAATTATTTGTTTCCCTCAGGACTCAGGCAGAGATGGCACACACCTGCCGAGGCACCATTCCTTTGGCTACAGCATACATTGAGGTGGGTGACACCTGCCACTTGGTGTTAACTAGTGGAGGCCGAAGCTACCACCTGAAGGCCACCTCTGAGGGAGAGTGTCAGCGATGGGTCTCAGCCATGCAGCAAGCTAAGGCCAATTCCACTCTTATGATGCATCATTCAGGTAAGATGGAAATTTAATATTCTGTGTGACCTATTTATTTTGATGTAAAACTGTGTGATCAATGTTCACACACAGTGCTGTCTTGGTGCAAAGAAAAAATGTGACATCATAAAATGGGCAGCCCTTTCATGCAGGCGAACCAGCCAGTTTTCTTCTTTTTTCATTGATTTGTTGTTTCTAACTTACAGAATATCCCAAATATGTCCTTAAGAGAAACAACATGGTTCATCTGAGAATGTCCAAGGTAGACAAACTAATTTTAGCTGTAACCTGAATGCAGGCTCATGCAACCAAGACCCACTTACCTGAATGCATTTTTTTTAATTTATTAGTAGCCTTTAATGTTATATAAACATGCCACAAGAGGGCAGTGTGTCCCATGTGTCTCAGATGGAGACACTCAGTTGTGGCAAGTGTGTGTAAAACCTGCATTAAATAATCTAATTTTAAATTACATATTCCTTATGATATTCACGTTTTACCTTAGGACTATCACACAATTTAATACGATATAACGATAATAAAATATGTAATTTGTATTGTATTCTATGTGTCAGTTAGCTTGCTTCTGTTAAACGTAATTTGTTCCTTGTGGACAAGAAGGGTAAAGATGCATAGTGGATTTTTTTCCCCCTCTCTCCCCCCCTCTCTTCTCCACAATTGTGCACAAAATCCCATGCAGCTACCACCTCCCTCCCACTCCGTCTCCTCTCTCCCTCCCGGTCTCCTTCAGTATGACGACAGTGAGATCTGAATGAAATGACCTTCCTTTAGACTCCGCCTCCTGTTCTGATAGCATGAGGGGTGAAAAAGAGAGGGTGTGAGGATTTTCATTGAAAATATTTTTTCACCATACACTGGACTATAAGGAGACTTGAGTGTAGCCTTTTCAATGAGTTTCACCTCGTAAGTAACCATTTCATTATTTTATTAAGAGCAGAATAAGAATTAAGATAGAAGCTGTGTGCTTGCTTACATGCATGTGTTCGTTTGTAATCATTGCAGTTTGTCCGTTTATGGAGTTCAGTAAGTTTGGCTTTATTTTGTGCAAATGTCTGTGTAAAAATGCCAATTGGATTTCTCACATGGCAGAATTTGCTTTAAAGTTAACAGAATGGCACTGCAATTTTCAAACTGACAACAGGACAGTATTTGTCAGTCTCAGTCGAATGTGCTGTATTTGACTGATTTAAATCCTACTTTTTCTCCGATTACTGTAAATACAACTGCAATAAGGACTCGTTCGTAAGAGGTGTGTGCCTGTAAGTGTGTGTTAAGCAACCTGTACTGCTGAGTGTTAGGCTCAGCAGAGAGGAGTAGGGAATGGTGGACCCAAAATGCAGAGGCAGGCAGGCAGGCAGGCAGGCAGGAGAACGTAGAGGTGGAAGGTTTATTAGTCCATAAAAAACAAAGTGCAAACAACAAAGGGAGTCCTGAAAGCAGCATGCAAAAACCAATCCAGAGTGTAGAAAACAAAGCAGGGAACCCAAAAAAACAAGAGCAAAAAACAAACCAGCGACTACAGAACAAAAGAAATCCAGGGAGCAAAAAAACTAGACACGAGCAAACGCTGGGAGACACGACAGGCAAACAAACACACAAAATGATCTGACACTGGACAAGGGGAACACAAAGACTAAATACAGAGGGTAACGAGAAAACAAGCAACAGGTGACACTAGGGCTGGGAAACAGGTGAACCACATTAGGGCAATCACAGAGGAGGGAAAAACACCAGAAGTAAATCAGACAAGACAGAAAACCAGACCGTAAAAATAAAACAGGAAACAGAACATACAGACACAAGGCAAAACAAGACAGGGACTACAGCTAGGCGAGACAAGGGAGGAAACACGGGTTACAACAGAAAACAGAACAAATGCACAACATAAACAGGAAACAAGAACAGAACCTCAAAACCAACAGAACTCAAACCCCAAAACCATGACACAGAGTAAGATGCAAATCAATGCTAATGTCTGGCCACATTAGCCTATGGAGACAATGACTGATGTGTGAGGTGTTTATGATGTATCTTCCATTGTATAACAATGGATTTTGCCTCACTGGGTGTAATTACAGCCAAAATAAACCAGGTTTATGGAGCGGAGCCCTTTTAGAAGATTTAACACAGCCTTACTTTCTTTCTCAGGTTCCCACGGTTCAGAAATTGTGTTTTACAGTGCTGTTACAGTTTTGTCTTGATTGTTTTCAATTATTGATTTTCATCATAGATTTATAATCTGAGCATGTATGTTAGTATCCTAATCTTTTTTTTTTTAATATAATTTTTATTGGTGCAACAACATTGGAACAAGTACAAATCACCAATATCCTAATGTATTGTTTTTGAACAAATTGGTAATACTGTCTGCTTTACACAATTTTAGACAAATTAACTTGGGCTGTGTTTTTATGCAGGTGTAAAATCACACACAAATTAGGGTTGGGCATCGTTTGGATATTGACGATTCTGATTCCAATTCCTCCTTTCGATTCCGGTTGTTATCGATTCTCGATTCAGATTCTTTGAGTGGTGGAGTTGAAATGGGTCACATGCTTATTTCACAAATAAGAGGAAAGTTTTATTTTGATTCACTGGTGGGTTGCAGTTTGACGGGGCTTTTTCAATGTCAAATAAAGCCACACTAGATTACCGCTTACTGTGCTCCAAGGCTGCAACACAACAAGTGCCTGGCCGCTACAGGAACCAAAACTTGTGCATGTTAAATTTGGAACCCATGATCAGATTTGAAACCAAATCCTACAAACGATTCCAATAAAGAAACGATTCCGATGGAATCGTAATTTTTGAAACGATTCCAAGTAGGAATCGGTTCTTGATGCCCAACCCTAACACAGATACTTATTTTTTTTGGTGAAGAGTGTGTGAGTGTGAGTATAAAGATTATAAATAAAGATAATAAATGTATGAGCCTTTAATTATGGGCTTAATGGCAGTAATAGCAGGGGAAACAAATTGGCTAGAAGTGGATTAGCAGTAATGAAGTGGATGTTGCGTTTATCTGACATCTGTAAATTATCTGGCACCTCATTTGTAATATCTCAGTAATAGCTAGTCACACAACCACTACACGAGTACCATTTTAGAATAAATAATACCTAGGTTGTCAGGTGGGGCAAACCGGGAACTCAGGATGCAGGACTCAGACACACAGTAACAGTCAAACAAAGTACTTACTGTACACACCGGTACAAAACAAAACAGGCAACAGTCTCCCAAAAACACTGGCAGGCAGTACAAAAAGGTAAATCTAAACACAGACTTGGGTCAAAAACAGGCAGAGGATCAGAAACACTTACAAACTCACTGGGTAAACAGCTGGAATGCTAAACTCAAAAGGTATAAGACCAACTGGCAGAGAATAAAGAACGAGGGAGTGAGTATATACACCTGAGAGGGGAGAGACAATTAGACACAGGTGCAAGACATTAGGGCTGGGAAGGTGATCACACAATGTGGGAAGGCAGACAAAGACTGGAAGGAAAGTGACCTGCAACACAAACACACAGTGAATTTCAAAATAAAACAGGAAGTGAGCAAACTAAAACTGAAAACATGACCTGGATTGGGAGCTGGGCAGGACATAGGTTTGTTGTGATATAAAATTAAATCTCTCTGACAACCATTGAATCCAGGGTGAAAGTTTAACTCAGGTTGTGCTACAGCAAGCTTTCAGCATGTTTCAGTCAGACTTTGATTGCTTCATCTATATTGCAGAAGCTTACAGTGCATCCCCTGATTTTCTCTGATTCTCTCTTCCGACACTGTCCATGTCGGTGCTCCTGCTATCCCCTGTGGGTGTGTTTTTTCATGATTCAACGATAGGCTCGTTCGAGATGAGCCAGATCTGCGCAGAATCGATCACCGGCGATCGCCGCCCAATGCATGCTGGTTAGATTCTTGTCCGACTTGATCCCAACTTGCTCTGACGTCATGCACACGTGGGCAACGATAATCTCACGAGACCAAGGCGGCCGCAGTTTTGAGATGCAGGTAGCGCAGTTGCTTTTCACCAACTGCAAGAGCCAGGCGGACGCAGGCGGACCCAGGGCATGCTGGGATGATTGGTTCAGAATCGACTTAACATGACGACGTTTTATATAAACGTTTTATTGATTTTTAATCGGAGGGATTTTAATTGCTATTTGTCTGATTTAAAGGCTTATTCTGTACAGAACACCTGTTGTGAGGCCGATAGTTACGTTTAGAAGTCAGAGAGACTAAATCTGTTCAGGTTATGGATCATCTACAGTCTGTTGTTAATTAAAAACAGCAACAGATCACATGTAGAGAATTTTGACAGCTACTCTGTCATAATAAAATCAATTGGAGACTGTGTAGGAGCTGATATATGGGTCTGATAACATTTTATTAAATCGGAATTGAACCACAGTGTTTGTGTCACTTCCTGTTCAGCCTGAATGCTGCTGGAATCAGCTGGAAAACTGTCCGACTTGACAGCGGACTTTTGTCACCGCCCCCGGTTGCTGCCGCCTGCTCTCGTCTACTTTACAGGCGAGGCGCAGTTCATCTCGAACGAGCCTGATGAGTCACCAATTTGTCTCAGACTCTCCAGTGTCCTGTGTGAAAAATAACCCATTAGTACACAGAGCAGACCAGTAAGCCTCACCCATACATATATGTTATTGTGTTTTATGGCTTTAAGAATAAGTGCACTTCCAGATAAATAGCAGCTGGATCAAATTCAGAATATAGTGTTTTAACACCTTGAGCACAATAAGTCATTTAAATAAATCAATTAAACCGGAGCCAAACTGTCACAAAGTGAGATCCTTTTCTTTCTGGTGTATATGGGTCATGAAACCATTACAGATGCCTGAAGGATTTTTTTTTTTACCCTCTCATTTTTAATCTTCTCCTCCTGAGACTTTGTAATTCCAGTTTGCCCTGATTGTTTTTATTTATTTTCCCCTCTAATAGTGGTAGTAGTTTGTCTCCTTGCTTTGGTATTCACAGGGAATGCAGACACTGGCCTAGATTCAATCAACATTACACACACAATCAGTTACATATGACGGAGCAGACACATCTAGAGCATGAAACCAGCTGTTATCTAAAATTGTACTAATGACAGTAGAGCTTTATAGGCATCTTGAATATTTTAAATGATGTCTAGTTTCACTGAGACGCTTTAATAATAGAGCATAGCATCTATTACTCTCTCCAACCGACAGACTTTTTGGCCGATCCATTTTTACAAATGTGCTTGTGTGAACAAGCACTAGTCAAAGCCTCGATATTTATTTAAAAGTCTAGTCAAAATCCCAAGGTTTAGTTTTAAATATGTCAGGCTGAATTACAAGAAAATATGTATAAAAGTATGCACCAATCATCTACAGTCTCCATTTCATGGTGCAGCCATACCAAAAAAAGGTGTTTTTGATTTGAAAATTTCACTCATAATAGTGATTTAGCTATAATCAACAAGCAGACCAAGTATGATACTAAATAATCAACCCAGTCTCCCTGCTCTCCTTCTCAAATCCCTGAGACTGATGGCTCAGCTCATGCCAACAAGGGGGAGAAAGATAGAAAGGGAGGAGGAAAAGGGTAGTGCGTCATCCTTTTTTTTTTTTTTTTTTCTTTTCTTTTTCTAAAAATAGCCTAGCCTCCTGATTGCACAGGCCTACGTTTCCAGGGCAACGGTGTTCATTCACAGCTTTCGGATCTTGTAGAGGAAGGGGTGTGGGGGACCAGGGTGTGAAGTGTGATTATCTTCCTCCATCCGTTCCTCACAATCACTCTTTGAAATCGTTTCAATCTAAATTTTTAGTTAAAATAGCTTTTCCAATGTCTGCTAGGAGGTGTACTGTTTATATTATTATATCACCATAAGCATCCAATTTTTTAAGACATAATAACCTCTAATGATACCCATCATATTAGGTAAATTATGTAATTTGTGCACTGCCTTTCTTTGTCTTTCTGTAAAGATGATTCAGGAGATGAAGGCCCTGTGCCTCAGGAGGACCGAGTCCTAACCCAAGGGGTGCTCAAGACTCTGGCCAGCAAGCTAGATGACCTGAGCACCTGTAATGAGCTGATAGGAAAGCACGGCGCCGCCCTCCAGCGCTCCCTCAGCGAACTTGAGGAACTGCGTGGCTCCGCTGACAGCACAGACAGAGTGAAATCCGTTAATGAGCGAGCCACCCTTTTCCGCATCACTTCCAATGCTATGATCAATGTGAGTTCACACGATGCAAGCCTCCGCCAGTATACTGTAAATGGGAGACTGGTCAGTTGTCTCTTTTAATGAGGGAATGCAGCTTGAGGGCTTTGATGTGTGTTGTATTCACACACTTAGGTTTGTCGTGACTTTCTGGACGTAGCAGAATCCCAAAGCCGGAGGTGGCAAAAGACCCTGCAGCATGAGAGAGAGCAGCGTCACCATCTGGAGGAGACCATCGAACAGTTAGCCAAACAGCACAACAGCTTAGAGAGAGCCTGGAAGGAGAATCCCACCTCATATACAGGTGAGACACTCTCTTTAGTGTGAAAGGCAAAGTATAGTCTACACAGAATAAGAATATGGCCCTCTTCTGGCCATTATTAGTGATGCATGTTTACCACAGAAATGTGGCTCAGTCAGACTTATCATATCTCAATCTTTAGTGCATTTATCTACATAGAAAGTAAAAGAAATACCTAACAAAACAGCCCACCTAAACTACCAGTTAAGTGACAGGTATAATAGTTGATTTAATTGAACACACATTTTGAGGCCATAGATATTAGCGTGTGAATCAAATAACTCATTGAATGCCTTCCAATTAGTATTGTCGAGGGTCTTTTTGTCACAGCTGTTCCTCTTTGTTAGCACAGTTTTTTTGTTTGGCATATATTCTCATAATCTTTCAGACTTGTTTTTTTAGCTACATTAAATTATTTTACAAAGGTTGCTACTTATAGCTGTAATCAAGGCAGCAACTAAGTTGCCACTACTATTCCCTATTTTTTTAGTTTTCATGGCAACATAAAGCAACTTACAGGCCAAATAACTGCTGAAGCATCAGATGCAAACAATTAAGCAATGATAATCAAGTTGAATCGAGTCTCACGTATTATGGTAAGGTGTCACTGTTATTTGGCCACCCCTTGTAAAGCAGCACCTCAATATGTATGATTTTTATACTGAAAACACTCAGATAACCCATCCCCTTGTCCTGTGTTTGTTGCTGTAGGTGTGGAGCGGTCTCAGGAGGGGGACGTGAGTGACGAGAATGAAGAGGCAGAGTTCTTCGATGCCATGGAGGACTCCCCTGCATTCATAACTGTGACTACTAGTGGCAACATACAACACAAGTAAGAAATCATCTCTATACAGACCGATATCAGAGCTGTGTTCTTGATCAGCCACAAGCACAGTTACTTTAAACTGTATTTTAATGATGTTGCTTTCTCTCAGGCGCTCAGGAAGTAATCAGAGTATGATGAGCGGAGGAATGTCCAATGACTGGACTCACAATGAGAATGTAGGTCCCAAGCATGCTGTTTTCTTACTCCTTATTGCTATATACACCAATATGCACTTACACTAAAGTTAAAAACATGTAAAATGTTGTCATATTTTTTCAGGACAGCTCAGGCACCAATCACATGCAGCTACGAAGAACAAGACGCAGTCGCATTCCTGACAAACCCAATTATTCCCTTAACCTGTGGAGCATCATGAAGAACTGTATTGGCAAAGACCTGTCCAAGATACCCATGCCTGTAAATGAAAAACACACAGTACAAATTGGCTGTAATATAGTTTTGGAATTTGATTGACTTACAAGGAAACCTTTTCTGTCTGTGTGGGATTGCAGGTAAACTTCAACGAGCCGTTGTCGATGCTGCAGCGACTGACGGAGGATCTGGAGTACAGCGAGCTTCTAGACCGGGCAGCCCGCTGTGACTCCACTCTGGAGCAAATGTGCCTGGTGGCGGCCTTTTCCGTCTCCTCCTACTCCACCACAGTCCATCGTACAGCCAAGCCCTTTAACCCTCTGTTGGGGGAGACTTACGAGCTGGACCGACTGGAGGAGTATGGTTATCGCTCCATCTCTGAGCAGGTGAAACAAACACAGACACACATCCTTACCCAGATTTTCCACCAGGCGCGTCTGTGTTGCATGTCGGCTGTTCTGTCCATTACCACACCGGGAGTGTCTCAGAAGCGGAGCGTCTTGCCTGCACGACTCAAGTGCTTGAAAGAATAATCACGTGTTTATTAAGCTAGTATCTACCATCCACTCCAGGCACTCCTACAAGTAAACTCCATGCCCTCTCTTTTCTGGAGTTCTTTCCTTATAAAAACGGTTTGCGGTCTATTGTGTTTTTCCACTACCAAGATGAATCTCTCGTTGTCCATGTTGTTGTAGAGGAGACATAGATATTGGGGGGTGTCTTTTGGTAAATTGACTGGATGCTTTTGCTGTTTCACTTCCTGCCTGTCTGATAGAACACCCCACGCATTTCAGCATTTAATGGAAAGAACAAATAGATATGAAAGGGGAGAGAGAGGGGGATGACATGCAGGAAATCGTCTCAGGTCGGACTCCAAATCTGGACCTTCTGCGTCGAGGTATACACCTCTATATATGTGCGCCTGCTCTCCCAACTGAGCTAACCCGACCACCTGGTGCGTATCTTTAGCGGAGTGGAGTGGAGAGCCGCTTCTCGCACGCTTCTGGGATGCGCCGTGATGCGGGTGGTGGAATATCAAGCATTGATTTAAATGGCTGTGACTGCTCGCGGGGGTCGCAGCGCCTCCGGAAGGCAGCACAGACGTGCCCGATGGAAATTTGGCTTTACAGGTATATTTTACACACACCGCAGTGAAGGACAAAAACATCAATACAGTATGGGGTCTATATTGCCTCTGCTGACAACAGTTAATACCATTCACCCACAGGTCAGTCATCACCCACCAGCTGCTGCCCACCATGTGACATCACAGCGAGGATGGACCCTATGGCAGCACATCACTATTGATAGCAAGTTTCGTGGGAAATATATTTCTGTCATGCCGTTAGGTAAGAAACAAGTGAATTGATTTTGACAATCACTATACAGTATAATATATACCACTACAAGCCATATACGACCTGTAAATACACACAAAATATTTGTTGGAACATGAATAATTCACCATATTCAAGTAATTATAAAACTGTAATGTTATTCACCTTTTTGATGTTTGTATGTCTTCTGTCACATCACTGTAGGAAACATTCACTTGCAGTTCCACTCAAGCGGAAACCACTACGTGTGGAGCAAAGTGACTTCAACGGTGCACAACATAATTGTGGGGAAACTTTGGATTGATCAGGTGTGCCCCTCTCTACTTTAACTGTCAAATCCACAATCTGCCTTTTGTGAGTTTCTGCTTATTTTTACAAAAGTGAAAATACAGGTAATCACTTATATTGTAGAATTTCACTCCAAAAGTGTGTGTGTGTGTGTGTGTGTGTGTGTGTGTGTGTGTGTGTGTGTGTGTGTGTGTGTGTGTGTGTTACTGAGGAAAGTAATTTGTTTTCCTGTCTGTTGCTGTTGGCAGTCTGGGGACATTGACATTGTAAACATCAATACCAAGGACACCTGCCGTCTCAAATTCTCCCCCCTACAGCTACTTCTCCAGAGAAGTCCCACGTAAAGTAAGTCTGTTGTTTCCATTCTGTAGGGAGTTGTTTCAGATGGGCAACAGACAGATAGCAGTAACCACCATCTGTGTTGGTTGTCTTCAGTCAGATTTCATTGCATTTACACAGTTTTACACTACAGCTACACATGACTGTGTCAAGAAACGCTGTTTGTGTCACTCTTGTCTAATATTGGTACTCCACATGTTTAATAAATCTTGTATCCTCTTAGTGCTCACCAGTGTGGATAACCTTGACGAGATGTCTTATTCCTAAAAACCATGTTTGTGTCATAATATAAGCTTCTATCCAGGAGAAAGTCACAGACTCATCAGCTAGTGAGGAGCAGATGCCTTTTATCTCTTCAACTTTTATTCTGTTTGATATAGTCTAATGAGCACAATTGATATATGATTTAACACACTCAAAATCTGAAGGAGCTGCCCAAATTAGAATTTAAAAAGGAAAGTAGTACCCAGCTGTGAATATAATAATAATAATATATAATAGGTCAGTGCCTAGCAGTCAGAGAGTGAATATAAGTGATCTCTTCCTGTGTGTGATCTTCTTTGGTGTCTCTATTTTCCGATTATGTACTGCAATGTATAAATGTTGTGTATCCACCCATTTGTTTTGAAGCACTTTGTGATTTTTATCTGTGAAATGTGCTATACAAATAAATTTTACTTACTTACTTACTTACTCTAGGTGACAGGAGTGATAGAGGACAGAGAGGGCACAGCCCGTTACATCCTGTCAGGAACCTGGGACGACAAGATGGAGAGTGCCAAAATAGTGGACAGCAGCCAAGGATGCGGAGGCTCTGAAGGCAAACAAAAGACAGTTTATCAGACCCTTCAGCCCAAACTATTGTGGAAAAAATATCCTCTCCCGTATGTCAATCTTATCTAACACATTTCTACCTTACCTTGAAGATTGAATGTGGCATTTCAACCTACACCCCTTTGTCATCTGCCCTCTCCTATTTCTCTTTCTCTTCTATCGTTCACTCTCCAGAGATAATGCAGAGAACATGCACTTTTTCTCCTCCTTGGCTCTGACTCTCAATGAGCCAGAAGAGGGTATTGCGCCCACTGACAGTCGTCTGCGGCCAGACCAGCGACTAATGGAGGCAGGTGTGTGGGATGAAGCAAACACCCAAAAGCAGCGTCTGGAGGAGTGTCAGAGGCTGGAGAGGAAAAGAAGGGAGGCGCAAGCCAACCAGGCCCTGGAGGAAGGTGAGAACGAGGAAACCCAAAAGCAAGAAGGATTAAAGTCCCTCTCCACTCAAAAATGTGTTTCGCTTATTGTTACTTCAATCGGATGTTTGAGCTTCACTGTGCAGAATGATGTATGTGCAGTTTGAGACTAGAGGATCTTTTCAAATGTATCTACTCACTTTAAATCTGAGTTTAACACATAAACGTATAAGCAGGATTTTGTGACATCCCAACTAGTTTGGACGCTATAGGGCCAATATGCAATTTACACAAATGCGATGTGGAAACTGAAACCTTCAGTGCACGTACACTGAGAGTGGATTTTTTTAGTGAAGTAGGAGACATCTTGTATCCAGTAGTTTTAATTTTGAAATTAATATTTGCATATTCAGATATTCTAGATTGTTCAAGAAGGGAGAAGGAGTAGATATGATTAAGATTTTTTTTAACTGTGAAATTGAACTTTTTTGTGTCAGACACAAATTGTTTTTCAAAGTAGAGTAATAATTATTTTAAAACATGTCTGGAGGAGATCATTAAGATAGAGTTTCTGCCTTTTACCTCTTACATGTCATTCACATTACCTTCAACACAGATGTTGGTTTAACCACTGGCCGTGGGCAACAGCAGAATCTAAATTTGCATCCAACAAGAATAAAGGTTACTGATCTTCATCCATCATTTTTACTATAGCCTTAAACAAAAAAACTTTTTGTCTATTTCTTAAAGTGGGACATATACAGTCAAAGCTTAAAATCACCTTAACTGCAGATCTGGCATTAATTGTAAGATTACAAAGGAGCTTTTTGGACAAAATTAATGCCAGTAATTTGGATTCAGCTTTCTCCTGACAAGAGTTCTGATTATGTTCCAAGATGGGTGTAATAGTTAGAGTGAAAGGAGAAAGTAAGACATTGTGATATTCTGGAAAATAGGACACATTCGAGCAATGCCTTAAGAATACATGCTTCTGTGTCATTAGGGCAAGACATCGAAGGTTACCAGCCACTGTGGTTTGAGAAGAGGACAGATGATACAACGGGAGAAAGCACCTACATCTACAGGGGCGGCTACTGGGAGGCCAAAGACAGACAGGACTGGAGTCAATGCCCTGAGATCTTCTAGGACAAAAGTTGCCCTTACACCGTGGCATCAGACAGGCTGAGTGGTTCCTCCTGATGTAAGGATACTGCGTAAGTTATGGACAGTTGTGTGTGTGTAAGAAAGTGAGTGAACCAGCTGTTGAAAGTGGCCGTCACTCCCAGATTTTCAAGCACAAAACAAGCTCCTGCTTCCACTTACTAATCTACTCTCTTCTGCTCTATAACTTGTGTTTTCAGAATGCATGGCCTCATTTTGTGTATTGTGTGTGCACCTATTCAGTACCATAAAGAACTGATTTATGAGAGTACATAGAGTTCTAATGTGTGTGTGTGTGTGTGTGTGTGTGTGTGTGTGTGTGTGTGTGTGTGTGTGTGTGTGTGTCGGGGGGGGGGGCTGAAAGATAAACATATGCTTTACAGAGAAAGTATTTCTGCACCAACGTTTCAATGGGTATGTAGTATGAGGGATAACTTGGGGGCAAGGAGGAGTGCCGCGCAAGTTCTGGTATGAGCAATGTCTTGTTCTCATCGGAGCTGGAACAACATGTTCCTCATGCTGGGCTCTGACAGAGACACCAGGCTTTTAAAGGACTGTAGCAGGACTACGCATTCTTCAGTGCTTAAAGGCTTTTTCACAGTAAAACTTTATTTATTGAACCCCATTGATTCTTGGGAATTTTTACTATTGCCAAACTGTATTTGAAGAATTTACAGTTATTGTCCAGTCTGACTGGCCTCTAACGACCAGCTACTGGGCCCTGAAAACCAAGGTAGATGTCATTCTCTTTGAAAGGACAACTGACTGAATTCGTCGTGCTGTTTTAGAGACAACCACTGCTTTCCACATGATCTTGAAATTATGTTTCTGTTTACATTAAAGGGGCACTCCACCATTTCCTCATATGAAGATTACTACACAGCCTGTGAAAACAGTGTTTTCACAGGCTCTGGAAGAGCTTTGTCAAGTCAGAGAAACTGACTAAAACGACGTCACTTGAGTAATCTCGGCTTGGACTTGTACAAATTTGTAACAAGCAGTTTGAAAACTCTACCAAGCTGCAAGGTTCTAACTAAAGACACCATTGAGTTGCATTATGGGAAATGTAGGACTCAAAGTCAGGATATCTCGACCTCTATATATAGATACATACATATATTTTGACCACTCCCTTTGAAATTTGTCTCTCACAAATCCCCAATTTATTGGAATTGCAACAGTAAATTACTGGAGTATCAATTTGAATATCTTAAGACTGAAGTACAAATCTGCTGGGGGATTTTCTTCCGCATGGAATTATATTGGTGCTTAATGGTTATTTTAGCCTTAGTTATGTAATGAAGTAGTAAACCACTAGTAACCAATGCATCCAAACTCTGTGAGACTCTCTGAGATTCTGTACAGATTATAGAAGACCGGCAGGCTATTTTTTCTTTTGAAGGTATTTACATGTGTACTTCAGGGTGAATCTTTTTTTGGTGAATTTTACTCAAATATCAGGGTTTATCGTCTTGGTAAGTAGCAACAAACTTGTTTCCCCTAGTAAAAATATTAGAAATGGCTAGCTCTATGAGTGGTTTCTATCCTAAAATTGCTTTATTTGGACATGTCAGCAATAACACAACTAGTCACTTAAGAAGAAAATACACCCAGGTCAGAGACGTGTTTAAACAGCACAAAAAGGATGTTTTGGTAACAGTATTCCATTATCTAAATTATAGGTATGTAAATAAATCAGATTCATACAGTTTATTATGTATTAGTCAAGGACCAGATAACAATTAAAGTACCTACTACCAATAGTATCCTATTTATTTATGGTTTTCAGCTTACTGTGTTTTATAAAGGGGCATGATGCACATGTATAATTGCCTGATTGCTTTTGGCTTGTATATAGCAAGACTAGAATATAAATAGAATTGCCTCATTTATAATCACTTTAAGAAAATATTATTTCACATTACTTGAACATTCACATTTTGGGCACTTAAAACTCTATCTGTATATACGTAATCTTAAATGGAGTCAAGATTGTATACCAGTGAATAAGATGTTGGGGAAATTAAATTATGAATAAAAGTTCATAGCATATACAATATTGATGATGCAAATAAGGTGTTGTTCAAATAAAGCACAATGTTATGTTTTCCTGCAGGTAATACATGCTACATAATCTCAAAGGTTTCCATGGCAACATATAGCTATGCATGGTTTAATAGTGCTCAAGCACTTCTGTAGAGGAAAGCCTCTTCACCTAGCTAATAGTTTGTGGACTCTTACTGAAACATGATGTGAACTCACCTTTTGTGCCCAATGACCTTGAAAATGATGTATTTTTGAGCAATCAAATAAAAACATAAAGCTGTCACCTTGCTGTTATTTTCCATCAAACCAATGTTCATGTCTTTTAGTCTCGCATTGCCAGACCTATCTCCACAGCGCTGTATGTCTTTTAACTCACAAGGGACAGATGATACAGAAGATATCCAGAGAAACAGTGATGCCTCGAGGCCAACAATATATTTATCTTGGTAATCTTGAGGTTGAATGCCAGCCGCTGTCATAAATGCAAAATAACAAACCAGGCAACAGAAATGTCTCATCTGATGATAAATAAAAGGTGTACTAGCTAAGTTTTAAGATATGCCAAAGGAAATGTGGATATCTAGACTTTCCATAAATGCTTCTTTCCCAGAACATTATCATTTTATATTTGTGGTACCTTTAAAACTCCAAAAAGTTCATAACAAAACAATAACAAACAGAATACAGGTTTTAAGAGATGGTACAAAGGATAAGACTGATTTGATTGTATATTGTATTAGTAGTTTGATTGATTTTTCCTCCATGGTGAATTAGTCAAAGAAAAAGTAAACCATCTGCATTTCCTCATGGTATATGTGATGTTTTATACTTCGTCTGAACTGAACTGTAGTGAGAGTATGTGTAAAGCCGGTGCATGGAAGGAACACTGAGTTGAATGGGATGGTGGTATTGCAGTGATGTCTCCAATTTGCTTTTACTTTAAGTCAAACAGAGAACACATGCATCTTTTATAGGTCATTATTTGCATTTTGCAAATTAAACCCTGCTGTTGCTAACTACTGTATGCTTCCTAGCTCACCCTGAACACTTCATATGATAACAGAAAGGCAATTCATCATTTTCATTGGATTCACAGCTCCAACACTTCAAAATCTGCACAGGTGATGTTGCATTCAGCTTGCACCATGCAGCCATAAACATGTACTGTACAGTATGTCAATGCATGCGGCCCCCCATAAATAAGTGGCATGGCCCTTTAAACACAATAATATCCAATGACACCAAAGCGCGTCCGCCGCCTCGGCTTGTCACCGGTCTGACAGCACGCTGACCGACTGAAGGAGATTTTAGGGATGCTGCCAGCTGCTGTCAACGTACTCATCGAAGAACAAGGTAAAAACGACGAAACTCAAATTCTCAGAAAATGTCACTGTCACAGTCGTAGTGGTAATGTCCACTTAACAAATGTAGGCTAACACCGCGTCGAGTCAGAGTGACGGTTGTTGTTTTGTAGCTAACAAACCTTGCGTTAGCTAACAAGTGCGCGCTACCTTAGCATGATCATGGACGTATTAACGTTATAAGAACTGCTTTATAGCTAACAACCCTTACGTTAGCTAACAAGTGCGCGATACCTTAGCATGACCATGGATGTATTATGAGAGCATGACAGCACGAGCGCAGGCATATAGCTGCCTGGTGTCAAGTGACAGTCCGTAGCAGAGGTCAGCTAACTTAACCCACCTTAACGTTACCCTTTTATTTTGTCAGACAAAGGGACTGTTTTTCTCTTGTTGTGTCAGCTAACGAGACGGCCAGCATGAAACCGCTGTCAAACTAACGTAAGACAACGGTTAAATGTTGTGTCGTGTAATGGGTGTAACAGGCGAACATAGTGTGTCAGGGTTTCCCTCTGCTACAGTGCTGGGAAAGGAAATCACAAGCTCTCATCGGGCAATGAAGTAAGCTGCTTTTTAAAGCGTGGAGAAAGTCATAACCCATGTCAGATGAGCTGCTGCTGCGATGTCTGATATTTATAAGATTAAGTTACAAGCACATCCAGTATCGTTACCTAAGTCGCCCCATGTTGTTTACTACAGTGCTGAGGTTTTTGGTGCATCACTGAAGTCGTCACCGTCATTGCTGCATGTTAGGAGAATAACCAATCCGCTCAGTCGCGGAGAAGGTGCGTGCTGTTTTTCAGCCCGCCCTGAACAGCTCTCCTCATTCCTCCCCCGTCTGTCTTTATGGTCCAGCATATGGCATTTTGCCTGCGCGGAGTAAGTTACACAAGCCAGTCATGCAAAATAGAAACACGTGTCTGTAGGCGGTGCTGAAAATGTCAGGTTTACTGAACAGTAAAGACTGGCTACCACCACAGAGAAGAAAAACCGCTGTGTCGCAGGTTATTTACACGAATTATACGTTAGCCCCAAACTTGCCGGTTTGATCTACATTTCAGTTGGAGATGAGAGGTACGGACTCAACATGTGTTTTTCTTTCAGAGAGGACAATGATACGAACATGATCAACGCCGATGGCTTCTCAAAATGCGAGGCGACTCTGCAAGAGAGAAGCAGAAGGAGGCCACCCGCAGAGATGCTCCATCTGCTGTCAGCTGTTATTGTTTGGCTGGTGACGGGAACCACCATCTCCAGCCTCAACAAATGGATATTTGCTGTTTACAACTTCAGGTACCCTCTGCTGCTGTCAGCATTGCACATGCTGACAGCCATAGTGGTGGACTATGGGCTGATCAAACTGCGGGTGATCCGCCACAGAGGGGCCGAGGAGCAGGACCTGACCCACAGTGCAAAATGTAAGGTGTTCCTGTTGAGTCTGACATTTTGTGCCAGTATCGCTTTTGGGAACATGGGTCTGAACTATGTCCAGCTGTCGTTTGCACAAATGATCTATACCACCACCCCGCTCTTTACTTTGGCCATCTCCACATTAATCCTGGGCAAACAACATCACATCCTCAAATACACAGCCATGATGCCCATCTGCCTTGGAGCCTCCTTCGGCATCATGGGAGAGGTCCAGTTTGATCAGACCGGCTGCTTCTTTGTGTTTGCAGCGACCATGTTGAGGGGTGTCAAGTCCATTCAGCAGAGTAAGTACCAACTGTTGACTTTACATTTTGTTGTGTTTTTGTTGTCGCTATAAGAAGAAGCCATTGTATGTTTAAAGTGACCATAGTATGCTCATTTTCAGGGTTCATAACTGTAATTTGAGATTGTATCAGAATAGGTTTACATGGTTTAATTTTCAAAAAACACCATATTTTTGTTGTACTGCACATTGCTGCAGCTCCTCTTTTCACCCTGTGTCAGGTCTCTGTTTTAGCTACAGAGTGAGACCTCTCAACTTCTATAAGAGCTTTGTTGTCAGTCGCACATGCGCAGTAGCTAGATAAGGAGAAAGCCGTGCAAATTTTGACCAGCTGGACAGGCAGGACACATTCAGAAACCCATATCTCACTCAAAACAGCATGGATGTTTTTTGTAAAAGTTTGTATGCGTGTGGAAGCACCAGAGACACAAAATAACACCCCAAATCCCAGAAAAAGTGATTTCTTTTTTCAGAATATGGGCACTTTAAAAAAAAACAACAACAACAAAAAAAGTTTATTACTGGAAATTTAATCTCATGCCACAGACATCAGAGGTTATTTTAGTGTTTCCCCCGTTCTGTGGTCCAGGAACGTTTTAGTGATTCAGTGATTCACCTCTCATTCCAGTAACACACCCACATATTGAGGTGGGAAGTCACAGTGGCATATTTTCTGGTTTCTTAGGGAACATGATACAAACATCAATAGTCTATGAATTAGAATGAGAGGGGTTTTTACACACCCTGGGAACATTGCCACCCATGTTTCTGTTTTCTGAATAAACTATTTATACAAACTGCATTCAAGAAACCGTGGCTCGGAAACAGTGTTAACAGTTTAAAATGTCTTGACTCATTTTTAGTAAATTAATAATTTTTTGCTTGCTTTGTATTGAGTAGATTATCCTAGTGAAACAAAGTAAACTATAGACTTTTGGTACAAAACATTTTCAGATTAAAAGTGTGGCTACAGTGAAAAAAGTGTCCTGGGGAAAAGACAGATTCCTTTCTTGAATTGATGTCATAGGCAGAGTAGTGCCTTCACTTAACTTATCCAATGTACTCATTTATCTAATGTTTGGTGCTTTCAGGGAAGCATTTGTGGAAGGAATTCCTTTAAAGTTGGTTTCAGTGTGCAGAGGATTAGTATCTCTAACGTCAGTCTCTACAACATTTGGATAGTGGTCAGAGAAGAAAAAAGAAAGTAATGAGTTTCTAAAAATAAATTTAGGAGTATATGGAGGCGGGACCTGTATTTAATTGTTACGTAACACTAAAGCAGATATTCAGTTTTGCTCAGAAGGATGTAATGCTACATATTTTGTACGTGGAGCAGAGAGGCACCTCACGGTTTCAGGGGCGGGCTTGTGACTTATCAGGTCATCAGTTCAATTACTCTAGTACAGCTGCTCCGTGACAAACTGTACAAGATTCCAGACGTGTTTAGAAAGTTGCTCTGTTAAATAGGGGTAAATACATACCGGTATACAGGAAGGAAAGTTTGAGTCCTTCATTGCGTTAAGAATTTGTAAAGAAGGTTGAGCAGGTCGAAGCTGCTGCTCATTACTATTATTTTTAATCATGGCTAAACATTTGAGTTCATCCTGAGGTGCCAAACTAGCTGGACGATGGCTCAAGTTTCAACAAACAATTTTCATCCTCTCTCACTTTTTGTTGTAACCGTTAACTTTCTCTGACACACTAAGTAGTGCACATGTTTCTGGAAGTGTTTACAGTGAGTGAAGAGCGTTCAAGCTGCCTTAGCGCGTGTTGTAGTCAAGACCACCTAAACCGAGACCAGGTCATCACCAAGACCAGAGTGCATCGAGACTGAAACAAGACCAAGACTTTAAAGTGATGGTTCGGAGTAATGTCCCCCTAGGGTCCTTTGCACCATGACCTCGAGCCAAACACCCCCCCAGAAGCTTTTTTCACCTGGGTCGAACATTGGGAGAGTTAGCGTAGAGTAGCGTTATCAGCTGAATAGCTTAGCGCAGGGGCTAATGGATCCGAAGTGTATCTTAACATTACCCCAATAATAATGCCCAAAATGATACCAAACGTCTACAGTAGTACAAATAGGTTATGCACTCATAAAACGATGGATTGGAAAGTTTGTAGGTACACCAGAAGTTTATGTAAATAACACTTGCCTGCTGGCTTCTGCTCTCTGCTGTTGTTGCTGCTGTAAGACGAGTGCTTAGGGCCGTCTACAAATTACAACACCGAAAAGAGATGCAACAAAAATATTTATTAATTTAACTTATTTTTTAAAGTAAGTGCTGTAGAATAACTAGCAGGAGACAAGTTATAATTGAGGTAAGTTTGGAGACATTACCTTATTTAATCATTAAATTAATCAATATTTTTGTTGCATCTCTTTTCGGTGTTGTAATTTGTAGACGGCCCTAAGCACTCGTCTTACTGCAGGTAGCAGTTTGGCTCGAGGTCATGGTGCAAAGAACCCTAGGGTGACATTACTCCGAACCATCACTTTAAGGGGTTGAGACTGAGTCAAGACCAGGTGCCGACCAAACAACTGACTAGGGCTGGGTATCGTTCAGAATCTTTCAATCCGGCGCCAATTTTGATACCTCAGTTTCGATACCGATTTCTAACGATACTTTTTTCGATACCATATGTTTTAAAATCCATTTCAACATCAACAAAAATACATTAAACACAAACTTTTATTTTCCACCTTAATTGTGAATCAAAACCGTTATCAAAAATTAAAAATTCTGGTAAAACTGCTCACTCAGAGTAACATTAATAAAAGTGCCTTGCCTTATAAGCTCAGCCTGTCAGTCAGTCATCAGGGCAGAGAAACCACCGTTGTGGCTGCTTGTAAGAGGAAGTGTAACGTCAACAGCACCGCGACCGCTTTCGGCTCGCCATTAATATCATATCGCAGCAAACGCTGTCTGCGTGAAGTTTTAAACAACTGTAACCACACTAGAAACCAACCGTGACTTTCAGTGACTTCAACAAAACTGCAGACAGTTTACTCCGTCCGCACCTCTCCGTGTGCGTGTGTGTGTGTGTTTTTTTCGATACCATAAAAGTATCGACGTTCGGTACCCAGCCCTACAACTGACAAACAAGATCCCTGAAACATACAGTATACACAACTAGCTAATATGTATAGCAAATATTCGCTAAATCACTTTGGGTGAGGGGTGAAGTGATTTCTAAAGAGTTTTGGTAGAGAGGCATATTGATAATGTTAGCTTAGCTTACCTTTCTTTATGCTTCCTTTCTAAAGGCTGATTTATGCTGCTGCATTAAATCGATCCGTGGTCCCTACGGATCAACACTCTCGGTTCAGAATGCATGTGAATTCGCAGATCAATTGTAAAGGCTAACCATAATAATAGTGTGAAATAGATTTTTACTGTCTCCGCTACTTAAAGTAGGCTGATACATCTCTTTGGAGGGTTGCCGTGAGAAGATACAGGCAACGCAGTTTTCTGTTCACGCGAATGGCGCACGTTAAACTCCCATTCTAATATGGCACCAGTGCCTAAACGACCGGTACCTACCGGACAGAATAGCAACGTGGATTTCGTGCTGTAGAGGATTCCAACAGCGGGACGTACAACAGTCTGCCGCTAAAGCGGTGAACTCAAAGACACAAACTAGCAGTTGGTCATTGCTGTTTTTTGTTTTTTTTCTTTTGTTTACTTTTCTTCAACACTGCACGCCTTGTTGTTTAAAGGTCTCCAGTAAAAGCCTTGTTTTACACATGACGCTGTCTATGTCAATTAACCCTATGTCATGTTTGTAACCACTGTATACATTTCTCCGTTTACTCAGGCATCTTACTTCAGGAGGAAAAAATCAGCTCTGTGTTCCTGCTCTACCTTATGTCCATTCCTAGCTTTTGCATCTTGACCGTGGCAGCTCTGGCCTTAGAAAATTGGGCTGTGCTGGAGTCACCGTTTCATTACGACTGCCACCTGTGGGTCTTTATCCTGCTCAGCTGTCTGGGCTCAGTCATGTACAACCTGGCCAGCTGCAGCGTCATCACACTCACCTCTGCCGTCACTCTGCATATCCTCGGCAACCTGAGCGTGGTGGGAAACCTGCTGTTGTCTCAGCTGCTTTTCGGCAGCGAGTTGTCCGCCCTCAGCTGTGCCGGCGCGGTGCTGACATTGTCTGGCATGCTCATCTATCAGAACTCAGAGTTTATCGTCAGCTTCGTGGACGCACGCAGGGCCAAAGCTGAAAAGTCCAGACAGGAGGATTCTAACACTACAAGTGGAGAGGACTTGGCCAAAGCTAGTGCTCCCGAAGCAACATATCATCAGCAGACAACGGACGGGAAACAAGAAGACAAGATAGACTGAACTGAAGGGATGAAGGAGAGAATAAAATGTTAAACCCCGGCTATAGTTTTCTGCCCTGTGTGTCTGTAAGTGGCCAAGAGCAGCAGAGGGTGTGTGACCTTTATAAGGCCATCATCACTGATGATATGATCCTTTTTATTTTATTTTTTTTACTTCCTCACTGTGCCAGTTTATTTTTTCGCTGGTAACCCAGAAGTGTCTGCAGAAAGGAAAAGGTTGCCTTTATTTGTCACAGTGATGGTTAAATTCTCTCCTTCATCTGTAAATCACTCAGACACAGCCTATAGCGCTATATGCATGCATGAGCACACTAAACGGTTTGATACCTCATGAGGTATTCAAACTGTCACTCATTCTACTCCACTGTGAACATGTTCTTATTGACAGAGGGCTCTTATCAATGTTTTGGGTGGCTGTCGTGGATATTGCAGGCTGCAGAGAGCCTTGTATGACGTTGAGGCTCAGATAGCACTGCGCCTCAAATCTGAATGGGCACAATTTGTATTAAAAATATATATTAATGGTACTGTTACCTGATGTTCACCTGGCCCTGTCATGGTAGGGTTTTGTATTTTGGCAGCTTTTGTTGTTGGTGTGTGAAGCAGGAAGCTTGTTAAATAAGGATGCTACAACTCTTATGTAGAGGCAGAAGTTCCAATGATGGACAAAGCCAACATTTTTGTGCAATGAGACGCCTCTTCCCCTCTACTGAAGCACATTTTTAAAATAAGAGGCCTGAGCTCAGTGTTTTGTCCTCCATTATGAACCTCACTGTGGCTTCCCACTTAAGGCCTAGATTCTGTTCTCAGGCGGTCTCTGTAGAATTAGTCCAATTATTTCTATCAACCGTGCGCTCACTGCAGCTTTCCTCGTTAATTAGGTTCACAAGTTCTCTAAGGAGTGTCACTCAACTTTAGATGTCTTTTCCCTGCGGAAGAGATGAGGAAAAAAGACAACTGAGATGTCCTTTAAGGTTGCTTCTTAAATCCTAACCAATGTCATCTATAAGTTTTTTAATTTGTCCAATTTCTGTGGGGGATATTTAAAAAAAAAAAAAAAAAAAAAAAAGGTTACCAGCACTAGAGATGGCCCAATACCTTTTTTTTATTTTTATTTTTGTGTCATATATTTTATTATGTTTTAACAACTGTATACTACTATCCCTGTATGGATGTGATATGATTTCTATCTTTGTTGTCGGTCTGGCTCAGTTAAACTCTTTGTGAAACATAAACAAACACAAACAATGAATGCCACAAAACTTTCTTTTTTATCCAGTTTGACAGTCCGTTATAACGGAAAAAGAACATGAATAAACTACTTTAATGTAGATTTTCTTTAGGGCTTTATTACGTGGTATCGGATTGGTGCATAAACTCCAGTACTCCCCGATACCAATACCAACGTTTTAGTCAGTATCGGAGCATCAGTATTGGACCATCTCTAACCAGCACATCTTGAAAAAATTACCTCTGCTGGACCGTGTATGTTTTCTCTCAGTATTTGAAAAGCATTTTATTGACATGATTTTATTTTGTGACAAAACATTTTATTTATGTGGAAGAAAATATTTATTTTTGAATGGTCATAGCAGTCACTGGCTTAACGGTGCTGTAGATTTTGGTCCTCAAGTGTCTTGCACATGAATACATGTAATATTAGACAGCACTGTTCTCTCCTCTCCTGTCTCTTTAGAGAAAAGTCAGATATGCTAAACAGAAGACTGCATGCCGCTGCTACTGAAAGAATCTTAAATGGCCCAGGATGTCTGTTACTGTGCACTCCCTTCTACATTTATGATATGCCAAATGTCTTTGAAAGTTATTTTGGTCACGCTGTGTCGAAATACTGGTTCTGTCATTGACCAGACATGATCATTTCTCACTTACAGTTTGAGCTTTCACAAGACAACAACAACAAAGCCATCAAAGATTTTTTTTCATGACACCTGCACCATTTTCTGCATATTTTGCCATAAGAAAAACTGCAGGCAGGATTGTATGCTAAGATTTGACTTAATGTATCACACACACATTTAATATTTCAAGGGTGCCATTCATAATATATAATAATATGCTTTTCAGAAATCCCAGTTAAAAATAATGGAACAAAAGATATGACACATGACACATTTTAAAGTTTGATGTCAGCGATTCTGAATTACATGTTTAAAGAATATGTACAGCAGATCATTTCACTGGTTTTACATTATTGGATTCCTCAGCTGTTGGACTTGTTATGCCCTTGTGTTTTATACATTATTAACTATTGGACTGAGATCAAGCAGCTTTTCAACAACCACAAGAAACCTGCAGCATGTGGTGGATTGTACTGTGTTTAGATAGAACATATTTTAAAGCATAATCACGTCCTATGATCAGAACAGCCTCAGTGGCCATTTTCTTTATTTGGTTTTATAATCTCATTTAACAATCACAAACTTGTGGAAATTTGGCAGGTTTGGCTGCGTGTTCTTGTGGATATTATGTTGAGTAGATTAATAGAATTGTGGGGCAAAGCAAATTTTGCACTTCAGAGGTATGAAGACGATGCCTTCAAAGCCTACGGTTCTTGTGTACATACTGGTTTTAATTGTTTGCAAAGCTAGTTTGGTGTAAATAGTTATTTTATGATAATAATGTATTTTATAGTCATACATGGCTGGTTTAAGCTGTACTGGTTTAAGAATTAAACATTTGCCTCATGCCTTATTTGGACATACTGTAGATAAGAAAAGAGTGATTTGATTTTGTCTTTTTTTTTTTTTTTTTTTTTAATACTTCAAATGCCAACAGCAGCCACAGGTGCATCTGTTTAGGGGCAATGATATGGGTGATTCATATACACATGATCTGCAATTGCTTGGAAAAAAACAAAACAATGGACTGGTACAATAAAAAGAAATTACGAAACAAACCACCTTATTACTTAATTAGAGTCTCACTGTCATACGTCCTACATATTTTTATAAAATTTAAGTTTTAATTTAGGTATCTTTGGCTTTTTAGTTTTTCAACCTTCTGATAAAACGTGTGACTTCCAATTACATGTTTATGGTATTTTAAAGGCTATGAAAGTTTTTTTTACCTTTTGTTAATTGTTCTTGATTGATTTTAGTTTTTAACTTAATTATTAACAGTAATTTTCCTTTTACATGTTAAAATATTCAATAATGTTCGGGAATATACAAGACATTGAGATGGGGATTTAGGGATGCAACAAAATATTATCTTTATCGATTAATCTGTTGATTTTGATGAAGCATTTAGTCTATAAAACTGTGCAAATCAGCCATTGAAGGTTCCCAGATGTCAGATCCCAGAAGTGACACATTTAAAATGCTGTTTCATCTGACCAACGGTACAGAACATCTTCATTTTGAAATGATGTAGCAAATCGGCAAATCCTCACTTTGGAAAGCTGGAACTATAGTGAATGTTTTGGTTTTAATAAAATGACAAGTAATTGCTTATTTAAATTGTTGCTGATACATTTTCTGTCATTCTACTGATCGATTAGTCCACTAATTTTGTCGGCAGTACATGCCTTTCCAGAAACAGGTCTTATTTTGACATGTCGCAGTATTAAAGGCTCTGGTGTGAATAATCATTTCAAATTTTGTATGAATTCAATTTAGCTGATTGAGTTTCCGGTGTTGTGCATGCTGTCCCTCCGTCACACTCTCATGACTTACTGGGACGCTTGAAGAGAACACAGCCATCGTTCATCATATTAGTAACACAAGTCAAAAATGTCTGCTGTGAAACCGGACCTGAGCCTGTTGTCATACAGCAAGGGTGGCCAACCAGTTCAGCATAAAGAGCCACAAAAAAACACGCACCATAGCAAAAAGCCACACAACACATGCACATCCATATTACAACAGCAACAGTGACTTCCAGATCTAATGACACAGTCATAATACATAGCAGTTTTCATAGGTTTTTTTTTTCTTACTCAGTGGGAAACCTGACAGTCTTTGTTATCCACAATCCTTTTTAGGTCTGGTTGTACTGTGTTGTGGCCACTCTTTCACTCATTTGTCACTAGAGGGGCTTTCAAACAATCAGCAGTAAAAGGGTTAATGAGGAAGGTGATCTGTGGCCGCTTTTTTTCCTCAGGTTGCAGAATCTGTCCATAAAAAAAAAAAAAAAACTGCTGCATTATTTTTTATTTTAAAATAATTGGCAAATGCATCATTCAAATGCTTTTTTTTTTTAAAACTTATCTGAAATGTTTCAAAAAGTTAAAAAAAATCTACCAATAACACAGCCCCCAGCCACACAATAAGAGCCTCAAAGGAGCAGGCAAAGAGCCGCATGCGGCTCAAGAGCCACAGGTTCGCCACCCCTGTCATACAGTGTGAGGTTATTTTGAAGCAGTTGTGAGAGTGTTCACCACTTGGTGGAGCAATTTGCCTGATTTCGGATTTATTAGCTTGTTCTCTTAATCTGCCTCAACTTTGAAGCACTAAATTAGTTTTAGTGTATTTTGCATTCACAAAAGAGTTAAAAGAGCTGATTCACAGCAGACGAAAGTGTGTGTGTGTGTGTGTGTGTCTGTGTCTGTGTGTCTGTGTGCGCTCTCCCCTCTCTTGTACAGATTCCTCTACTTCTGTAAACAGGGTGCCACTGGTCAACCTTTTGCCTGAATAAGGCAGTGCTCCTCACCTTTTTCCCTTGTTAACTCTTTGTTTTCCAGCCAAAAGATTTGCCTGCAGCCCCCTCCAAATGAAGTGTAACAAAGTCAAAATTGTGATTAAAAATCAAATACAAAGTACAGTTCGGGTCTGTAAAGCTTCATGTGACATCATCCAGGATGCAGTGACAAGAGGAGGAGAGATTGTGCCGAGGGTGACCGAGACTTCTCCTCCTTCCCATCTTGGGTGGTTCATGTAAGCAACCTCCACTCGCTCTCCAAACATGCATCCTTATGAAGCACTGCGCTGTGAGGTCAAGACTGAGCTCTCGCAGCTCTCCAGACAAGTCTAAAGAAGGATCGAGGAGAGGCTGAAAACTTCTAACGAGTCCAAAGACTTTCCACAAGACACACAAGTTTGCATCCTGTAAACAGGTGAGTGACACTACACCTCAAACAGCCACCAATCAGTATTATCAGCATCTATTTTTTCACATTTGTATGACTTAATTCTTCCCATCTTGTGCCATTAGGCTTCACTGCAACTCCTTTTTCACTGTGTCTGAGCGCATAGTTTTACGCTGTTATCAGATTCTTTTAGTTATGGTCTCGCTCCGCTACATTACTATATTTGTACGTGTTTTTGACTCTTCTGTGCTGCACTCAGCCTGTTGCTGAGATACACTGAGGGGTACTTCAGTAAGACAAACATTTCTTAGCACGGCTGCTCAGTTTGTGTCTGTTAGGACTAACACAACTGTTTATATTTAAATGGGTTTCATGCTCTGTGACTTTCGCACATTGTTAAGTGTAAATAACTAAAAGTGTCAGGTCTGTTTGGCCTGTGAAAATAATTCAAACATTTTAAATTCTACGTAAAAGATAAAAATATGATTATTCAGGCTATGTTGCTGAATTGACGTGAGAAAGGCGATGGTCTTTTGCCTCTTTTTATTTTCACAAGACCAAGTGTGGTTCTGCGTGTTTACTTGATGTCTTTCAGTTCCTCTCCTGTTAAGTATTCTCAAGAAATGTGTGTTATCTTAAATATGGACAGACATGGAGTCAAAAACTGATGCTGGACCAGCATCGATGACCAGCGAAGAACTGGCTGCTGTTGAGGATGAAGAGGTTCTCAACAAGATGGTGAGCCAATGATATGTTACTTTCAATGAGTTTGTGTCTCTTACCATCATGTATGGGTATCATGCAGACAGTGTTGTAAAGGAGGGAGTGGCCTTTGTGCAAAGGGAAAAAAATTCATTCTTACAGATATTCTTAAAGGTCCAGTGTGTAACGTGTTTAGTTGTTCATTATCAAAATCTGTGTTGCCCGTTCACAAACTTGTCCTTTTTCATGAATATTTACCCTCAACCAAGTATTCCTTTTGGCTTGAAATGTTACATTTGCATTATAATGAACTGGGTAGACGCTCCACATTCATGCGCCATCTTGAAATACGTTAGCCATCCCGGCCTGGCAAGTTTGAAGAAGGAAACATGGAGGACCACACGTATTCAAAATCCAAATTTCAGGAACAGGAGTCTTGAAAGTCAGGATATTGAAAAGAGCAAGAGAACGGCTTTTTGAAGCGTGAAGGCTACCATAGCTGTAATACGTACTTTGAACTGCGTGGTGCGAGAGACCACGTTAGATGGGAGAAATTCCTACACATTGGACCTTTAATGTTTCATTCAAAATCAGCCTTTTTATATTTGCTGTGCTGAAGATTTTCTGTCATCACCCTGACAGTGAGCCTTTTCTTACTTTTTTTTTAGATTAGGTGACCTTTAACCCAGTAATTACTTAAAAACTGTCTTTTTAGCTGGATAAAGCGACAGATTTTGAAGAGAGACGAGTGATACGTGCTGCATTGAGGGACCTGCTCAAGAAAAAGAGAGGTAAAATCTGACACTTGCTCCCGTGCTAGTTAACATAATAATATATCCATTATTCCTCTACTTCTTTGCTTGCTTTCTAAATTGTCCACCATCTCTCATTAGATAAACGAGAGCAGGATCGAGGATCGAGGCAGCAGGACTTGAGACAGCAGGGACTGAGCAAAGGAGGGACAACAGGTGGAGCTGTTAGCATAGGCAGAGCATCCATGAACCAGCTGCCACCCACAAACAGTACGTTTATAAAGATACTCTCGGACACCTTGTGATATTTTTATGTTTCATTTAAATGATGTGAGCTTCTTGATGTTGATTTGATTCTCTTGTTAGAGCCGCCAGGCCAGCCCTCTGCATCAGCAGGCAGGTGAGTCTATTGTATGGTCAGTTTTGCATGTTTGGGTTCATTAACTGCACAAAGCACGAGTAAAACATTTCATTCCTTTAATGCAGTCATGCCCACATAATTTGTTTATTATTTTTTATATATCATTTATTATTTTGCAAAATAATTACCTTTTTAGTAAAACAATATTGACCTTGTATGCAAAACGTTTTTTTTTTTCAACTTAAGTAGCCACATCCACAAACTGAACATGGTGTTAACTGTGAGATGAATCCTAACTTAGTGTGGTGCCATTATGGAAGCGTGTCAGCATCAGTGTCCTAATATCTAATGGGAGCTTGACTGCTGCTGCTGCAAAAAAAATATTCTTGTATGTTTAGTAAAGCATTTGCCAAGTTAAAAGATGAGGCAAACTATACTTTTCTGCACATACTGTGTGTATCTCCTTGTCTTTGTTTCTTCTTCTCAGCAAGGCCAGTCCTGCTGTAGCCTCAGCCCAGAAATGTCCTCCTGCTGTAGCACCCAACCTTAAAAATGTCAAACAGATGCTTCTGGACTGGTGCAGGGCCAAAACCGAGCCATATGAGGTGAACATGCCCTGACTTTTCTGTCTGTGAATTACTGCCTAGTGGAGCTATACATAGCCATGCACTTTATGTTTTATTCTCTGCCACTATTTAGTCTAAACTGATTCCCCTCTGGTCTGAAACAGGGGGTGGACATCCATAACTTCTCCTCAAGTTGGAAAGACGGCATAGCCTTCTGCGCCTTGGTACACCGCTTCTTCCCAGATGCGTTCGAGTACTCCATCCTCAACCCCAACAAGCCTAGGGAAAATTTCCAGCTGGCCTTCAACACTGCAGAGTGAGTTGTCATTCCTTATATGAAGAAACAAAAGCATCTTGTGATTTTACAGTTCTGTACCCTTAGTTGGTCGGTGACACCCCCTCTCTGTCTGCAGGAGGCTGGCTGGCTGCCCCCCTCTGCTGGACGCTGATGACTTAGTCCGGATGAATGAGCCCGACTGGAAGTGTGTGTACACGTACATCCAGGAGTTTTACCGCTGCCTGGTGGAGAAAGGCCTGGTCAAAACCAAAAAGCGACCATAGACTCTGCGAAGTCAGACAGCTTTCATGATTGGCTGTGATTATCAATTTAATACACACATCAAAAGAATATTGTTATGCACCTTTTTCATCTGAATATTTACATTATAGATAGTAAGTATTAATGTGTTTGGCTGATGCATCATGTGAATGTAAATGCTCAGTGCCTAGTGTAGCATTTGTATTGGTTTGTCTCAGCAGAGACTAATGGGTGTCTATGTGCTCTCAGTGGACAGCTGGCGTTTCAGATCAGTACATTCCACTGAGATTACACATCTGCATTAATCCCAGTCAGGGCCATAGAGAATCTGGGAACAAATGTTATCATGAGGCTGTTGAGGGCCTAAGGGCGTAAGCTTTACAGATACATTTAATACATATTATCCATTCCATTATACATGCTGTTGTTCTCTAACTATAACTGACGGTTAAACTAAATGGTACTGTAGATGCCAAAGTGTTTTATTTGCCTGATACAATATTCAGGAACTCCTCATGTTTTATTTAAAACTATTCGACCAGGACTTTGTTATAAATGGTTTAGATTTGTGTTTGGTTTGGGCTTGAGACTTCACATTTATAACAGAAAGCCTGTTTTACAAGCCTGGGTCTGTCGAGGTTTCTGCCTTAAAGGACGTTTTTCATCGCCACTAAATGCTTGCTCTTGGGGGAATTATTGGAATTGTTGGGTTACATTATAGAGTGTGGTCTAGACCTACTATGTCTGTTAAGTGTTTTGAGATAACTTTTGTTATGATTTGATACTATAAATAAAATTAAATTGAATTTACTGACAGGAAGGGTAAATTATAAATTGTAGGATCCAGTGTTTCGTGAGCTGGAGATGAACAAGAGACTGCTTTTATCATCTGCCTTTTTTAAGGCCCCCAACTTTATGGAGTGCAATACAAAAAAATAGCTGTAGCCTACTCCTTTAATACTGAGGATTCCTTAGATAATTATAATTACACCAGCTTTTCTAATGATCACATGATTGACATATTAAAAGGTTCATGTGCTTGATAATTTATGTGTGCTACATATGCACCAGAACTAAAATGTATTTTATTAATAATAATGATAATAATAATAATAATAATAATAATAATAATAATAATAATAATAATAATAATCAGCATCATCATCATCACAGGTTATCTTTTTTCGAAACTCAGGACATCATTAGAACATCTCAATAATAAAATTACTAAATTTGATTAACACATTTTTGATAGTCCCTATAGCCTATACTATATCTGCCAACAAGTACACAATCAGTTTTAATTGCAGCGTTACTTCCTTGATTGCATATCACAGATAGGTCGCTTTGCCAGACTGAAATTTAAATATTGGCATGCTAATCAATTAAACCCCCACTAGTGACGCACTCATGCCAGATTAATGCGTCACTGCTCAGCGTTCAGTGCTCAATTAGGCTATTTTTGGACGGATGCACTCTGGCAACTGATTTTTGTTTTGCCTTTCCTGCTCTGCCCGCCCCCTCAGGTGCCCATATGTTTTACCGAGAGAGAGAGAGAGAGAGAGAGAGAGAGAGAGAGAGAGAGAGAGAGAGAGAGAGAGAGAGAGAGAGAGAGAGTGGGTCGCTGTACGGCCGGTGTGCAGGCGGGATGCTGACCGAAAAGAACACAGCTGCTCCTGCCAACTGCGCTGCGTTATAGATAGTAGTGATACGTAGGATGAGGTTTAATCAGCTGTTGTATCGTAGTGTAAACATCAACATGCAAGAGTCCGGACACATCAACCGCCTCCTCCTGTCCTGACAGCCCCGCGGCGCGGTCTGCATCTGACACAGACGTCCGCTGTCCGCGGTACCAACGGGTCGCATCCGTCCTGCCGGCTGGCTGGGTCGGTCTGTCTTAGTCTCCGGACCGTAGATCGATCTTCGCCTTTATGTGACAGTCCTGTCGCGTTGATTGGCGTGTGAGACAAAAGGGGACTGATGCTGTTCCCCTCTTTGAATTTGTGAGATCACCTTTGCGGTTCACCTTGGAAATACACTTTAAATAAAAAACCTTGAAAGGTAAGACAGATGTTTCTACGAGGACGTTTTCACTGCAGCTGCGTGTTTGTGTTGATTTTTTTTTAATGTATAAAATTGTGCCTTGTGGTGTTTTCCATGAGTCCAGGCTCGCACCTTTGTAGGCTCATGGACTATATGAAATATTAAAAAGGGCAAACATGCAATGTGGTAGGCCACTTAACGTTATGCTCTGAAAGTTGCCTTTTCACTTTTAAAGTGAATTCATTACAAACTCGTCTGATCGTCATCAGTCAACACTCTGTTTTTAAGGTTACTACTGTGGTCACATGAGATTGTCTGTTACAAAGAGATTCTAATTTGCATGTCGTGAATGATTAAAAGAGGTGTAATACTTTCTGTGTGGGAGATCACATAAACAAAATGGTGGGAGGCCTCCTGTCCTGTCAGGCATCCTCTTCCTTGTGACCTACAGTGTCTGTTGACATTGTCTGATGTGCTCTGTTATCTGCTGCAGTGGGTCAACCCTGTCCTGAGACAGAGATCAAACGAACCGTGAGCAGTATAAAGCGCTTAACACTGTGAAACCATCCCATAATGATCACCAACAATTATGTCTTTTGATTTGGAAAAGGGTCGGGAGGCTAATTAATGTTACTAGGCAACAAGGATATAGGTCGGAGTTAAACAGTTAGTTCCTCAAAGTAACTAAGTAGGCTACTACTCCACTACATTTATGTGACAGCTTTATCTAGGCCTGTTAGTTACTTTGCAGATTCAAATTACTTAACACAAGCTAATCAATTATAATGTAATATTATAAATGTAGCTACTTAGCAGTATATAAAGTAGTTACAATTAGCCCCCACCTTTACCAAATGCAAGATTAAAGTAATGCTTACACATAATCCAAATATAAAATATACATTATATGATTCTGAGATGGCCCATTCTGCATAATGAGTACTTTCACTTTTGTTACTTCAGGTTTATTTTGATGCTAATAATGAATGCAGGACTTTTACTTGTAAACGAGTGGTATCTGAGTTCTTCTTCCATCACTGCCTCAGCCCAATTGCCTACTCATGATAACGTCATCAGTGATGACTGGGGAGCATGATGTGGACAGGTGCTCAATGTAATGTGATGCATTCTCTCAGCTTCCACTCAATTTGCTGTTGTACCCATATACCAAGAACTCACTTATACTCTCTGCAAGCCACACTGTCTTGTTTTTATGTCAAATTGTCTTTTCTTTCAAACACTTTTAAGAGAAATGTGTTATAATTATCCACATACTGCCTGTTGCAGGTCAATGGATCGCATGCAACAGAAACAAATCAGCACCAACACTTGTGGGCCCAAAATGCAACCCGGACACTGTGCTTTGATCAGAGTCGATCCGGCTTTACCTCCACAGCTCGCAATCAAGGAACCACCTCTCGTTAGCCCATCTGAGGTGCTCATGAAACAGTCTGGATTGAGCCCCATGCAGGCTGCAGAACAAATGCAGTCAGGGCAGCCAGAGTCTGGGTCCACCCTAGTGAGCATATGCCGGCCAAGACCAACTGCTCTCGGAACTAAACCTGCTCCAAAGTCAACCAGAATCTCAGTGGACCCCTCCAAGGAAATAGATTTGATCCCAGTTTGTATCCCGGGACCTCAGAGTGCCAACGTCCTGTCGTATTCCCCGTCAGAGTCCTCCTTCTGCCATCACAGTCCTCAGAGTCCCCACGGTCTTCAGTCTCACACCAGCAGGCCTCACCTGAGCCCCAATCCCAGCCTGTCCTCCAGCCTCAGCCCCAAACCCAGCCTCAGTCCTCAGCCACAGAGGATGCCCTCACCTGGGAGCTCCACACAGAGCCAAGTGCAGTCCGAGAAGCCAGCAGAAGAGAACAATGACTTCAGGTGAGACAAATAATGCCATTTTTATATTAGGCTACTTAGCCTGTGTGATTTCCACAAGGTCTTAAAAGGATTCTGTACTGTGAATCTTATTCTCTGTAATGTCTAAATACAGCTGCAGGAGCTGTTCTGCAGTCAGCAGCTGTAAGAAAGTTGATGTGCCAGACCATGTCACATGAATCAAAGCTGCAACTTTCACTAAGAGCTTTGGGAACCTGACAGAGTGACACAGCCACATTTTATTTGCAGACTTCCCAGAGGCATAGTTTTATTGTGTATCCTCGCTCATAAACAACGGCTGCTGTAAAAACTCAGCCTAAATCTTTATATGAAGGAGAAAATAATGTCCTAAGGTCTTCAGATGGCAGCAGCCTCTGCCAGTCCTACTGTCACACTCAAACACATTTCTCATCACGCAGATTCTAAAATAATACACAATTACATATACTTTACATTCAATTACATGTCAGCAGGTAAAACCATTTTAAGGATCGTACTGGGTGGTGTTTACATGGATAACCAACTTTCAAAATTTTAAAGTTTGCTGCTGAAAGCATCACAATGATGAGCTATGCTGTGTTAAAATAAGATTTAGTAAACAAACAGTAAGAAAACAAGACTATTTTAAAAGGAAAAATGTTAATTAGGTCGTTTCTGACATAAAATGTTGTTCAACAGCCAACTCACATCTTAAATATCTAAATGTTTTTGAATGCACCAACAGGGAGAGTTTTTTTTTAAGATTATTTTTTGGGCATTTTTAGGCCTTTATTTGACAGGACAGCTGAAGACATGAAAGGGGAGACAGAGGGGAATGACATGCAGCAAAGGGCCGCAGGTCAGAGTCAAACCCAGGCCCGCTGTGTCGAGGAATAAACCTATATATATGGGCGCTTGCTCTACCAACTGAGCTATCCGGGCGCCCGGGGAGAGTTTTTAAAGCAGCACAGAAATAACACATGATGATAACATTGACCTAAACAAATAAAGGAGACTTTTGCCTGATAGTTTCTGTCTCAAGCTAATTTCCTCTTACTGTACGTTGATTTTCATGTTATACGCTACTGACGTGAATGGAAACAATCTTAAATATTATGGTTTGCTTTTGAAATAAATAAATTATGTGTAGTTATTTTGCTTAAACATGCAAGTACACCAATGTGGTCCTTTAAGTTAATTTAAATGGGAGACAAATCTATTGCTAAAACAGTTGTCATGTGATGGCAGAAATCATGAATCCAGATAGCAACCAGCAGAATGAAATGATTGATATAATGATATAGTTGATTTATCAATTAGCAAATCGGGAAGAAAAAAAAACTTAATTGGCAACTATTTTGATAGCTGATTAATCATTTGAGTCATACTTTAAGCAAACTAATTGCCAGTTCCAGCTTCCCAAATGTGAGGATTTGTTACTTTTCTTTGTCTTTTATACATTTTATAGAGAAACTAATTCATTGGTTATATAAATGTTAGTTGCAGCCTTGGGTTGCTTCTGTTGTTTCTGTATTGAAACAGTTTTGCTGGTAGGTTAATTTCAAAGGACAGTTAGCTCCATTTCTTTCTCTTTGTTCTCTTTTCTAATACACACACATATGCCTTAGTCATCATCGAGGTACAAAGGGATGCTTAATTGTGCATATCTTTTTTTCCACAGCAATAGAAAACTATTTCTCTGAGGATTACAGAGAAATAGAAATGCCATCTTTTTACCCAACACAATACAGTGTAAAGTAGTTAAAGTAAATCTAATGCAGCATTCCCATTGTTTCTAAAAGGGTGTACATCGTCACATGGAACGTGGGATCAGCTGTCCCGCCAGATGACATAATTTCTCTGTTCGGACCAAATGTTTCAGATGGGAGCGTTGACATGTTTATCATCGGGTAAGCAAGTATTTCCACCAGGCTCAGCAGTGCCAGAGAGACAGCCGTGAGTGCCCACTCAGTCATCTGTGTTCATTTTGATGTGCCCCCCTCCTGTTACTCATCACTGTCCTTTTTTTTTAAATTAATTTTTTATTTTCACTTGTTAATGACATTTCTCTACTTTTCTGGCACAACATAGACTGCAGGAAGTCAACTCCATGATAAACAAGCGGCTGAAGGATGTTCTTTTTTCAGACCAGTGGAGTGAGCTTTGCATGGACACACTCTGTCCTTTTGGATATGTTTTGGTCAGTAAGGAGTAAAATCTGCTCATATAAGTCATACTGTAGTTTTTGTTTTACTCTTATTCTTTTATTTGCCATCATAAAATCTAGTTTACCGTATTGACATATTATTTTCCATCTGTCCTATCTGTCTAGGTGGCGTCCCAGCGTATGCAGGGAGTGCTGCTGCTGGTATTCTCTAAATTTTGCCATCTTCCATTCCTCAGAGGTGTGCAGACAGAGAGTACACGCACAGGACTCGGAGGATATTGGGTACGTGCTATGCATTGAAGAGCGCTGCTCTGAATGCTGAGATTTGTTACGTTGCAACATTTGTGGTGGGTTTATGTCAGTGGGATTTAGGGGGGGTTGGTGGTTGGTCCCTCCTGCCAGCAGGCACGTGCGTGTGACCTTCCTGTGCGTGTTGATGTCAGCATCACCCCTGGCTGCTGCTGGTGCAGTCTCCTTCTCTTTGAGGTCAGTGCAGCAGAAGGCTGTCTGGCTTTCTGGTTCTGTGACTCAGGGGAAGGAAAAACATCCTGCCTTTTTTCCTGAACACAGATACGGTTGATAGATGCCTGAATGCATAAGGGATCAATGTCTCACTATGTCCTCTCTTTGCCCTTTTTTTTCTCACTCTTAGGGGAATAAAGGGGGTGTCAGCGCGAGGATGACAGTGTTTGGCCACCCGGTGTGCTTTCTCAACTGTCACCTGCCAGCTCACATGAGGAACCTGGAGCAGCGGATGGAGGACTTTGAAAGCATCCTGCAGCAGCAGCAGTTTGAAGGAGGCACTGCAACTGGTGTACTGGACCACGAGTGGGTGACATGATTTTTTACATATGAGTTGAATTAATATCGCTGAAGATTGAAGATTGACCACCCATGAAACAAAATGCTCATATTCATACATTAAATATTCTGTTTTTTTTTTATTTTCACCAAAATGTTTTAGACCTGACCTGAGCTATAAATTGCAACAGCTGCTTACCAATGATAAATAAATCTTAGGGGGCCATATTACATTATAGAGCTAAAAAGTCTCACTATTTGATCTTTTATGTGTCTTTAGTTTTAAATTAGCACATTTTATTTGACCAACAATGTTACAGCTTTCTTGGGATAGCAGTATATATTAAGTAAAGTAGGATATTTAATAGAACCTTTACAATTTACAAAAGTAAACAAAAATAACATTCTTCTTTTTTTTAATTAAAATTTATTTTTCTGTCCCCAGTGTCGTATTTTGGTTAGGGGATTTAAATTTCCGCATTGAAGACTATGACATCCATGTGGTGAAATGTGCCATCGACAGCAATAAGCTTCCTCTTCTGTGGGAGCGAGATCAGGTGAGGCATTTTAAAAACATTTGCCCCTTCACAGACACGGCTGGATTTTTCTGGAAGGCTTTACACCACCTGTTCGTCTCTTGATCACCAACTACAACTAGCAGAGGGCGCTGTAGCACAAAGTGAACAAAAATCACCTTTACTGTCATGGCATGCATGATTGATTGGGATTTGTCTTAGTAAGCTGACTCAAACAAAGAGAAAGACAAAAAATAGTAAAGCCATTCAGTCATAGAGGATATAATATTAATAATAATAATAATAATAATAATAATAATAATAATAATAATAATAATAATAATAATAATAATAATAATAATTACTTTATTCAGGACACAAAAAGGAAGGTCCATAGTACAAGTTAAAAAACAATAATTACAACATAGCAATAAATATACAGTGCATACAAATAAATTAATAAAAAGTCAATAACTTTCACTTGAAATATACAAACAGGAGCGCCAATGTCTCCACAGTTTAGATGTATACCTGACAGAGCTAAAACCATTCTGGGCAAAAGCTTGTATAATTCTATTTTCAGAGACAGACATTCTACACATGTATAAAAAAATAAGATTCCTTATTAATGCCGAACAGGTAGGCACACCAACATTAACAAACATTTGACTAGCACTACACCATCTTGGTTGTTTTAAAAGCAGTCTCATGCCATCATTATACGCTACATTCAGTCTCTGCATATTCTTTTTGCTGTAAGACCACCACAAGTAGGCAGTATTAAGTGGTGTACAGAATGCTCTGAATAAGGCTACCTTGACCTTAGAACACATGCCAAATTTACGTGCAAGCACATTAGCCTGAGCATATATCTTGCAGCACTGTCTATTGATATCCTTATCATCCGATAAATCATTTACAATATGATGGCCAAGATATTTAATCTCATCACACACTTTAAGGGTGGTACCAAATAAAAAGAAATCAGGGAATACTAATTTCCTGTCTTCTTTACTTCTAACAATCATGATATTGCTCTTACTTGCATTATATTTGATATCAAAATCTGCACTGTACTGAGAGCAAACCTTCAACAGTTGTTGCACCCCAGCACTATATGGGCAAATGATTACCAAATCATCTGCATACATAAGGTGATTAGTGAGAGTATTGCCTATCATACATCCTGTATTGCAGTTATTTAATTGTTGTGACAAATCATCCATATAGACATTAAAAAGGAAAGGTGACAAAATACCATCCTGATGAACTCCATTATCAACAGTAAATGGTCCCCCCCCCCCCATTTCACCTGCATAGACTGGTGTGAATACCAGAAGACTAAAATTCTTATAATTACTTTAGGAATTCCTCTGTGTTGCAATTTAAGAAACAATTTGTCATGGTTTACACGATCAAATGCCTAAGGGCATCTCTAAAACACATAAAAGTTGTGGAATTCTGGCTATTATAATGATCTAAAATTTCCTTTAAGGCAAATATGCACATGTCTGTACCGTGTAGACATTTAAAACCAAATTGGTTGTTATTCGTAAGAATATACTGTTCCAACCTGTTAAGAAGAACTGTCTCCAACACTTTGGATACAATGCTAGCTAGGGCAATAGGTCTATAATTGTCCATACTATTTATTTTGCCAGTTTTGTCTTTAATGACGGGAACTAATAAAACAGGTAACATAGATTCAGGCAGAGTCCCATGAACTAAGAAACCTGTCATACAAATAGCAAACAAGGGAACAAGTTTCTTGCTTGCATATTTTAGATGTTCAGCGGTTATTTTATCAGTCCCACACACTTTATTGTCATCTAATCCCAATATTGCAGATTGTACCTCTCATATTAATAACCACATTTTCATCATTGTCAATATTTTCTACCTCAAAAGTATTCCTCCCAATACAATTAAACAGCTCACGATAATGTTGCCGCCACATCTGGCAATTTTCATCTGAGCCACTAACACCCTCAATATTTGAGGGTAAAGCCATTTTAGCAGTGTTCGTGGCTCTAACCTCTTTCCAAAAGTCATTATAACTTCTGTTATGCATATCATTCTTTTTTATAAATCTTAATGCATATTTAAAATTTGCATTTGCCCTTTTCTTCTCTTCAAATAAAGGGCCATGTCTATCTCTACCGGACTCTATCCAGACTTTAAAAGTACACCGAGCTTTGGCAGTGAAGTGTTTCCACAATTGAGTCATATAAAACACATAAATCTTTACTATGTTGTGAATTCTTACAATTAATATCACAACATCTTATGGCGTCTTTGGGCAGTGCAATGTTTCCCAGCAACCCATAGGTCCTAACATGATATTTCTGGAAATCTTCCATGGTTAACTTAGTCCAGTCTAGTCTTCCTGTGTTAATGCTATTAGCCACAGTAGTTAACATTGGCAAGTTTTTAACATTTAAAGACAGAGAAAACGGTATATGATCGGCACTGGCAAAATCATAATGAATCATCATATCATCCAAAGAAGCGTGTGCATCAGTTGTACATACACAATGATCTAACCACGAAGTGGTATGCCATGCTTCACTGATGTAATTATAACTATTATTAGGCAAAATAATATAATAAAAAAAATTGTCTGTACAAAAATGCATTAAGTGATTAGCAAACAAAGAGTTTGCATCAGAAATGTCAACATTCATGTCCCCTACAACAAAAATACAGGCTGAGGCATTATCCTGAATAAAAGAGCCAACAAATGCTAATCTATTTAAATATTCAGCTTCATTTTGATAACACTCATAAGGAGTGTATATATTCAAGATAATAAACTTTGTATCATGACAATTAAACTCGATACCAACAGCCCAATCCACACCCAATCTTACCACTGATATTAATGAATCATAGTTCTTATTCCAGAGGATAGCCACGCCTCCAGATATCCTACCTTTTACAACTTTAGTACTTAGATCAGTGGTAGATTCCCCAGCCCCGTAATATTCATTATGTAATGTATTTAGACCTTCCAAATCCTGCTAAAAATGTCTCTTGAATACACAAAACATCACAATTGTCAAGAAGCTTATCAACCACAAAGCGACGTGACTTATCCCCTGCACTGTGCCCGAGACGCAGGCCACGCGCATTATATGACCCAACCCGAAACTTCATATTAGGCCTTTTATAATGACTGCGCTGTGCTCACTTGCCCATTGTCTTGAGTCGTAATAATCCCCAGATTGTGACCATCAGAAAGGACAGCAGCTGCTTGTTCTTGCCGCTGGCCACGCTACATTATGGCCAAGCATGCGCCCCTAAAATAGCATCTGAATAACGCGCCACTGACTTTAGACTAGCGCCACTGATTTTAGTTTTTCCTGGTCTGTGACGGAATTGTTTTCTGAAACTGTAAAATAACACCAGGGAATTTGTGCGCCTGAACACGCCTCATCTTTTTGCTGAACCGCCCCCGGGAGCGCAAATTCATTCCCTAATTTACCGACGTGTTCTTGTGGAGGGAAAAGTCCGCTGTGCATCGGGTGCAAAATAGGAATGATACATGCGTCTGAATACAAAGGCAATTGCGCGTTTGACAAGTGCAAGATAGGGCCCTTAGTCTTTTGTGGGAAGGAAGAAAATTAAAAAGGTTGTTAGCCGGGTGAGAAGGGTTCCTTTAAAACTTTAAGGCCCTTCCTTTGTAGTCTAGCCTTATAGATTTCCGCTTGGGGTGGGCGATCACATCCAATCTTTCTGGATGCAGTGCACACACTATTTTGTCCAGCTGTCTCCTGTCTTTAGCTCACAGGTTGCCAAACCACACAGTTATTGTGTAGGTAAGAATGCTCTCCACAGCTGCTCTATAAAACTGCATCAACCCATCCCTGGATATGCCACATTTTGCAATTGTCTTAAAAAGAAAAGTCTATGGTCTTGTCTCTGTCTCCTTGTTGAACTTCGTTGTTGTTGATGACCAAGGGTAGGCTGTCCCCACAGCTCCTGGGAAAGCCAACTTCAAATTCCGGGGTTACTACACACCCCTGTCAAGCCTCAGTGCTGATGGTTAAGGATTTGGAGAATATGTAGTTAAGTTTGACCACCGGCATCCTCTCAAACAAAAATTCAAGGGCCCATCGACACAGGGACTATTCAACTCCCATATCCGTGTTTGTCAAACAGCCTGGATGGTAGAATAGTATTAAAAGCTGTACTGTCATCGACACACAGAACCATTGCATAGTTGTTAGAGGCCTCTGGGTGTTGAAAAATCACCAATCATCAACATATTACAAGTCCGGTGAATTCTATTAAATGTCTGCGACCGGCACAAGATTTCCCACATTTTGACCAACCATGATGTATGAAGAGTGAAAACTGTAGGGGAGAGAGCAATTTGTTTGGAAAAATTTCAGAGAATCATACTGCAGCTTCACTCTCTGTCCTCCCCTCTAGCTCTCAACATTCCGTCCCCATACACACACATTGGAAAATCTGAAAGGGTCTGAAAACGTACTGCAGCTCCATTTCTTTTCATTGTTTCTATCGGCAGTTGTTAGAATAGAGCCAAAGGTTTAGAGAAACAGCCTAAAGTAGAATGAATGAGTCTGAAAAGTGGTAAATGTGTCAGATTAAGGAATCTCAATCAACTGACACATACACACGTACAAATGCGCATGCGCACACACAAACACACATACACACACACAAACACACTTTCAGTACATTCAGTCTAATCGTAGCATTGTTTAATAACAGAATTTCATAACGACTGCATGAACTTTCTTCATGTGACTTCACTGGTATCAAACCTGATGATACATAAGATAAACCTTATCTTATCATAATCAGTTACAGTAATCAACCAACAATGAAATCAATGAAACAAATAAAATCTGTAGACAAATAAAAATTACTGCATGAAGTACATACACTTTGACTCTGAAGAAAAACTACTGTAAAAGCAACAAGAATACTGTAACTATTTCATAATTTCTCCGTCTGGCTGGATCAGGCCATAAGATTTCATCCACATCACAGGCTATGTCTTCATTGGCAAGGCACCGTTGGAAGAATCGCCTCGTGTGACGAATCCACCCCTGCACAGAAGCTGCTTCAATATGATCACAGGCCTGCTCCATGGCCTAAATGAGGGGCAAACGGTCATAGGGCCGCAGGTCGTATACCTTCCACCGCCATGCTGAAAAAAACTCTATTGGATTCAGGAAGGGGGAGTATGGGGGAAGGTATAAGAATTCAAATTCAGGGTGCTCATGGAACCAATTCTAGACCAGAGCAACCCAATGGAATGAGACATTGTCCCAAACGACAATGTACCGCATCTGGTCCACTTGGTTTAATGCGGTGACAATCTCGTGCAATCTGTCAAGAAATTAAAGTATTAGATTTGCATTATAGGGTCCCAAATTTGCATGGTGGTGGAGGACCCCATTTTGTGTAATAGCAGCGCAAAGGGTGATGTTACCCCCCTAGCTGCCCTGGCACATTGGTGATTGCTCTGTGTCCAATTACATTTCTCCCTTTTCTTCTTGTTTTCGCAAGGTTAAATCCAGACTCATCCACATATATAAATTCATGTTGAATTTCTGCAGCATCCATTTGCAAGACTCTCTGAAACACAGTAAAAGACAATAAGATGCTATTCAATATCTATTGCACAGTATTTTTTTTTGTGCCAGAACATTATAAGCAGTGTACAATACCACACCATAGTAAGATGAATACATACCTCCACATACTCACTGCGCAGATGTTTCACTCTTTCTGAATTTCTGTCAAATGGTACCCGATACAGTTGCTTCATGTATATTTGATTTTTCTTGAGGAATCAACCTAATGTTGACAGAGAGACTCGTTGGATGTTATTGAAAATATAGTCATCATTGATGATATTGGCTTGGATTTCTCACAGCCTGATACAATTATTGGTCAAAACCATGTTCACAATGGCGACCTCTTGTGCACGAGTGAACATAGGGCCCCTTCCATCTTGGTGTCCTTGACCCTCAATCCTATGTAAAAAAATATATATATTTATAAAGAAATACACATGCATCCTACAGTCAAATGTCACAGTAAACAATATTGATGATAAATACAGCAAGCTTCAGTTTCAATGTACTGTGTGGTTAGCTTACCTGTTTTCTCAATGAAATGTCCGAATTACTGACGCAACAGTATTTCTGTTGAGATTTGGTTGAACTCTTTGTCCAGCTCCCATCAGTGTCAGTCCATGGTTGAAAACATGGTCAATAAGTGTTGCACGGATTTCTTGAGTCAAATTTGGTCCTCGTCTTCTTTGTTCAGGTTCTATCAACTCTTCAAGTCCTTCTTCTCCTCTTCCTCTACCTGGGCCTCCTCCTCTACCTCATTCTCCTCTTCCTCTACCTAGGCCTCTTCCTCTATCTCCTTCTTCTCCTCTTCTTCTACCTCCTTCATCTCCTCTTTGAGCTACCCCTCTCATTTTCACTCTTCTTCTTCTTCTTCTTCTTCTTCTTCTTCTTCTTCTTCTAGCTCCTTCCATTTTTGTTGAAGACAGGTGAACTCACCTGCTGCCTTTTATAGCACACTTGAGTGCTGCGTTTTCAAATTAGCACATGTGTGCTTCCACACCTTGTGGATGTGATTATCTAATTCGTTCATTGGTGTGGTCATTGGCAACCCGGGGCTTTGTAATGACAAGGAAGTAACCTCACAATCCTTATCTGTGTCTAAGGTGTGAAAATGTGTGTAGAGTTTTACAAATCACTGTGTGTAATGTTTTGCAAAAAGGGTGAAGCAGACATTGTGTGTAATGTTGTGCAAATCTGTGAAGGTGTTTTGCTCATTGGAGTAGAATTTTGCAAATTGTGTGGACATTTTTATTATAATGTGTAAACAATCGTAAAAAAACTCTAATTTGCTGGGTGCATTGACTTGTGTGGTCTAGACCTACTCTATCGGTAAAGTGTCCCAAAATAACTCTGGCTGTGATTTGACACTATAAATAAAATTGAATTGAATACTGGAGCAATTTCAAAGATTGTTGTTCCCATCAGTCATAGGGTCCAGGTTGAAAATGACTAAACTGAGACCTAAAACATAACAACCGTGTTGTAATGCAGTGTTTAATATTTAAACCACAAGACATACAGCAAGTAAAGCCCAGGATACTTGCTTGATAAAAATCTGTTCTTGTGCAAGTTTTAACAACCGTTGGAAAGAACGTGTTCACTTCTTTAGAAACCACACCTGCAAAAGACTGATAGTGTTCTTGGCAGGAATTTAAGGAAAAATAAGGAAAAAACAAAAATAATAGCTTAACTTGAACACACATACACACACACACAGACACACACACACACACACACACACACACACACACACACACACACACCACACACACCACACACACACACTTTTGGAGTGAAATTCTACAAAATAAGTGATTACCGGTATTTTCACTTTTGTAAAAATAAGCAAAAACTCACAAAAGGCAGATTGTGGTTTTGACCATGTTACACAGGACAGATATTAATCTTACAGTTTAGCTACGTGACGGAGGAGTGATTGGAATGAAAATAGGAGCTGATACAAAAAGATAGAGACGTTTCTATTGTTCAGCTCTAATGTCAGGAGACGCCAGCAATCTGAACAGGAGGAAGGCTGCAGGACACACAGACACAGACAGACACAGACACACACACGAGGAGGTAAGATAGGAAGAGGAGAAGAAAAGGAGAGGAGGAGAAGAGGAAAGGAGGAGAGGCAGAAAGTAGGTGGGGAGAGGAATATAGAAAGAAGAGAGGAAGAGGAGAGGAAGAAAGGAGGTGTACTAACTAACTAACTGATAAACTGACTGACTCTGATGACTGACCTCAGGCCTCAACATCAAGACAAGGCTCTGGCACACCTTTGATAGTCCTCAAAGACCGTAACTCCTATCGCTTAATGTTTAATACTGTGAGAGATATACACATACACACAACCACACAAACACACAAACACAGTCACATACAGTAACTTCACAGCAACAGGTCAACATGTCAGGGATCAGATCACATGACCAACTGCAGTTAAAGGTTGCCATGACGACTCCTGTCTCAGAGAGTTCTTCTCACAGAAACGAGGTTCTTGCGCACCTTTGATAGTCCTGCTCCTAGCTCAAAAACTCTAACTTCTATTGCTTAATGTTTAATACTGTGAGAGATATGACACCCTGCTGATCATCCTGTGCAAGAATGGTGTGTGTTGTGTAAGAAATGTGAGGACAGTAGCTGTCCAAATAGGGCCTGTTTCTCTTCTTCTCCTGGTATTTCTGGTATGATTTAGTACAGGAGGCCGTGCGACAGTTGGTGGATATGGCTTCACTTGGAAGCTTACTGTGCCTCATGTGAAAGTTTGTTTACCTCCCTAAGCACATTGTTAGAAAGGGCACAAGATTCCCTACATTTTGATGTAAAAGTAATGTTAAAACTGTGGATGGTATCGCAAGGTAAAGAGTAGTTTGCTTCTGCCTCTTTCCACTCTGTCAGTTGGGCCCTGCCCTCTGATTCTGAGCATTCCATCCCATACACACCAATGTAAAAATGGCAGAAAGGCATTTTTTTCTAAGCCTCAAAGAAGACTGAATATTTTAAAAAGTACTAATGGGATTTGAAAGTTGAATGCCAACCCTGAATGTATGAAGCATGTGGAACGTTTTAAAGTTTGCATGGAGTTTCTTGCTGAATGTAAGAATGAGTAGCTAGCAGTTGAAAATGTATGAAAATGTGTCAACTTTGAACATTCAGTCCATCCGCTTTAATGGAGTAAAAATGTCCGCTAAACGTTGAATATATCGGAAATTAGAAAAAAAAAGAATAAGAATAAATAAAAATATAGAATAACGTAGTTTCTTTCAGCATTCACACCAATAAGTATGGGGGATAATAGACATGGCACCGATTGCTGCTAAAGCAGCACATCGTCACACTGAACTACAGCCTTGTAACTGAAAAACATTTTGCAAAAAATGTCACGTACCCCCTGCAGTCCTCCAAAGTACCCCTAGGGGTACACGTACACCCATTTGAGAAACACTGCTCTAAACTGATATGGCTCTAGGACAACACTGGAGAGAATGGTTACATACACACAATTACACAGGCACAATTGCAGCTGACTTAAAACATTCTGTTAAACATCTCAGTTAAAATAGGGGCATGTTCATATGCACAACATTTCAGGCTAGCACAGATCAGGGCCATCAGCAGCCATTCTACTGTTTGTCATGCTCCCTGATTAATCCAGGCATGTGTGACCTGCTCTGCTTCTCCCATCATTTGTCTAATCTACAGCTCAACATCGCTAAAAACACAGAGTCCATTCTTGAAGGCTTCATTGAGGGACCACTCAACTTCCCTCCCACGTATAAGTTTGATGTGGGCACTCATACGTATGACACCAGGTTTGTCCGGCATTCACCTCAACAAACTTTCTCTATCATATTTTATTTTTCCAGAAGCTGAGGCCTGTTAAACTGTCGCTGCCCACTGTGACAGTCTGTTGCTTCTTTTGTGTCAGTGCTAAGAAAAGGAAACCTGCCTGGACAGATCGCATCCTCTGGCGCCCTCGTCGTACCGGCTCCCCAGTTCCTACCCACAATGCAGCACTGCAGCGGGGTCTGACTTCGTGGTTGGGTGGGGCGACTAAAGTCACACAGCATGTGTACCGAAGTCACATGGGCTACACCATCAGCGACCACAAGCCTGTTTCTGCTATGTTTTCACTACATGTGAGACAATATTTCGCCAAATGTATTAAATGACATCTCTCTTTGTGTTGCTTGCTTATGTTTGATTTAATGGCCTTGTGCTCTGTTTTTCTAGTTCCCATTTAAGGTGGATATGCCCCTGGCAGAGCTGCAGGTAAACAAGGAGTGGTGTAAAGTCTCAGATGCTACAGTTAGATTCACTGTAGCATCGACTTATCAGCGAAGCTCATGGGACTGGGTAGCAATATACAAGGTAATTCTCAGATAGTTTTTGCTCAAAAGCTCAGAATAAATGCTTACATTTGATGCCCATTATCAGTTTTTGAAATTATGTCTATTTGTTACTTCTACACAGGTTGGATTCAGACATCACAAAGATTACCAGGCATACATATGGGCCAAGGGAGAGCATGCAACACAGGTGTGTCAGACATTAATTTTGTGTCACAGCTAAATTCAGGGATCATTTTTAACTGTTCTTTTCTTCACCAGGTGACATTTACAGAGGAGGATTTGCCGAGAGATGATTGTGAATACATCCTGGGTTACTACAGTAATAATATGAACAGCATTGTTGGACTGTCAACACCAATTAAGGTAACAAAAAGTCAGAGGACAAAAGGTAGCCATTTCACTTCTTATGATATATTCATATATGGATATTATGGCATATATATGGCCATAAGTATGTGGACACCCAAGCATTACGGCCATATGTGACTGTCTATCCCTTAGTTGTTGGATAGGGTTGAGGGGCAGGGATCAGGGGTGTCAAACTCAACTTCACTAGGGCCACACTGGAAAATGAGAATCACATCGAAAATTAACATATCTTTGACTGTATTATTGCCTGTCTCGTATACTCTTCGCACTTACAGTTTGGTCAACATAAAGCCCTAAAAAAGTCAGCAAAAAGTACCTTAGCCATCATAGAATCAATAAAATCAAGCAAAACAAGTTACATTTTTAAAAGCAGCCTCCACACAGCCAACTCACAGCAACCTGTTTCACAGCCTGAATATGCAAAGTTTCAAAGTCGGCAAATCTGCCAAATTCTGCTTTGAGTCTCGCACAATTACAGTTTGGAAAACTGTTTTCCGTAGTTTTGGTTTGGTGCACAACTAGGCATTGTGTGCTGTAGCATTAAGATTTCCCTTGATCAGTGGCGGAAAGCAATCTACTCAAATACTGTACAATTTTAAGATACTTGTTGAGGTGAAACGATAAGTTGATTAATCCATTTGTCAGTCTGTCCATCTATGTTGTTGTGTTGTTTCTTTTACTTAAGCAAAGAATATGTAGAGGTGTGCACATATACTTTTGGTCATATAGTTTCCTTTTTAGCAAACTTGCTCATGCTCTTATCTTCTCTTGAATTCTCCATCCTAAACAGATCAAGATTCCAGTCCACAGCCCCACCGCTCTTCGCTCAGACAGCTTAGACATCAGCTCAGAAGATGACAGCACTCTGGTTTTGCTGGCTCCAAACTCCCGCAGCCCAAGCCCTAAACCCGGCAAACACCACCATCGCCATCGTCGTAGCCGCAGCCCTGCTGTTCCTGCTCTTTCCTCCAACCCCCTCCCCTCCCTGCAGACCCTCAGCCTCTGTCCTCGCTCCAAAGAAGGCCAGACTCACAGCCGTTCACCCTGCTCTGCTGCTAAGAAGGAGCGACTGGTCTCTCCCGAAACTGTGGTGTCCCCCGTCATCAGTCCACTCAGTCCACGCAGTCCTGTGTCTCCAGGTGGTGGGGTGACTGCACCAGAGGCCCTGATCGCTGCCATCTTAGGTGAACACAGACCAGCTCAGGTTAGCCCCACAGGAGTCAAACCGATAGGAAAGACAGGGGACACAGACAATGCATAGAATACAAACATCAATAGTTTAAAGGAGGTGATGTACAAGAGGAATGATGGCAATATCCATGCAGTCAGAGTCTGATTGGATCCCACAAAGTCACTGTGCTCATAGAAGCAGCACATTTAGTGACTCCTAATGTAGTTTGCAAACATTCCACATTGTGGCTCTGCAATTCTCTGTCTCTGAATCGACCATCATCTCATACACTATGTGTATCTTGGACTCAAAGATGTGTCCAGACTCCCAACGACAAGTGCTTTTATAGACTCATAAGCTATATCATATGTAAACAAACATATTGAATGTGAAACCAAAGTCAGAGTGAACCTGTGATTGATGTGACCAGTTAGACTGACAGCAATATGGATCCATATAAAAAGTCTTGTATCAAAATAAGGACCCTGGACCGAAGTATTTATGGTATCATAGAGTGTGTTTGTGTGTGTGTGGGCCTATGTGTAAAATCATACATTACATACATACATCATTTGTGAAACATGCATTTGGAACAGATGATGGTTTGAATTTTAATCTCTATAGTTCTTGGTCTGTTTTCATAAAATTATGCTAATGTTTCCGAGTGCAGAGATAGAGCATTTCACCACCTCAGTCAATCTGAAATGTAACATGTGGCCGTGTGACTTGAGCAATAACCTTTGATCAGTGCTCTTTTTCTTAGCAGCTTTGTGAGTGGGGTTTTAAGCTAATGTCTTTATTTTGCTTTAGGGAACAAACTGTCATGTAATTGTATGAGTGTGCAAATAAAACAAGAACAAACAGAAAACAAACTGACAAAATACTTTTTATTGGACAAACACTACTTCAGTGTTTACGTATATGTGTGTACATGTGGACTCAAGTCAAACAATGACACATAATGCACACAAATAAGGTTAACACAAGACAGCAGCAGATGTCAAACAGCTTGTCCAGCAAGAAATCATTGAGATGCTGATGGTGGTGCAAACGGCATAAAAGAATTTGGCAATTTTCAAACAGAAACAACAAAACAAAATGTCAATCTATTGGAACGTCCTAATAATCAGTTCAGACAAAAATGGTCTTGGTGGCTATGGATCGGAGAGTGGTCGCACCTCAACTACAAAACTGGCGGTTTGATCCCAGGCTAGGGTAGGACCAGAGGTAAAGGTGAAAGGCCAAATAAAAAACTTTTACAGAAAATTATTTATCTTTTCTGCTTTTTTTCTTTTGATATACTGGATACTCTCACCTCTTAAGGCCTTTAAAACCTGTTAAAATAATGAAAATACTTTACCTTTACCTCTAGGGGCCCTTTACTTACAGGATATACTGCAAGTACTGGATACTGCATTTTACCTGTATTCTGTTCTATTCTTTTGTTTTACTATTTCTATTTTATTTCATTTTATCAAATATTTAAAATGTCATTTTATTCGATCCTATTTGCCAATGCAAAGATATTGGAATGTTCCATGTTTAAAATGTGCTACAGGCTATATCTTAAATAAAGCTGCCTTGCCCTGCCTTTAGGCCCCTTTCAAAAAGTAAAACTTCATACTTTCACCTGTTCATGCCTCCAAAGAACCTTATATTATGTGAAACACTATTCTTCCACCGTTTAAGGACTCTAAATGTCCTTATTGAGACAAATCCAAGAATGAATTCAGCCTTCTAAGACTTACCTACGATGATACATCAAAATCTGCTTTATGGCCAAGTAGGCCTATACAAGGAATTTAACTCTGGTTTTATGCTGCTCTCAATGCGCAGAAATAGACACGTAGCTAAAACAAGGACAATAAACCGGAACAAGGTACCCTAAACATAAAATAAAATGTAACTTCTGGTTGCTTTATATACATTTAGATCTGGCTTAATTTCAAGAGCCACAAGCCAAAAAAACTTCAGAACCACAGGGCATTTTTTTTCTTAATTAGAGCACGCCCATTTGCACCACATGGTCTGTGCTCAACAACAACATTGGCTGCAGAGAAATGACTGGAAGGGTCTAAAGAAGTTGTTTAGTCAAATAAATACAGCTGTCCGAGCCACTCTGCACTTCACCCGGTGAGCTTAAACTAGAATCAGCGTGGTCACTTTGTGTGTGTGTGTGTGTGTGTGTGTGTGTGTGTGTATAAGCAGGAGACTCAGGTAAAGGCTCTAAAAACCTGGCCGGCTTCTCTAACTGTGGTACCTAAACGGCTAGCTGGCTAAAATGAACGGCCATCAGAACGGTTTCCATAACAACTCGCTCATTGATGAAGACTGCTTCCTCTTCACTTCTGAATCTGTCGGAGAGGGTCACCCCGGTAAGTTTGTAATCTGTAACTGCATGTCTGCAAGGTATTAAGCATACTAATTAGCCTGATAGCACTATGTTAGCCTCTCAAGTTTGCATGATACTGTTAGCTCAGCGTGTTGTTGTGTGTCAACTGTCCACTAAATTAACGCTAAATTTAGCTAGGCTAACGTTAACGTACCTGCTCATCCGTAACGTTACATTGCCTCTTAATACATCCATGCTCTGTAGTCTGTAACGTTAGCTAGCTACCTCTGTCAACACAATTATAAAGTGGTTTCTCCGCCTGGTGTAAAAGTGGTCTAGCTACATGCGATTCAGATAAGAAACATTCAGAAAAGAAGAAAAAACTAGTTTACCGTTTTTAAAGTTAAATTGGACCGTTGAAGTTGAATGCTAACAACACAGCGGGTAATTGTTAAAGGTAACTAAGTCAGCTAACGTTAGTCCCGTTGCGGTCATGAATGTATTGATAATGTAACGTTACGTATTATTATCCGTGGAACCGTTGGTGCTTGTCAATCACATGAAGCTCCCATTGTTTTCTTACATTAATTTACAACATGAGGTGGAGTGTTTTGTCTACCGAAGATAACACTACAGAGCAGCCATAAACAACGCATCTTGTATTTTGTAATTACTCTTAAGTCAGACGGGATATGACTAGCTACCATAGGCGTTTCATCATTTCATAATCACCTACCTAACTAGACGTGTGGCATGCCTAGACTGTATAAAAATAGGTGGCATACCATGTTCTCTGTAGCAGCAGTAGAAGCGCGGGTTTGTTATTGAGTCAGGGAGGAACATTTTACTTTGGCAGACCCACACCTAAAATGAGAGTTAGTTGACAAGTGCATTAGTTGTTTTAAAGTGTGTTTATAATTGAGTAATAAATCGTTTAATGTACAATGAAAATAAATCAGTTTATCGTGCGTCAGATGTTTTGAAGTGTGTTTATATTTGAGTAATAAACCTTTTTAATGTACAATGAAAAAAAAAATCGGTTTCTTGATTTCCTAAGTACAGAGGATTATTATTATTATTATTATTATTATTATTATTATTATTATTATTATTATTATTATGTGCATCAAAGTATCCCTTTACACTTGCACTGCATTTATTTAATTATGTATGACAACACAGTAAGTCTTGTACAATTAGTACATATTTACCGATAAGCACATGTGTTGAGTTCTGAAAAAATACTCTGTGTTACTCCACAGATAAGATTTGTGACCAAATCAGTGATGCCGTGTTGGATGCACACCTCAGACAAGACCCTGATGCCAAAGTGGCATGTGGTAAGTCTTTAGACAGCAATGCAGGCTGACCATAGAGTGTTGATTGTTGAAGCATGCATGTGCAAGCTAAAGCATTTAGCAAAACGGAGTTGAGGTTGTTTACATTTTGGTTCCTCTATTGAGAAAGGATTTCTGATGTATCTCTTATGGTTCCTGTGAGGTACATCCCGTTTCCACTTGTCATTAACATCCGTCCTAAGTGATCGGATCACAAGTGGATCCTTTAAGTGAAAACACTCTCAGGACGCATTGAGATCCGATCACAAAACACTTTTGGAGGTGGTTTGAGCCGCATGTGTCCACATTCTTGTAGCAGTGGGAACAGGAATGTGTAAAAGACCGCCTACTCAACTGTGAGCGGAATTACACAATCATTCAAAGTATTTCTCATGTCACAGAAACCACTGAGTGAATCGTGTGTTTAGGAAGTCATTATCCTATACTGTTAGTGACGTGTTTTTGTTTCTGTGCTGCCTGCTCTTGGCTGTTGCCTTGAAAAGGCCGCTGGTAGGCCTATCCAAAAATGTTATTTTTAGTTTAATGAAACATCCTGGAATTCACCGATATGTAGGATATTACAACAAAACTTCCTGCTGTTATGTCGTCTCCTTCTGTTATTTTAGTCTTGCATTGCCAGAGCTACACAGCGCTGTCTGGAGTAAGATGGTAAAATGAGCAGCGGCTGTCAAATGGTGTCATTTTCTGTAAGTTCTTCACAATAAAAGTCCCGTTATTTTGGTATTTAAATGCTTTTATTATGAAGCAGCAAAATCAGGAAATGTTGGGTCTTCATCAGCAGTAACATAACACAACTCCAATAAGCGAACATAATAATAAACACATAATTTTTCACATGATTTATGTGAGAGTAACAATGCATTTGGAGACACATTCTACTGCCAGATTAAACACACGTACCTAGAGCTGTCTTACTTGTGATCGGATCACTCTGGACGGATATTAAAGCTAGGTCAGAATGGGGCCCATTTCAACCAAATTGTGCCCAGAGCTAAGGAGTCCCTGGAAATAAACTCAGGGCCTAAATCTTTGCACATTTTTATAGTTTTCTCTGGTTTAATGGAGAGACATTTTCAAATTACTATGTGGTGCATACCTTAATACACGGCAGAGATACAGGTTATTTAAAACTGAAAGATTTTTCAGGTTTCAGAAAGCTTGAACTTGTAATTTCTTCTAGGGACTGCTTAAATGGTAATATTGCTACATTTGCTGTTTGTTTTATGGGCGTTATCTTAACCTCAGGCTATTGCTTAGCAGTCAAACTTGTTTGACACATTCCTTTTAATGGAACATGTGATGTCTTGACTACAGTTACTGCAGGTGAGTTGTTTTATACTATGTTGCCAAAATTATTGGCCCATAACGTCTGCTTTTAGGTTAATTATGTGCCTTATGTTTCACTGCTTGAATGCTGATGAGGTAGAAATATTACAGCACACATTTTGGTAATTTGATTCTGCTGGAAAGGAAAGGCCGTCTACCACAGATTAATTTGTTGTATCATCCAAAAGGGGTATGGGACTAACTGTTTACATCTGCATCAAGGCCTAAAGTTGTATATGGTTGCTTTAGATGGTGATAGAGCTGCAACAGTTATTCAATTAATTGGTCAAAAGAAAATAAATCGCTGTTCTACTTAGTCTCACTCTCGTCCCTCACACTGCATGTCATTGTGTCCTCAGAGACTGTTGCTAAGACGGGGATGATCCTTCTGGCGGGGGAGATCACCTCCAGGGCCAACGTTGACTATCAGAAGATTGTCAGGGACACGATCAAACACATAGGCTATGACGACTCCTCCAAAGGTACAGTGATGGAAGTAGTTGAGTGCGAGATTCAGGCAGGTAAAGCCTCTTCCTTAAATACAAACTTCAGCATTGCTCGGTGAAGTCAAGTTTGTGTCTGTGATTATTAAGATTTACATGCAGGATTGCATAAAATCATCCAAAGGGTTTCAGCAAGTAATAGTAGTAAGGGTAGTAGTATTGTCCTGAATATCTAGTGAGAATTAGGGCATTTCACACCTATACTTTGTTTGCTTTGGTCCGAATCAGTTGATGAGTTTGTAAACATGGAGCGATTACCCCTTGGTTCGGTTTCCTTTCACACCTGAAAAATCCAAAATGTGAGCAAAACCCTGCAAGCTGCTACGGTTTGCATGGTCTGCCACATCGCAGATTGCAAAGCACACCTGACTACAAGAGACATTAGCTCAGACTTATCAGCGTATACTGTATTATGGAGCTAAATCAGGGCCAAATGTTTTGTTCATTTGAAAAAAATATATATAGTTGAAAAAATAAAGCTTGAAATTGAAAATTTAAGTTTTGGTCAAAACTTGGAAAAAATAAAACCATGTATTCAAACTTAAAATAAGTGTACCAATTTTTCTTTCAGTTTGAATAAAATATAGATTAAATTCTGGAATTATTTTGAATAAATTATAAATTTTCATTTTTCACTTTAATATTTGTTTTCAGTTCCACATTTCATGTTTTCAGATTCAAAACTTATTTTTTTTACGCCTTCAAATCTTTTTTTTTCGGTTTCAAATTTTTGGCCCCGATTTTGCGTGGGGGGCGTGGCTTCAACTCAGAGGGGCGTGGTATTATGAGTGACAGCCTAACAACGAAGGCAGAAGACTCCTCTGTCATGTTGACTTCAGGAAATGGTGTTACTGTGAGAACTATGACTGAATGCTTTCTATCCACTATATACATGTGATGTTTACTTAATAAACTGATGCAAGTGACAAAGTTCCATTTAAAAAATTGTATTGGACAACACATGGTACCAATTACACTATAAGAGCAATAAACTGATTGTGCAGTTCGGCAGGAACAATGACTTCTCCCACTTCCATGTATGACATTGAATGTAGCACCACAGTATTCACTCGGCAGTCAGCATAGCGTCCGCTCCGCCAAGGCAACCTGCTGGCGCAGCCCACAGGTAAGACATGTGAAAGATATTAGCCTTTTTGAATAGATACTTTGGGACATTATCCCCGCAGTGGCATTTTTTTTGTCATTAACACATAAAGGGAAAATAGGTGGACAGCTGGAAATGAAGCATCGCTAGCACAAAAGTTAGCATTAACTAACGTTAGCTTCACACTAGCTGGTGTTTTTACACCAATTTTAGTGTCCAGCTCAAGTTTTTTGACTTTAACGTGTAGTGGTCTTTGTTAACCTCTGTTTGTCAGAATGACCATAACTCGACAGTGGCTGCCTGCAGCCGTACAGCCTTATAAAACATATAATATAAAAATGTAAATGGTCTACATATAATGTAAAACATTATAGATAACTAACATTGCTAGTGTTACCTTTTCATGGTTCGTTTAAACAACATAACTTGTCCTGGTCCGCTTTGTTAATCAATCAATCAATCAAAGCTTTTATTACGGACACACACGGTCCAGAAAACAGACAGTAAGACATACAAATACAAAAAGACAAGTTAGTGTATTCTGATACTTAAGTTAGGCTGTGGTAGAAGCCTTCAAAGTTTGCCCACTTGGCATATTTTGTAAGGCATAACTGTCATGCTGTTACATGTAACGTTATAGTGTAAAACGTAATTTATCAGGTCAGAGCATTAATGTAAAGTCATATTTGTCTACTCTATAAAAGGAGACCTTCTTCACTGCAGCCAGTGTCAAGTTATGGTCATTCTGACAAACCGAGGTTAACAAAGACCAATACACGTTAAAGTAAAAAAAAACTTGAGCTGGACACTGAAATTAGTGTAAAAACACCAGCTAGTGTGAAGCTAACGTTAGTTAATGCTAACTTTAGTGCTAGCGATGCTTGATTGCCAGCTTTGTCCAGCTGTCCACCTATTTTCCTTTTTATGTGTTAATCACAAAAAAAATGCCACTGAGGGGATAACGTCGCAAAGTATCTATTCAAAAATGCTAATATCTTTCACATGTCCTACCTGTGGGCTGGTGCCAGTGAATACTGTGGTGCTATAAGTCATACATGGAAGTGGGAGAAGTCATTGTTCCTGCTGAACTGCACAATCTGGCACAGTTTATTGCTCTTATAATGTAATTGGTACCATTTGTTGTCCAAAACATTTTTTTAAATGGAACTTTGTCACTGGCATCAGTTTAAGTAAAAATCACATGTATATAGTGGATAGAAAGCATTCAGTCATAGTTCTCACAGTAACACCATTCCCTGAAGTCAACATGAAAGAGGAGTCTTCTGCCTTCTTTGATAGGCTGTCACTCATAATGCCACGCCCCTCTGAGTTGAAGCCACGCCCCCCACGCCAAATCAGGGCCAAAAGTCTCAAACCGAAAAAAAAAATATCTGAAAGTGAAAAACAGATCTGAAACCGAAAAAAAAAGATTTGAAGCCGTAAAAAAAGATTTGAAGCCGTAAAAAAAAATAACTTTTGAATCTGAAAACATGAAATGTTGAACTGAAAACAAATATAAAAGTGAAAAATGAAAATTTATAATTTATTCAAAATAATTCCAGAATTGAATCTATATTTTATTCAAACTGAAAGAAAAATTGGTACACTTATTTTTAGTTCAAATACATGGTTTTATTTTTTCCAAGTTTTGACCAAAACTTAAATTTTCAATTTCAAGCTTTATTTTTTCAACTATATATATTTTTTGAATGAACAAAACATTTGGCCCCGATTTAGCTCCATACTGTATATAGTTGCTGCGGTTCGGGTCGGATCACATTCTCACCACAAAAAAACCACTCCAAAGTTCGATTGAAAGAGTACCGAGACCACCTCATCAAGCCGGTCTTGGTATGATTGTTTGGTCCGCTTTTGGTGCGCACCTGAGTAAGATTGTTGCATTTTCACCTGCCCAAACAAACCGCACCAGCGGGGCAAACAAACTCTAGTGCGATTTAACCGAACTAAACGAGGCAGGTGTGAAAGCGCCCTTATTCGTATAGAGGACTCAAATGATCCCACGTTGCGTTATATAAAGTAGTGATTGATAGTCAATAACCATGAGCTAACTATCATAATGCACTGTGAAGACTGAAAAAAGGTAAATTTAGAAGCCCTTTGAGTGTGAGTGACCAGTTGTATCTGAAATTGCTTTGTGATTTCCCTATAGTGAGTAGTGAGTAAGAATGACATTAAAGTAGCTGATAGCCTTAAGGCCGAGACACATCAGGCCGATTATCGGCCGTGGGACAGTCTGGCGAGGTCAGTGACTCAAATCGGTTCGGTGTGTCCCGTGTCGTCGTCCGTCTGGGGGGCTGTCGCCGTTCATTTTGGCCGATTCAGCAACTGCACGGCATATTTCTCGCTTAAAATGTTTTCAGAAACATGTTTCAGTGAACTATTTTAGTACAATATGAGATCGTATACTGAACGGCCGCCATGACAGTCCAGGTCTGAATATCCGGAGAAAACAAACCCATGTGACGCGTTCGTCCAATCAGCTGCCGGTTTTCATTTCTTGGGCGACATTACAGATTAGCGCCGCCTGCTATTATGGAGGCGTATTACTTCTCGTCTCCTCTCGTCTTTTTGATGTGTCCGAGGCAGTTTTTTGGACCTTGGGGACGCGACTGATCATATCGACGGGGTTTTCTGTCAACGGTCGGCCGTTGGCTATATGTGTCTACACCATAAAAGCAGTTAGGCTACCTGTTCAGGAGGCGCCAGTTGTTATGTCCTGTTCCAAGGTGGTGTCCTGGTCCCGCCTTGGTTTAATGAAGAAACTCCTTTTAACTTTAGTCAAGTGAATAGTTTAGTTTGACATTACTCTGTTGTGAATGAGGCAAATGTACACAGATCTGCTCCATATATGTTCACATGTGATATGAGAGATTTAGTTGACAGGTAAACTGCAAGGAGTATTGACATATGAAACGGTTGACTCTGTTGTCTTGTTCTACAGGCTTTGATTATAAGACCTGCAATGTGCTGGTGGCTTTGGAGCAGCAGTCCCCTGACATTGCTCAGGGTGTTCACATGGATCGAAAAGAGCAGGATGTGGGAGCCGGTGACCAGGTTGGACGGTTCATGTATTTCTGTTTGAGTTTGACCCACAGCTGTAACCGTAGCTAGAAATGTGTTATTTTGACCTGTATTTACTGTATGCTGTGATTTGTGACTGCACCTCTCACAGGGTCTGATGTTTGGGTATGCCACTGATGAGACTGAGGAGTGTATGCCCCTCACTATTGTCCTGGCTCACAAGCTCAATGCCAAGATGGCTGAATTGCGCCGAAACGGAACGCTGCCGTGGCTGCGACCCGATTCCAAAACTCAGGTAGGACAAGGAAACAGTGCCTCTGCTTCCAAACAGTCCATTACGTAGAGAATAAAACACTGAAAACACTGTATTGTAGGTTGTCTTTGTTACCTCTTGGAATAATTGATTTGAATGTGCTTTCTTTCTAAATATAATTTTTTTTTTTTTTTAAAGACTGCATTCAGAGACATATTGTTACTACTGTAGATGAGCTGCAATGATTATTTTCATTATCTGTTGATATTTTTCATAAGTTATAAGATGTCAGAAAATGGTAAATGTCAATTTAAGAAAAGATCTCAGAGTGACGTCTTTAAGTGGCTTGTTTTGTCTGACTTTCCATATAAAACAAATCCTTACATTTCACAAGCACAAACAAGTGAATGTTTGCTTCATTTATCAGGCATATGTTCTTAAGAAGCAATACATCAGTTTTTCCTGTCCTGCATTATCATTACTGGCACTCCTGGTGTTCTTCTGATGGATATAAAGACGCTAAATGAATTCTAGATTAATTGAATTAAACATTAGCCAGGCAATGATGTCTTCACATCAAATATGATACAGCTTTCAGGCGTGAGAAATTATTAGAAAATAATACACATCATTTTGATTACATATTTATATTACTCAAGTTTACTCAAGGCTCTTACCCCCTGAAGGTTAAAAGAATGTAAAAGAACAGCCCCTAATCTCTTCAATCCTGTTCCATTTACAATATTTATTCATTATTTTATTTTTTTCCCCTCAGGTGACTGTTCAGTACAGACCGGACCGAGGCGCCATGGTGCCATTGCGTATCCACACCATTGTGGTCTCTGTGCAGCACGATGAGGTTATAAGTTTGGACGAGATGCGCAGATGTCTGAAGGAGCACGTGGTGAAAGCGGTGGTTCCCGGTGGCTACCTTGATGATGAAACCGTATACCACCTGCAGCCCAGTGGACGCTTTGTCATTGGAGGACCACAGGCGAGACAAGAACTCCTTTAAAACTCTGTACCTCTTTAGTTCTCCTGCACAGTTGCACCAAGAGAATTACAATTAACAGATCCATTTAAAAAAAAAAAAAAAAAACACATTGTCCAAGTCTTGAGATCTTGTAACTACATTATTGTACATTCCCACAAGAAAAATAATAATAATAATTATTAAGTTGTTTTTAAATTCTTTGGTCCGAATGAACAAAATCATGCAAAATGTATTTGTCTCAAATAGACCTCCCAAAGTTCTGTGTTTCTTCCCACAGGGTGATGCTGGTCTGACTGGGCGTAAGATCATTGTCGATACTTATGGGGGTTGGGGTGCCCATGGAGGTGGAGCTTTTTCTGGGAAGGACTACACAAAGGTAGATCGCTCTGCTGCCTATGCTGCCCGCTGGGTGGCCAAATCTCTGGTGAAAGCTGGGCTCTGCAGGCGTGTGTTGGTCCAGGTGAGTGTACAATATATCAGTGTTAAAGTGATAACTAACTCCAAATCTATATTACAATATCAAAGACTCAACCACCTGTAGGCTTGAAGGTGGCTGTTAAAAGTTGGTAGTTTCCTACTTGCTGAGAGCAGCAAGTGTGGTCAGCTTGAATTATTTGCTCACACAACATCCTGTTGACTGTCAGATTCCACTAGGAGAGCGGTTTGTGAAGTTGTTCCTGCGCTGAAAACTTTTCTTAAACTTACTTTAGGTATCCTATGCTATTGGAATTGCCCATCCACTCTCCATCTCCATCTTCCACTACGGGACCTCCCAGAAGAGCGAGAAAGAGCTGCTGGAAATTGTGATGAAGAACTTTGACCTCCGTCCAGGAGTTATTGTGAGGTATCCTGTGGTGTCTAATTTCAGGTTTTAGCTACTAAACGTGCAGTTAAGAGCCCCACTATACACATTTTACACATCATTTCTATTAATTATTATTGTGTTTCTGTCTCAGTGATCTTGACCTGAGGAGGCCCATCTACCAGCGCACAGCAGCTTATGGTCACTTTGGTCGTGACGGCTTTCCATGGGAGGTGCCCAAGATGCTGAAATGCTGAATCCCTACTGTAATCTCGAATCAAGCGGGTCTTAGGTGTACTACAGATTAACCTGTCGGTCTACTTTCCTCCTTTCTCCTCCACCTCCCTCCTCTTCCTCCTCGCACACAAACACAGCCACAGCCTCTACTTCATGAAAATATGTCCTTTCTCCACCTGTTAGTATTGTACTCTTCTTTATGAGCTAAAAGGATTTCAGTTGCAGATATTAAATTGAACTAGCTGTTGGATAAATAGTTCGTACAGATTTGAGCAGTGCTGCCGGCTTTTATTTATTTTTGTTCTGGCAGCTCGCCTCCTTTTTTTTTTTTTTTTGTTTTAATGGTCCATCTATTGTCCTGACACTGCTAGTTAAGAGTGGATTAACTTAACATATTTAAACCATATTTATAGCAGATTTCCAAAACAACAACATGGGTATTCACCAGTATTGATGGTGATTTGTAAGCCATGTGTGGTATTCCAAAGCTTTTCAATTCAGAATCTCATTGCAGTTTAGTTGTAGAAGGGATCAGTAGTTGCATCCTCTGTTGCTTTTTCTTTAATGGCAACATTTAACCTAACTTTGTTGGGTTTATGGCAGTTTAACATTGCAAAAACATCAGCTCTGTTCCCCTCACACCCTCACCCTCTCTCTTTTTGAAATTTTGATGGCACAAATAGGGTTAAACACTCGTCGATTCAATCTGCTCATTTTTTTTCTCACATCTTTTCAGTTTGTGCTGTCCCTTTTTTTAAGGCCATTTTATTTCTGACGTTTTCCAGAGAAGTCAGAAGCTGCTAATTACCTTGTGGTTATGTTGGGCGGCACCATGAAATCACTTTTTTTTTTTTTTTTTCTTTTTTTATTTATTTATTTTGTTGGTTTAAATGTCATGTGAATGTTCCAAATGATGTTAAATGTGTCAATGTTCTACTGACCTAGATAAAGGCATGGGACAGTACTCCCTCACCCTTCCTGAGAATGACTCTGGGTGTAGCTACAGAGAAACCCAGTTCAGTCGCCTCTGGGCAGGGGCTGCCTTCATCCCAAGACAACATTGTACTTGAAATAATTTATAGATTGGTGTTTAACTATTGCGGGACCTAACAAGGAAGGACACTTTTTTTTTTTTTTTTTTTTTTTTTTTACCTCACTCAGTATAGTCCTGACACCTTTTTTAGTCTCACCTATACACAATGTGAAAGGTGGATTGGCATGGAAGAACATGAAGACTAGAGCCACAGACAGACCAAGACAAAGAGATGAGAGGCAGCACACAGGCAGCTTAGTGAATATAAGACTTGGTATTGCTGCTCTTGTCTTCTCAGCAGAGCTAGTTTTGTACACGCAAAGAAGTGGGATCACAATATGTTGCTGTTATGTTTGAATCTTCCACCAGAATTGCACAGCACATTGTAGATATAACAAAAGTGGAAAAATACTTTTTTATTAATTTATTTGTTTTAAAACCCCATACCCAATGGGTCATGGGTGGTACAAGTCATATTTTTCCTGATTGGTACACTTTAAACGATCTGGGGTTTGTCAAGTGTGCCCCTCTCCTTGTTCTTTTAAAAACTTTTAAAGAATGCAGATAAAGTGAAAAAACGATGTGTGCCAAATTTAACCCCACAATTTTGTGAATTCACAATCTATGCTTTCCCCGTCGCCCCCTTGACTTTACTACTAGATGTGTATTCTCACAATGTAGTTGCAGAGTTGAGGCTAAGCCAGCTGTAAGCCTGCGTGAGGTTGGTATTCACCTTTTTAAAGTAATCACAGTTGGTACTTGGTTTGATCTGTGTGAAAATTGAGTTGGTCTAAAAATCATCATGCAGCTAGGTGGCACTGTGTCCTTGAATATTAAACTGAAATACATTCTCTTCTACTACTCTGATAACACTGATAGTTTGGGTCCTCTGGTATCACCTTGTGGGTCTTTGAGTTTACTCAGAAACCTCAGCTAGGAACCATAGGGTGGTGCTGAGCATTTTAGATTATGGCAGAGTGATCAATTACTTAACCTCCCTCCCAAAGATTTCTTTAAAAATTACGTTTACATCCTTTGCTCATCCACAAACGAGACAAATGATTGGTTGGTGTTGTACAGAGAAACCAGCCTGTTTACATTGTCTCCTGTGGGGGTGTTGAGGAGAGTTTTTTTCTGTTAAATAATTTGTTAAGGATAACAAGTTATTCTGTCAGTGTGGTTGCTGAATGTGTAAAAGTGCCTTTTCTCTTTTTTTGCAATGCCCCTATCCCCTGCCCCCAAATATTGAACACCCCCCTCCCCCCCTCCAACCCTAGTTTCTACCCTTAAGGTTGCAAAATCTCCTTCAATGATTCATACGAAGGAGTCTGATCAGTCGTTCAGTTTCTCTTTCAAACCCTTTAAAAATAAACTGCGCTATTCCTTGTGCTCATTGGCTGTGCTTTTATTTATTTTGTATCCTAAAGCAGATTCCATGGATTACATGCATATGACCCATAATAAGTTAAAATGATCATTTCAACAGGTTATTTTGTAAATGAAAATGGTAAAACGTGAAGGCAGAAGTAGCTATTGGTATAAAGAAGCTGTGAAGATGATCACTTCCTCTGGCAGAATATAAATGAATTGACACAAAACATGAGGTTAGTTTCTGTTCTGGCTTTCATACTACTTCTACAGTGTTTTAATTACCAGCAATATAATTACATACACCTTTACTCTCAGTAATGGAGTTTTTGTTCTATAAAAACACATTAGCTTTTCTTTTGAAACCGCCAATACTAAAGATCAGGTTCAGAAACCATTCCCACTAAAGTTGGACTTTTACTATCACCAGGTTTGGGATTTTAACCTGTGAAAAGAACTGCCTACAAAATAGTGTGCTGTAATGGCATATGCATGCCAGTGTTTGACAAATGAATACACAGTAGATAAATTAGATTGTAGATTAAATAAAAAATAAAATAAAAAACACCTTTTAATGGCAAGACCAAAAAATAAAAGAGAAGACCAAGCCAGTGATGTTTATTTAACACATTTATTCAGATAATTGTCCTGAGATCATCTGACTGTGGTAAAGATTACAAGAAGAAGCTTGAAAGCGGATGAAGCTAATGAAACTACAGTATATATAGAATAGAGATTTGTGAAAAGTTTTCCCTTTTATACTAATCATCCAACTTTCTGATCCTACAGTTGAGCTTTCATATCTGTTAAACATTCCTTTTACTCCTGAAGTTCAAATAATCCTTTTGTCCAAGATATTTTGTCAAGCTAATAACTGTTTTTCTTCACTCAGTGCATACAGTACATGCAATGCCAAATCAAAAAGTGCAGTAAGATTTCAAATCAGTATTTGAAAGAAATGCTATTGGACAGAATGCCACAGCTGTCAAGCAGTAAGAGAAATAATTGCAGTGTTACTTTAAAAGATCTGGGTCATCCATGGGGACACCAAGGTTGACTCTGTGACTTTTATGTCCCACCCTGAAAAGACAAATTCGTAGATATTTGATATGGCATTGTGTGTTATATTTTTAATAACATGGAATTAAGTACTCACAAAATTGCCATAAAATTCCACCTACATTACCTCTTAAAGTGTGTCGAGAGGCTTCCAGGCATATCTCTGACAGTAGAACACAGTCTGCATAGAGTAGACAAAGTGCAAATGTTATCTACTACTGAGCATTCAGAAGCTTAACAAGTTTACAGCTTGATAGTATTTGACTTACGCCACATCTCAGGGCAGTCTTCATGTCTCTGCACCTGTATGTTGTCAAAGTGCATGGGTCTGAGAGTGGAAGAAAAAAAAGGCTATTTGAATGAAAATTGATTTCTTGATAGACAGAAAATCAATTCATTTTGATAATTGACTAATCATCCTTTATAAAGTAAACATTTGCTTGTACCAGCATTTAAATAAAATGTGTGCCATGCGTGTTCTGTTTTATATAATTGTAAATTGAGAAGCGCTTTCTCATAGTGGCTCATAATGGTTAAAACAGGTGTAAATAATATTAACTCAAGCATTCAATGTAGGTGTACCAGTTTGGGGTACTTATAGTATTTCCTGCTTGCTCACTGGCACGGTTTATACTAAGGTTAACATAATGGAACAGAGCCATCATTAATGTTATTAGTTACAACTGTGCTCTTTGGATGGATAAAACGAGTAATTTAAAGATGGGGCTTTTCACACATCACTGAAGGAGAGGGAGACTGACCTACAAGAGGAGCCTCTTGCCCTTTACACAGCTGGATGAGAGAGCAGATGGCCTGAGGGGTGGCGTAGCTCAGGATTGCCTCCAGCACCGTTTTGCTGAACTTGCCAATGACCACTTCACACTGATCTTGGTAGGTGGAGGGCAAAACATGACAAATCTCCTCCAGCAGCTTGATCAAAGCATCCTGCAAAAGTAATAGAGAGGAAGTTGCATCATGTTGCCCAAAAGTTGTCAGTGCTGTGTGATTTAGGTGTCTACATGGGTGTGAAGGACAAAGAGATATTGTTTTTCTTCATATGCATGTGTGTTCTTTCACTACATGAGTGTAACTCACCTCAGTCCTTTCTTTAGGCAGGAAGTCCTCCAAAGTCTTGATGAGAAAAATGCAGAAGGTACATTGTGTTGTGGGCTGCACCTGATTGACACAAACAGCAGAGTGAGTAAAGCACAAAGAGCCTTTCCATACGTGATATTATTCTTTTCAAATGTGTCCCTTTCACTTGGACTTTACTGACATTTTCACTGGTCACAGCAACTTGAAGGGTCTCCTTGACAAAATAGTGGAGCATCTTCTCCTGCTTTTCCCAGGAGCCACAGAGCCCGATGAGTTTGCAGACTTCTGCTGGTTTCTACAGAGATAGAGATGTGTTGTAAGGCATGGATACCCGACCCGAGCCCGACGGTACCCGACGGGCCGGGCCGGGTTCAGACAGATATTTAGAAATTATGGTCTGGTTCGGGTTGGGCTCGGTCACGTCAGCGCAGGCATTTGCTGTAAAATGGTGCTGCGGCTCCTTTAAGAGAGCTCAGTGCGTATGGGTGTGTGTGTGTCTTTGGTAAGTGGGCAGTTAGAGATGGAGAAAGAGGAAGTAGACGTGTTGTATGCTACCGGAGCAGAATTGGTGGAATAAGTTTAAGTGTGCGCTGATGCGCTCATCTGTTGACATTTCCGAATGCTTTCCTACATTGCTTAATAAAAGCGGGCTTTCCACACAAAAACGTAGCCTACATGTGTCATTAGTATGAGAAAAAAATCTGATTTTAACTGTGTCGGGCTCGGACACAAATTTATTAATGCCTGGCGGGCTCGCGGGCCTTGTTCGATCACGGCTCTGTCGGACGCGCACGGGCTCAGACAGAAAAATTTGGCCCGATCCGGACTCTAATGTGTTGAGAATATAACTGTCAATAGTATCAGAAACGCACCGGCAGCAAAGACAACAGAACACACCATTACTATTTTACTGCTGATCTCATTCTGGGAAACTCAACCCAGACGATGAATCCAGCATGCTACTTACTACAAAACCAGTAATGAAGTTGATGGCCACTGGAAGCATCTTCTCCACCTCTTCTTTGCAGATTTTGGCAGTACTAGCTGGTCCAGGCAGGTGGTCACACATATTTTCAATGCCATCCATGATCTTTTTCTGAAATAAAAGGTTAGGTGCGTGGTGTTTAAACTTGGTCCTCAGGACAATGTTGAGCCTATTATGGGAATTAATCCTCCTGTTATCCTCAAATTTACTAACATCTGTTATCCTTGGGGTCAATTTGACCCCAGGATTTTAAACCTCCAGAAAATGTTGGTAATTAAAAAACTTTTACCAAATTTTTATGTTGATAGCCTAAACTGGTAACTAGAAAATGTTGACAGCGCCCCTCCCCCACACACACACACACACACATCCAGAATACCTATTACGTGACTATTGAAACATGAAAATAACTACAAAATCTCCCTGATTCAACTTAAATTGAAAAGAAATGCAACCAGACCTTCATCCACAGTCACGTGGGAGACTGGATTGTAAAGAAAGGGTAATCGCTGCACCCACTTGTCCCATACATCCCGTATTGCTGCCAATTTGTCATGAAAACATTGAATGTTTTCAGAGACATAGTGGCTGAAAATATTGCCCTTCCAGTTTCAGCATTCCAAAGGCTTGCTGTTGCTTCACTTTTTGACTTGTATACTCCTGCCAAAATGAGCAACCCAATGTAGGCATGGAGGTCTGTCACATCCACATCTTTCCAACTATCCACATACACACGACTTCCCTCTAAATTTGTCATCTCAAGTATATCTTTTTCAACTGATGGTGTCATGTAAAGCTCAAATGCTGATTTTATGTCATGGACATGGCGGACAGCATATCTGGTGGGACCTGGAATCATTTTTATCACATTAGCAGCACTAAGTCTACCCTGTCGTTCAAGTGGGGGAGGGACAATAATAATTTCCCGTTTTTGGAAGGTAACTTGTCTGCTGGTGGTTGAGAGACAACAGAAGGGTCAACCCCAAGAGTCTCATTGTCTTCAGAGGAGGATGCCTCATAATCAGGGTCCTCCTCAACATTATCCTCAGTCTCGGACACATTCTCCTCTATGTCACTTTCAGTGGTGTAAAAGAGCTGTGACAAAACTTTGCTGACAGAAAACCTTTTCTTGCAGGCCATTTTCAAATGAAAGCGAGTGTACAGAGAGAGCACATCGCACACCAAGAAAAATGGTTTAGAAGGCCGCAGTGCCTGCGTGTGAGCTTTTATATGTTCGCCCCTCCCCTGTGTATCATGTGATACAAACCATCCCTGCGAGAACCATATTTTCCCTCCCTCAGAGTGCAGGAACAATATTTTCCCTCTCTCAGAGTGCGGGAACAATATTTTTCCTCCCTCACAGAGGGTGGGTGCGTGTGTGCGTGTGTGGAGTGGGGGTAGGGGAATTGAAGATTGTGAAATTGCAACAACCTGCATGAGAAAGTGAACTCAATATCAGCCAATCCTGTACCTCTTAACAGGCTCATCAATGGTTAGTTAGCTTGCTAGCTCAGAAGAAATGAAAAGAGAAAACTCTCTTTTTGGTTTTCACTGAGTTGTATCAGAGACTGTTTTGGTTGTATCTTTCAACGAGAAACATCTTTAGAGTCACAAAGCTGCATGCCGAGGTAACGTTAACTGAATTTATAAAAGATCCTTTTTGTTTAACACTAGAAGTGCCGAAATTCCATAACTACTACTGCCGTGAGCGGTCATTTTGACCGCCAGATTCCAAACTCTATAATCTCTCATGATAAATACCTAATTGCGATATTGTATTGTGTATTGTGTTAGGATATCTTTAGAAAAATGTAATAAAACCGAAATATACATTTTAACGAGTTTAATTATACATTTGAGTAGCAATAAGTGTTTCAATAATTCATATCATGGCATATTAAACCGTAATTATTTCATACATTCATATCCCAAAAAATATGGTGTGGAAATTCATTCAACTTAACTCATAACAGTCAAATAACAATTAAAAGTATCTTATTTGAACATTTAGCTATAACCTAACCTGGCACTGCCTCCGTTTTTGTGTCTGCTGCGGTGCGCACCATTGTTCAGACCGTGCGCCGCTTCCCTTTTTTTCCTCCATAAACTCCGCTCTCAGCTCCTCTGCCAGTTGCTGCATGAACTTCCTCCGGACTATTTTACTGCTGGTGCACTCCTTGGAGAGGATGTGTGCAACGATTCCAGCCAGTTCGAGGATTAAAAACAATACCGCGAATTCCGAGCGGTCAATATGACCGTCTCTGGCTGAAATAGGTAAAAGTGATTGTATTTTCTTTGCCTTTTGTGTAATGTATATAAAAACAATTTTAAATTAAAATACAGACTCTTTTAGGAAAAGTCAGGCAGCAGCAGGATTGTATTTTTTTATTCAGCGAAGTTATTACACATATACATTTCAAAACGTCAAAATGACCGTCATGGCCGTTCTAGTGTTAAAGGTGCTGTAGGTAGGATTGTGAAGATCCAGGACTTCTCCAACTTCTCGGTCCCTCCCCCCCTTTTCTGCTAAAGCCCAAAACGGTCTCCTAAGCCCCTCCCGCCACAAGGGAGAATGAATGCGTGTGCATGAGCAGTGATTGACACACAGTTAGACACCCACCCATGGCCCTGATTGGTGCATCTGAACAGGGAGTGGTGGAGTTTTGCATATCGCAAAATGAAAATGCAATTTTTTTTTTTTAAATGACCTGCTTCATATGACAGAAAGTTAGTTTTATAAGTCTTACCTACTGCACCTTTAACATGAAGTTTGGCAATGGCGATTTGGGTCTGATCCTGGTTAAACAAAAACGATCTTACTCTTTAACAAAAATGTCTATCTCTGTAAGGACCTTTTCCCTAATGTTGTCAGAACCTTACAATAACAATCTGAGCCTGTCAGTGGCAAAAAACAAAACTTAGTGGACGGAAATTAACGGTGTGCATTTGTCCCATAGGATTTATTGCAGCCCGGTTCGCAGCTGTCGGTTCTTTCTTATTTATGCCTTTAACGCTACTTATGTGACTTATTTATACAAAATAACAGGTCGTATGTTGTACACTTTTTGCTGTTGCATCTTTACACTTTGCCTTGTGAAGCACTAGATAACATTGGTTAATAAAATATTACATGGTATAACCACAGATCTGAGGCAATTTTTTATTTTTTTTTATTCACCACTCACCAAAAAGGTGAGTGGTGAATGTCTTTCTATAATGATGTGTGACTCAAAATAGTTAATAAAAACCATATAAATGAATACAATTTAAGTTTTCCCTCTTGTGACTCAGATGGAACTCCCTACAGAGGATCTTTGAGTTCATGCGAGAAACAAACTGCCTGTGAAATGTCATTTAAACTTTCGTAAAACAATGTAAATAGGAAGTGGCAAAGCACTAAACAAAGAAAAGGGGATTCATTTATTGTGTGTGCTTAAATACCACCGTATGCACGGCTGATTACAAATTATTTGCATCTCTGAATGTGAAGAATGTGCTTCAACTGATAAGAGAACAGCTGGAATTTAAAGTGATTCATTTATTTATTGAAAACTATTTAACCAAAGATCTTAGTAAGCCATGGAGATAGCACATTGTGTTTTTTTTAATATTGACTTATGAATATGCACATACACACTATCAATAATAATGATATCAGTGAGCAAATATTAATCCTCTGGAATCCGTTTGCTGTTTATTCAACTATTGTACTCACCTGGAGGTCTGCATTGGAAAACAGGTCAGCAAGGAGTTCAAATATCTGGGTGCAGTCCTGGCAGACATCCCCAGTCTGAGTATAAAGTCAAAGTCACATAATAAAAGTAAATCAACACTTTAACTGATTTGATCTCTTACACAATCCAGGTGCCTCGTTCTAAGTTGTTATATTTAATGTACATTGTGTTTTATGATGAAGAAACTTGTGTGTGACAGCATCAGTTATGCTCCATTCAAGAGTGAAACATGTAAGAGAAGGAAGAGACTTCCTGATTTTGAAGAAATTCAAATCTCAGTTCTCTCTTTGAGAAGACAACTATTTTATACATGTGTCGTATTGCTTTTCATTTCCTTGAGTACAGTTTCAATAATTGCAGGGTTTCTCTTAAAGAATGGAACAATGATGTTGGAGTACCATATCGTTGTGTATAGCACCATTATTACGCCTCCAAAATGGCAGTGGTGAAAAGTAACTATGTGCATTTACTAAAGGTATGCACTTTTTTAAGGCACTTGTACTCTTCTGGAGTGTTTCCATTGTATGCTACTTTTATACTTCTACTACTCTACAATTCTGAGAAGTATTCTACTTTTTACTCCACTACATTTATTTGACAGATATAAATACTAGTTACTTACAGATTAAGATTTTACATAAAAAAACATATGATCAGTTTACAATACATTGTTTTAAACCAGTTGTTCCTAACATTTTTGCTTTTGAACTCATATAATAAAACTGTCTAGTTGGGGCCTCTTGAGATCAAGAGTTGAAACTAGCTCAACCTCCACCAGCTACAACAGTAAAATGCTAATTATGTATTGGTGCATCATTATTAATAGTCTATTATGTTCTATATAATAATATTATATATATATTATCACAGGAGCAAACCATGTAGTTTTACTTTGATACTTAAACTACATTTTGCAGATAATAATTCTGTACTTTTACCCAAGTAAGATTTTAAATTAAGGACTTGTAACGGAGTAGTTTACGCTGCTGTATTAGTACTTTTACTTTAGTAAAGGATCTAAATACTTCCTCTACCACTGCAAAATAGGGTGATAAATGCTTTATAACATACCATTTTTGTACACAATATACAAAATACTTTCATAAACTATATCTAGGAATTCATGGGAGATCCTTCTTTTCTTTATAATTACATTCTTAAAATGATATTTGTTGTTTGTTAAGTCATGTTTCAGGAAGTTCTAGTAGGATATATAACATACAACCTGCACATCAAAATGTTGTTATTTGTGTTTTGAATGCAAAATATTATTTTGTCATAAGAAATCAAAATCCTAAACTTACTGCTCTCAGGGCATCTGGAACATTTTGCAAGCCATCAACATTAAGAGTTGAAGTCAGAACTGCAGGGGTAATATTCATCATTAATAATCCTCATCGTAATATCTCTAATCACTTGACTTTTAAATATTCACTTAATAATTAATAATTAATCATAGTCTCACCACAGCCTTCAAGACAAACGAAGAGAAGCAAAGAAATCTTGAGCGAGGCCATCGTCTGTTATTTTCAGGCTTTTAGTTGAACGTCTGTCTTCCCTCCTGAGGTCTGTACAGGGAACTGAGAGCACAGCTTATATCTGACAGGGCCCACCTGCCACCTATAGCTCCCACCAACCAGATGTTAGTGTGATAAGACAATTGTTTTCAAGCATAGAGGAACTGTTTTTTTCTCAGTCCCTCAATAAGCTAATATTAGTCAAGTTTCATATTCAGTTCCTCACACCAAGGTGTGAAAACTTAATGTTGTTCAAATGTGTTTACAAATGTACTGTAATTATAATTCAAATGTGCAGTGGCTGCGTTGTTTCAAGTTTGGTTTCCAGCTTTCCAGAAATTGCAATGATATAAACAAATAACTAAAGAAAACATGTAAGGCAGTCAGTACCACCTTAAATCTCATCATTTGATGTTTGTGGAACACACCTGTCATTCTGAATGGGCTTCTGTACTTTCAGAGCTGTTTACCTCTGGTTATAGGTTACTCTTTTTAAGTGTATTTGTACATTTAAAGTCCCTACAATTTCAGCGATTTCAACCCTTTTTCTTCAAAAGCAGTGTTATTTTATTAAGTTAATCTTAAGAGTAACCACAGACCACCCTACCACATTGTCAGACATGGCCATATTACTCTGGCGACTCCTATTGGTAGCTTCACATAACACATTGTGGCAGAGAGTAATGCATGTAACTACCTTCCTGTCCCATTGATCTGACCTGGGGACACTTAGATGGATGGGCTGAAAGCAACACAGAGAGTGCACTAGTTTTTACTGCGTTAGCCTCATTTGTCTATAAAACCTTTGCTATTAGAATAATTTGAAAGATGCTATAAACACAGATACAAATTCAAGGGGCTTTAACATTTTATTACGGATGGCAATACCCATCGGTCTGCCTGTCCTACTTTGATCTAGACTAAAATATCTTTAAAACTATTCAATGGATTGCTGTAAAAAACATTTGCAGACATGTATGGTCCCCAGATGAGGATTCCTACATACTTTGGTGATCATCTGAATGTTCCTCTGTGTGTTATGTGAAATGTCTCCACAACAAGGTTAAGCTGAGTACATTTAGCCAACAGTTAATGTTAACATTAGCTATAGTTAACATAGTTTATATGGCTAATGTCATTTAACTTTGATAATATAATTTCATATTTAAAATAACCCTAACCTTACTGTAATCATTTTAAAGGGTTTGTGATTAATCAGCTAAGCCAGCTAGAAAAATAGATAGATCCACAGTTCATATCTAGCTATTGTTTATTCAACAGTTATTCTCCTTCTTTCCCTAAACCAGCCCAGACCACTGTACCACAGTATAAATCTAAGTGTTCCTGGGTTTAAGACACACAGAGCAGGGAGGATCTGGACCTTCTCAATCAGGAATGGAATCGGATGGGTTGCCACAATTAAAACCCTGGTGATGCTCTTCTGGCTGGGAAGCGGGGCATCATACAGGATGGTCCCCTGAGTGTTTGTAATGCATTGTTCCAATATCCACCGTGTCGTCCACAGAGTCACTCAGGAGTAGGTGGCCATTCGCCACATGGTCATACACCTCCCGAAGACCCCGGGAGACCTGGAGGGAGTATCCCTTGGGTTTACAGGGCTGGCAAGACACACAGCCTTCATGAGAGCAGCTGGAGCAATCGTCGGCTGTCATGTCCGGTTGAAGCCACCCAGCAGCCCTAATAGAGCTAAAGGAACAGGTAAATGTTCCCTTTATTTATCCTGCAGGCTGTTTGTGACCATCAGGGCCTCTTCATTAACACCTACTGTATGTTTGCTGGCCTGGGTCAGTCCATGACTAAACAGTGCTCTGCCATATAGGAGGTCTACTCTCCTCCAGGGCACTTTATCCTCGCAGACGCAGGGTACCTGTGCCTCCAACAGCCACTCCCCTTTATCTCTGCTTACAAGAGGCCAGAACAAGGTGTGGGAGCCCAGCGTGCCAACTACCATCTTTCCAGGGCACGCTCCATTATAGAGCGTTCTTTTGGGAGGTTGACGACCATATCCTGGGCCATCTTCCTGCAAGCGCTGGAGGTGCACCACATCATTGTTCCTCATGTAAGTAATCACTCAACAGGATTTTGTAGAGTATTGAAGAAGAGTGAATTCAACAGGGTGATTTTTTTTTTTTTTTTTCAAGAGGTATTATTTCTTTTTTTTTTTTTTTTTTTTTATTATAATTTCAGGTCTTAGCAGCATGTGTCGTCCTGCATAACATCTGCCTTAGGGCTGGTGACATCGTTGCCCTGAAGCCTCTGTTAGTACACTTTTATCATCTCACTTACTATAGATTGATTGACTGACCGATACAGTCTTTTATTTTCTTTTGCTTATAGGGTATCATTTCATAATAATAGTTTTTACTGTCATTGTAAAGATAATTTTCTTATTTATTAGATCATTATTGTGTTGCTAGTAGTTGTTAGAAACCCTAGATGCAAACCATAATGTCATCCTTGTCAGGTTAATCTTGTTCTACTTGACTGATTCTCAGTTTTTTGTGTCCTCAAAAGCTTTGTGTTTTATCTCATCTGTGCCTGCTGCTTGGTGAATGTGTTCTGACTCAATCATTACAGGGATTACAAGTTAAAGTTATACGATACAGGTCCATAAACTTCCTGCTTCCTGCTTCTTTTGAAAACTGAATGACTTTTTACAGTAACAAGTCAATTCAAAGTGTTTTACATAAAACATTCAAGAGTATTTAAAAAAAAAAAAAGAAAAATCCATTCAGGTCATACTAAAACTTATTTTTAATCATCTTTATAGCCTTCTGCTAAAATTCTATCAACCTTATAAATGGCTTCAGTGTAAGCCTTAGAAACAACATTCAATTAGTAAATGCATTTGAACGCGTGCCAAATGTTACATGCTAAATGTCAGCATGTTAACATATTTATTATGCTAACTGTAAGCATGTTAAGATCAAATGCTAAGTTCAGCATATAAGCATTCAGCCTAAAGTATATAATTCAGTGTGTATTGTTCAAATCTGCAAAAAGTCTACATTACATAACATGTCATTTAGCTGACGCTTTTATCCAAAGCGACTTACAATTGATCTATATATGTCAGAGGTCACACACCTCTGGAGCTACTAGGGGTTAAGTTTCTTGCTCAGGGACACATTGGTTGATGTATCGCAGTGGGAATCGAACCCAAGTCTCCCACACCAAAAAAGCATGTGTCATATCCACTGCACCATTACCACCCCCCACTACAATTCAAAGGGAAATTGCTTATACTTTTCTACAGTTATTTGCCACCGTTAATTACTTTACAAAGTAAGATTTTCGCACACAAAACTTCTGAAAATAAGATAAGATAGACTTTATTGTTCTGAAGGAAATTTGTCTTGGACACATACACATACATTAACTGCTGTTTAGGAAATAGAAAAATACAACATAACATAGTATATACATACATACATACATACCTACAGTGCACAGACACCAGTCACCAGTCTGCATGGACACCCTCTGAACATAGGGCATAGCGATCATTCACAAAAAGCCAAACAAACAGCAGAACGATGTGTGTCTGTGTAGCCCACAGAGCAGCTCGACAGTTACATGTACTGAGGTAGAGCTGAAACGGGAGGGGGAATAATACCTAACTATAATAAACACAGAAATATGACTCATAATAATTATAGGAGTTGGTATAATGAAATGAAATGTGTCAATTATAGTAACAGTAAAGATTATAGAACTATGACTAATAATAATAATAGTAGTGGGCATCAAGCAGGACCATGGCAGCAGCCACACCCACAATCCAAGGGAATCTGCAGCGAGAAAACACAAGGGGAAGAAACTAAGTTAGTAACATGCATTATTTGGACATAAATGCATACAGGTGGAGAGAGAGAGGAGGAGAGAGGAGGAGAGAGGAGCTCAGTGTGTCATAGGAAGTCCCCCAGCAGTCTAAAACTATAGCAGCATAACTAAGGGCTGGTCGTTTATACGTGGTTTATAAAAAGCTTATTTTTATAGCTTAGTATTCAATGCAAAAAATACTATACCAGCTTGAGGTGAAAAAATATTGATCTTTGTATTGCTACTACAGTACCAGTCAAAGGTTTGGAAATGCTTTCTTGTTCACTTGAATGGGAAAGTGTGTCCAAACTGTTGACTGGTACTGTATGTTGGTAATTTGAGCACTTTTACAACATTTAATTGTACCTTCTGTTGAGAATATAGTGAGGTAAGCAGCATAAAGTTCACTTATTGCTTTGACACTCTGCACATCGCTGCTTCCTCCAGGCTCCAAATGTGCGACAGAATCAGCAAGTTTAAGAACGAGCGCCAGGTTAATTACAAGCTTTTCTTTGCCAAATAAAATAATTTTGTCTGTGCTGTCAATCACCACAAAATATAAAACTAGATAAAATTAGAGCAAGCAAATGACTACTGTTATCTGTCTTTTATTGCATGTGTTTATCCACATAATCAACAGATATTTCTGAGATTCGACCAAGCGTCTTTGTGTCTGTGATGTTTGAATAAAGCAGATATCCAGATGGGAAAATGTCTCACCAAAACTATTAGTAATTAGCTAGTAATTAACTATCAGTTTTAGTTGTAAGACGTGAACGAGCTTAGTAGCGCGTACAAACAGTAGTTTTATGCCCAGTAATACTATTTGTACATGTACTATTATTGTTGCAACAATCCAGTTTATCCATGGGGATCATTAGACACTACACAAAATAAATCACTTAGTTAATGTACACAAATATTGAAGCTATATTGACATTCCATGCAGACACAACAGATCATATATTGCTTTTACAGCTGTACTAAAGTTAAAGTTCAGTTTTGATAAGTGAGCTGTCCTAATGATAAACTCACTTGACATGTCAGCAGTTTTTATGTGTAAATAGTGTGACTATTTAAACCATTTTAATGTTTATCAATTTAATTGAATTTATTTATTCAATTTATCAATCAATGTTGGGGGAGGGGGGCACAGTGGTGAAGTGGGTCTGAGAGAAGTTTAAGTCAACGAGACATGTTTTTTTTGTGTAATGTGGTCTTAGGCTTATTCCTCTCTGAGCTGAATTTTTTTTGTGAAAAAAAAGGAAATATATATGAGAAAAAAAAGATGTGACCTTGTGTTCCTCAAACTGGCTTTTAGTTTAGCAAGACACCACAAAACTAAAGTAAGACAGTTGGTGACCTTACACTGCACTGAAGGTTGTTTATTTATTAATGGTTCGTTAAACATTCTAGATGTCGTGAGGGATGATAAACCTGTTTAACAGACAAGTATGCGTTCCAATAGTACAACAGAAACAATTGTTGATTGTTCGTGCAAGCTGATTCTCATATTTGATAACCTTCATAATTTTGGCTGTTTCCACGGTGAGACAAACTTAGACAGGAGGATGTCTACAAAATGAGAAATCTGCATTTTCTTCTCTGAACTTTTCATTGTCAAGTTTGTCTCTTATCCATGGATGGTTTGCTGCAGAACTGATGTTGTTTAGTACTATTTTGTATGCACTTTCTTTGTGCAAATTTATCAATGTTCATTAAGCCCTCAGTTGGGTGGACAGATAAGCTCCTGCCCTTCTTTTCTAGCTTTTATATGCATAAAATAGAGTTTAATGAAAGTTATTTAAAAGATTGCATGAAACCAATGGCAGTCCAATCAGAAATAGGATAAGATTCCTTGCATGTTGGAAATTCCTTTAATGGTAAACAGTCTGGTGAGCGACGCCTTGAATTTATTGTCTCCCATGCCGAGAACACTGCTTCCTTATTATGTCCATAGTTCATGAGGACTATGCAACTTTGTCTACCAAGATATTGTTAGGATAAATGGCATAAATGACTCATGCATTGGCCAAAACCGCTCTAATTCCTGGAACATGGGGAATCACCAACTAAACTATGAAGCACTGTTGAAGCTCCAGCTCACTAAATGATCATCTGCAAAACCTGGCGTTTTTCAATTTGATTTTATTACCGTAGGTATAACATTTGAGTTTCTCTGATGGTGAAGCATTGTTGCTTGATTATAAAAGCAGAATTTCACAGCAGAACCCCCCCCTTGTCAAATACAGAAGAAACAGCTCTCTAACTAACCCACTGGAGCAATAGGATTTCTTGCTAAACCCTGAGGTTGACCAACAATGTTTCAATCATTGCTGTTAATTTCTGCTTTTTGACTTCCTTCAAAGAGGGACATGATTAGTACACTCTCCTGTGAATGTTGAAAACACACTAATGCTCAACAAAAGTAACAATGTCTTTGTTAACAGACAACCTGAACTCTCTTGATGAGAAAAAAGTGATTTAAAATAAAAAAAATTCTGCATGAAAACTTCTTGTATTTATATTTTACCTTTCCTTCACGTATTAAAGTAAAAAAAGAATATAGCACCATTATTACGCCTCCAAAATGGCAGTGGTGAAAAGTAACTATGTGCATTTACTAAAGGTATGCACTTTTTTAAGGCACTTGTACTCTTCTGGAGTGTTTCCATTGTATGCTACTTTTATACTTCTACTACTCTACAATTCTGAGAAGTATTCTACTTTTTACTCCACTACATTTATTTGACAGATATAAATACTAGTTACTTACAGATTAAGATTTTACATAAAAAAACATATGATCAGTTTACAATACATTGTTTTAAACCAGTTGTTCCTAACATTTTTGCTTTTGAACTCATATAATAAAACTGTCTAGTTGGGGCCTCTTGAGATCAAGAGTTGAAACTAGCTCAACCTCCACCAGCTACAACAGTAAAATGCTAATTATGTATTGGTGCATCATTATTAATAGTCTATTATGTTCTATATAATAATATTATATATATATTATCACAGGAGCAAACCATGTAGTTTTACTTTGATACTTAAACTACATTTTGCAGATAATAATTCTGTACTTTTACCCAAGTAAGATTTTAAATTAAGGACTTGTAACGGAGTAGTTTACGCTGCTGTATTAGTACTTTTACTTTAGTAAAGGATCTAAATACTTCCTCTACCACTGCAAAATAGGGTGATAAATGCTTTATAACATACCATTTTTGTACACAATATACAAAATACTTTCATAAACTATATCTAGGAATTCATGGGAGATCCTTCTTTTCTTTATAATTACATTCTTAAAATGATATTTGTTGTTTGTTAAGTCATGTTTCAGGAAGTTCTAGTAGGATATATAACATACAACCTGCACATCAAAATGTTGTTATTTGTGTTTTGAATGCAAAATATTATTTTGTCATAAGAAATCAAAATCCTAAACTTACTGCTCTCAGGGCATCTGGAACATTTTGCAAGCCATCAACATTAAGAGTTGAAGTCAGAACTGCAGGGGGTAATATTCATCATTAATAATCCTCATCGTAATATCTCTAATCACTTGACTTTTTTAAATATTCACTTAATAATTAATAATTAATCATAGTCTCACCACAGCCTTCAAGACAAACGAAGAGAAGCAAAGAAATCTTGAGCGAGGCCATCGTCTGTTATTTTCAGGCTTTTAGTTGAACGTCTGTCTTCCCTCCTGAGGTCTGTACAGGGAACTGAGAGCACAGCTTATATCTGACAGGGCCCACCTGCCACCTATAGCTCCCACCAACCAGATGTTAGTGTGATAAGACAATTGTTTTCAAGCATAGAGGAACTGTTTTTTTCTCAGTCCCTCAATAAGCTAATATTAGTCAAGTTTCATATTCAGTTCCTCACACCAAGGTGTGAAAACTTAATGTTGTTCAAATGTGTTTACAAATGTACTGTAATTATAATTCAAATGTGCAGTGGCTGCGTTGTTTCAAGTTTGGTTTCCAGCTTTCCAGAAATTGCAATGATATAAACAAATAACTAAAGAAAACATGTAAGGCAGTCAGTACCACCTTAAATCTCATCATTTGATGTTTGTGGAACACACCTGTCATTCTGAATGGGCTTCTGTACTTTCAGAGCTGTTTACCTCTGGTTATAGGTTACTCTTTTTAAGTGTATTTGTACATTTAAAGTCCCTACAATTTCAGCGATTTCAACCCTTTTTCTTCAAAAGCAGTGTTATTTTATTAAGTTAATCTTAAGAGTAACCACAGACCACCCTACCACATTGTCAGACATGGCCATATTACTCTGGCGACTCCTATTGGTAGCTTCACATAACACATTGTGGCAGAGAGTAATGCATGTAACTACCTTCCTGTCCCATTGATCTGACCTGGGGACACTTAGATGGATGGGCTGAAAGCAACACAGAGAGTGCACTAGTTTTTACTGCGTTAGCCTCATTTGTCTATAAAACCTTTGCTATTAGAATAATTTGAAAGATGCTATAAACACAGATACAAATTCAAGGGGCTTTAACATTTTATTACGGATGGCAATACCCATCGGTCTGCCTGTCCACTACTTTGATCTAGACTAAAATATCTTTAAAACTATTCAATGGATTGCTGTAAAAAACATTTGCAGACATGTATGGTCCCCAGATGAGGATTCCTACATACTTTGGTGATCATCTGAATGTTCCTCTGTGTGTTATGTGAAATGTCTCCACAACAAGGTTAAGCTGAGTACATTTAGCCAACAGTTAATGTTAACATTAGCTATAGTTAACATAGTTTATATGGCTAATGTCATTTAACTTTGATAATATAATTTCATATTTAAAATAACCCTAACCTTACTGTAATCATTTTAAAGGGTTTGTGATTAATCAGCTAAGCCAGCTAGAAAAATAGATAGATCCACAGTTCATATCTAGCTATTGTTTATTCAACAGTTATTCTCCTTCTTTCCCTAAACCAGCCCAGACCACTGTACCACAGTATAAATCTAAGTGTTCCTGGGTTTAAGACACACAGAGCAGGGAGGATCTGGACCTTCTCAATCAGGAATGGAATCGGATGGGTTGCCACAATTAAAACCCTGGTGATGCTCTTCTGGCTGGGAAGCGGGGCATCATACAGGATGGTCCCCTGAGTGTTTGTAATGCATTGTTCCAATATCCACCGTGTCGTCCACAGAGTCACTCAGGAGTAGGTGGCCATTCGCCACATGGTCATACACCTCCCGAAGACCCGGGAGACCTGGAGGAGTATCCCTTGGGTTTACAGGGCTGGCAAGACACACAGCCTTCATGAGAGCAGCTGGAGCAATCGTCGGCTGTCATGTCCGGTTGAAGCCACCCAGCAGCCCTAATAGAGCTAAAGGAACAGGTAAATGTTCCCTTTATTTATCCTGCAGGCTGTTTGTGACCATCAGGGCCTCTTCATTAACACCTACTGTATGTGTGCTGGCCTGGGTCAGTCCATGACTAAACAGTGCTCTGCCATATAGGAGGTCTACTCTCCTCCAGGGCACTTTATCCTCGCAGACGCAGGGTACCTGTGCCTCCAACAGCCACTCCCCTTTATCTCTGCTTACAAGAGGCCAGAACAAGGTGTGGGAGCCCAGCGTGCCAACTACCATCTTTCCAGGGCACGCTCCATTATAGAGCGTTCTTTTGGGAGGTTGACGACCATATCCTGGGCCATCTTCCTGCAAGCGCTGGAGGTGCACCACATCTTTGTTCCTCATGTAAGTAATCACTCAACAGGATTTTGTAGAGTATTGAAGAAGAGTGAATTCAACAGGGTGATTTTTTTTTTTCAAGAGGTATTATTTCTTTTTCTTTTTTTTTTACTATATTATAATTTCAGGTCTTAGCAGCATGTGTCGTCCTGCATAACATCTGCCTTAGGGCTGGTGACATCGTTGCCCTGAAGCCTCTGTTAGTACACTTTTATCATCTCACTTACTATAGATTGATTGACTGACCGATACAGTCTTTTATTTTCTTTTGCTTATAGGGTATCATTTCATAATAATAGTTTTTACTGTCATTGTAAAGATAATTTTCTTATTTATTAGATCATTATTGTGTTGCTAGTAGTTGTTAGAAACCCTAGATGCAAACCATAATGTCATCCTTGTCAGGTTAATCTTGTTCTACTTGACTGATTCTCAGTTTTTTGTGTCCTCAAAAGCTTTGTGTTTTATCTCATCTGTGCCTGCTGCTTGGTGAATGTGTTCTGACTCAATCATTACAGGGATTACAAGTTAAAGTTATACGATACAGGTCCATAAACTTCCTGCTTCCTGCTTCTTTTGAAAACTGAATGACTTTTTACAGTAACAAGTCAATTCAAAGTGTTTTACATAAAACATTCAAGAGTATTTAAAAAAAAAAAAGAAAAATCCATTCAGGTCATACTAAAACTTATTTTTAATCATCTTTATAGCCTTCTGCTAAAATTCTATCAACCTTATAAATGGCTTCAGTGTAAGCCTTAGAAACAACATTCAATTAGTAAATGCATTTGAACGTGCCAAATGTTACATGCTAAATGTCAGCATGTTAACATATTTATTATGCTAACTGTAAGCATGTTAAGATCAAATGCTAAGTTCAGCATATAAGCATTCAGCCTAAAGTATATAATTCAGTGTGTATTGTTCAAATCTGCAAAAAGTCTACATTACATAACATGTCATTTAGCTGACGCTTTTATCCAAAGCGACTTACAATTGATCTATATATGTCAGAGGTCACACACCTCTGGAGCTACTAGGGGTTAAGTTTCTTGCTCAGGGACACATTGGTTGATGTATCGCAGTGGGAATCGAACCCAAGTCTCCCACACCAAAAGCATGTGTCATATCCACTGCACCATTACCACCCCCCACTACAATTCAAAGGGAAATTGCTTATACTTTTCTACAGTTATTTGCCACCGTTAATTACTTTACAAAGTAAGATTTTCGCACACAAAACTTCTGAAAATAAGATAAGATAGACTTTATTGTTCTGAAGGAAATTTGTCTTGGACACATACACATACATTAACTGCTGTTTAGGAAATAGAAAAATACAACATAACATAGTATATACATACATACATACATACCTACAGTGCACAGACACCAGTCACCAGTCTGCATGGACACCCTCTGAACATAGGGCATAGCGATCATTCACAAAAAGCCAAACAAACAGCAGAACGATGTGTGTCTGTGTAGCCCACAGAGCAGCTCGACAGTTACATGTACTGAGGTAGAGCTGAAATGGGAGGGGGAATAATACCTAACTATAATAAACACAGAAATATGACTCATAATAATTATAGGAGTTGGTATAATGAAATGAAATGTGTCAATTATAGTAACAGTAAAGATTATAGAACTATGACTAATAATAATAATAGTAGTGGGCATCAAGCAGGACCATGGCAGCAGCCACACCCACAATCCAAGGGAATCTGCAGCGAGAAAACACAAGGGGAAGAAACTAAGTTAGTAACATGCATTATTTGGACATAAATGCATACAGGTGGAGAGAGAGAGGAGGAGAGAGGAGGAGAGAGGAGCTCAGTGTGTCATAGGAAGTCCCCCAGCAGTCTAAAACTATAGCAGCATAACTAAGGGCTGGTCGTTTATACGTGGTTTATAAAAAGCTTATTTTTATAGCTTAGTATTCAATGCAAAAAATACTATACCAGCTTGAGGTGAAAAAATATTGATCTTTGTATTGCTACTACAGTACCAGTCAAAGGTTTGGAAATGCTTTCTTGTTCACTTGAATGGGAAAGTGTGTCCAAACTGTTGACTGGTACTGTATGTTGGTAATTTGAGCACTTTTACAACATTTAATTGTACCTTCTGTTGAGAATATAGTGAGGTAAGCAGCATAAAGTTCACTTATTGCTTTGACACTCTGCACATCGCTGCTTCCTCCAGGCTCCAAATGTGCGACAGAATCAGCAAGTTTAAGAACGAGCGCCAGGTTAATTACAAGCTTTTCTTTGCCAAATAAAATAATTTTGTCTGTGCTGTCAATCACCACAAAATATAAAACTAGATAAAATTAGAGCAAGCAAATGACTACTGTTATCTGTCTTTTATTGCATGTGTTTATCCACATAATCAACAGATATTTCTGAGATTCGACCAAGCGTCTTTGTGTCTGTGATGTTTGAATAAAGCAGATATCCAGATGGGAAAATGTCTCACCAAAACTATTAGTAATTAGCTAGTAATTAACTATCAGTTTTAGTTGTAAGACGTGAACGAGCTTAGTAGCTGCGTAAAACAGTAGTTTTATGCCCAGTAATACTATTTGTACATGTACTATTATTGTTGCAACAATCCAGTTTATCCATGGGGATCATTAGACACTACACAAAATAAATCACTTAGTTAATGTACACAAATATTGAAGCTATATTGACATTCCATGCAGACACAACAGATCATATATTGCTTTTACAGCTGTACTAAAGTTAAAGTTCAGTTTTGATAAGTGAGCTGTCCTAATGATAAACTCACTTGACATGTCAGCAGTTTTTATGTGTAAATAGTGTGACTATTTAAACCATTTTAATGTTTATCAATTTAATTGAATTTATTTATTCAATTTATCAATCAATGTTGGGGGAGGGGGGCACAGTGGTGAAGTGGGTCTGAGAGAAGTTTAAGTCAACGAGACATGTTTTTTTTGTGTAATGTGGTCTTAGGCTTATTCCTCTCTGAGCTGAATTTTTTTGTGTGAAAAAAGGAAATATATATGAGAAAAAAGAAGATGTGACCTTGTTTTCCTCAAACTGGCTTTTAGTTTAGCAAGACACCACAAAACTAAAGTAAGACAGTTGGTGACCTTACACTGCACTGAAGGTTGTTTATTTATTAATGGTTCGTTAAACATTCTAGATGTCGTGAGGGATGATAAACCTGTTTAACAGACAAGTATGCGTTCCAATAGTACAACAGAAACAATTGTTGATTGTTCGTGCAAGCTGATTCTCATATTTGATAACCTTCATAATTTTGGCTGTTTCCACGGTGAGACAAACTTAGACAGGATGTCTACAAAATGAGAAATCTGCATTTTCTTCTCTGAACTTTTCATTGTCAAGTTTGTCTCTTATCCATGGATGGTTTGCTGCAGAACTGATGTTGTTTAGTACTATTTTGTATGCACTTTCTTTGTGCAAATTTATCAATGTTCATTAAGCCCTCAGTTGGGTGGACAGATAAGCTCCTGCCCTTCTTTTCTAGCTTTTTATATGCATAAAATAGAGTTTAATGAAAGTTATTTAAAAGATTGCATGAAACCAATGGCAGTCCAATCAGAAATAGGATAAGATTCCTTGCATGTTGGAAATTCCTTTAATGGTAAACAGTCTGGTGAGCGACGCCTTGAATTTATTGTCTCCCATGCCGAGAACACTGCTTCCTTATTATGTCCATAGTTCATGAGGACTATGCAACTTTGTCTACCAAGATATTGTTAGGATAAATGGCATAAATGACTCATGCATTGGCCAAAACCGCTCTAATTCCTGGAACATGGGGAATCACCAACTAAACTATGAAGCACTGTTGAAGCTCCAGCTCACTAAATGATCATCTGCAAAACCTGGCGTTTTCAATTTGATTTTATTACCGTAGGTATAACATTTGAGTTTCTCTGATGGTGAAGCATTGTTGCTTGATTATAAAAGCAGAATTTCACAGCAGAACCCCCCCCTTGTCAAATACAGAAGAAACAGCTCTCTAACTAACCCACTGGAGCAATAGGATTTCTTGCTAAACCCTGAGGTTGACCAACAATGTTTCAATCATTGCTGTTAATTTCTGCTTTTTGACTTCCTTCAAAGAGGGACATGATTAGTACACTCTCCTGTGAATGTTGAAAACACACTAATGCTCAACAAAAGTAACAATGTCTTTGTTAACAGACAACCTGAACTCTCTTGATGAGAAAAAAGTGATTTAAAATAAAAAAATTTCTGCATGAAAACTTCTTGTATTTATATTTTACCTTTCCTTCACGTATTAAAGTAAAAAAAGAATTGTACACACTATCAATCACTTGTGCTCACTGATGCTCACTCGTGATGTGTTTTGTAAAGCTGAAATATGATGTGCAACCTATTCCTCAACTTTCAACAATGTCTACTGTAGTGAATGAAGCAATATGAGTTAAGATTTGTCTTTAAATAATTTTAAAGCAAAGAAGGGGGTAGTGTGCACATCCAGCCCCGCAGTTGGGTACAGGTACAGGACACAAACAACGGGAGATGTTGCCCTCCCGGAAATTTGCAAGTTTTGCCTGCAGAAGATCTTGTAAGTCAAAGCATACATCAATACTTTAGGGAGCATGCAAATTTCTAGGGCTGTCCTCGACTAAAGAAATTCTTAGTCGACTAACACTTATAGGATTTTGTCGACTAATCGATTAGTTGATTTACTTGACAGAGCTGTGCGCTTTGAGAGGTGGTTAAGACTAGAAAAGCACAATATAAATGTAGTTAATTAACCATCTGTAAAACTGAGTTTCTCCACAATTAATCCTGCAAAAGCACCACTTTAAATCTTGTGTTTACCATAAATGTGCTCATAAGTTTCTTGGAAATGAGTAATTAGGCATGAATAAGCATAAAAATGACTTACCAACTAAAGAAATCTTAGTCGACTAAGACCAAAACGTCCGATAAGTCGACTAATCGACTAAGAGGTGGCAGCCCTACAAATTTCATAGTTTTCTTTTGACTGATATACTTTTCACACCTGACTTGGTTGAAACAAAGGCCAAGGCTCAGTGGGATGACTGATCCATCTGGAGAAGGTTGACGATGCTAATCTCTCGCCTCCTAAAGTATGTTATTCATGTTATCAGGGACAAGTCCCGTTTTTTTATTTCACAGTGGAGCCGTTCTTTGTTTTGTTATCTGTGACCATTTTGCTTTCCAATAAAAAGCTCTTTGTATTAACAGCAGCCTCCCGGATCCCCACCCGAATAGGCACATACAGTTTCAAGGTAAAGATATGTTTGATAGTTGGCTGACTTTCCTTTTCCTCATTGCACAACCATGTCTCACACGTTTAACCTATTACTTATTTACCTGTAATACGCCTACAGTTAATACAGCACTGGCATGAACACCAACCTAAACCTGCCAAAAAGGGCGGAAAAAAACCTGATGTAATTTTTCATTTAATCAGAGGCTAAAGATGGATAAACTCTTATATTTGAGTGTGCAGTTGATTCTTTATCTTAAGGAACATGTGTGAATTTCTTCCTCTTTTCAAAGACTTTCTCAAGTGAATCAGTTTCTGTGTGGTAACACTGTATGGCAACATCAGTAAACTGAAATCGGTAGAGTGAAAACAAGAAAACTGTCAAAATGCTGCAAACCTCTTTACTGTCGGCTACCAATAAAGGAGTAAATGGAGTATAACATTCTTTAAAAATTGTGGTTAAAAAACTATTTCTCCAGTGAGAAAAGACTGGATCCAGTTATGTCGTATAATATCATGAACAGAACAGTATGATTCACACAGGATGTAGGATGTCAAGAAGTATTTCTAAAATGTGTTCTAAATGCTCCTTAAACACCTATATTAAAATTATTATAATGACTTAGACTTTTTTATTCAAATAGCTTCTGTAAAAGAAAATTACTTACCCAACAGTTTTAGTCTCATCTTATTCTAATATTCTCTTTCATGTTCCAGCTGTTCTGTATGATGTTCAGCTGTTCTCACATTATTTTACCTGATCAGCAGACTTTTAGTGTATCATGAATTCATTTAGTGTGTCGGCTGAGTGAAACCTTTTGTTAAAGGCCATGCTGGGTCAGACAGAAGTTCACAACTGTGACAGTATTGAGTTTATACAAATCTGCTCAGACAGACTTGTGAGTTGAATGTCTTCTTTATTCTGTTGTTTTTTGTAAACTTGTATAAAACTCATTCTGGTCAGAGAGAATTCTACAGCTTCTTGTGAAATTCTGTCTCCACTGTGCAGTGAATAAAACTCTTCTGCAGCCACAGAATTGGACTGGAAAGAATTTCTTTCCACACTTCATACTAAAATACTAAAAACCCAATTACAATTGCTGTTACCATGACGACCACCATCACAGCTGCCACTGGTACTTATTATGTAGTTTGCTAAATACAAACATCCATCCTATCAGTTTACCTTCCAATCTGAAACAATAAATACAGTAGATAAAAAATAAAGGATTTCCTTCAGCAGAGAGAGAAGGAAGAAGGAAGAAGGAAGTGCTCTTTACCGACAGTAGCATTACCTGTACAACCTCCGGGGCGGGACCTCAGGGCCTCACACTGAATATAAAGAGGGTGACCACACCGTAAATTCCACATCTCCAAGAGAAACTGAAATCTTCACAGATATTTTCACAGAAACGGGTAAAGAGATCTTTTTTTATATTTATATATTTTTTATGTGATGTGGTGCTGAAGAAATAATTTTTTGCATGCCTTTTCGACAAATGAATTTAGTTTTATACTGACATTTATTTATTTTAGGTATGCTTTTCTCTGCCCTTCTTGTGCTGGGCATTTGCCTGGTTCCTGCTCACTCCAAACCAGCAGGTAGGCTACATTCTTCTCTCACAATATAATCATTTTGTCACAATTGATGGACAATTTGATAGATGTGTTGTTTATTTGCAGGAGAACATCTTGGCAGTCCTTTCCTTCAAAGCTGTTTTGAGGAGGCAAAGAAACTTGTGGATGATGCGTACAAGTACTCCAGAGAAGAGTGAGTTCATTTTATGGGTTATTTCATCTCACAGGGTTAAATAGATTATCTTTCAAATTATTCAGCATCAATGCACACTGAAATGCTATTTTTTTGGCATGCAAGCCATTCATTACAGGTACTCTGTAGCTCAGTAATTGTAGGAAAAAGTACCCAAATTGTACTCCATTGTTCGACTGTGTGACTTTTTTTTTCTTCCAGGAGTCTGAGACGAGTCCGCAGGGAGGTGGTGCGTCCTCACGATGCTCTTCGTCTCCTGAAGCAGCCTCGTGGTGACACACGCTCAGCTGTGAGATCTGCAGACTACATGGCACAGACCCTCCGTCTGCTGCACGAGAGGGTGCATCACGTGCACAAACGGTCACTCAACGCAACAGGTCAGACATGCAGCACCCAAACAAAGACAACACATTCAGACACACACAGTGCTCACAACTTTTCCTGGTCATGGTTGATGGTCTGACGTTTACTGTTTTGTAATGTGGGCATAGTTATACACTTCATAGCTGTAATTAAGGACTAGACATAAAAAGTTGACATTCACACACACACACACACACACACACACACACACACACACACACACACACACACACACACACACTTTGGTAATCTATGAATTATGTCTTTTACATTTCTCAGATTTGCTCACTAGAGAGGATCTACTTAAGCTTTCCAAAATATCTGGATGTGAAGCTCAAGTCATTCTTCCGTCATGCCCGAGCACACCAAACCTTAATAAGTATCGCACAGCCACCAGCGTCTGCAACAACATGTAAGAGAAATATTTGTGTGAGAAAATGATGTTTTAAATTCTCCCTTTTTAAAATGTATGTAGCCATTTTCTTCTGTATTTTGACTTCTGTAATACCATCTTGGACATAGAAAACATTTAAACTTTTACATGCAAACATTTTTATAATACAACATCAAACCCCATATTTGAGTCCTTTTCTTAAACAACTTATCTTAAGCAGGCACCTTTTAACATTACAAATGTTAAAAGTTTATCAACTTTCCAGAATAACAGTTTAGCACATAAATGTAGGTGAAAAGCAATTGTATGGTTTCTTTGCATAAAGCAGTCTGTGTTGAATTAATGAAAACTTTTTGGATCTGTGAGATTGAGGGTTACATTCAGAGGAAATGCTTGTGAAATACACCTAAAGATTTTAGGCTATACACCGCAGAAGATGTGTACACTTCCCTGGGATTTCTCAAGCAGTGTTTCTAAACACGGACATCTCTTGTTTGGTTTTAGAAAAAACCCTCGCCTCGGGGCCTCCAACACCCCCTTTGCCCGCTGGCTACCTGCCGAATATGACGATGGCATCTCCCAACCGAAAGGCTTTAACCGAAACCGAAAAATCAACAACTTCTTGCTCCCACTGGTACAACATTGAAATCCCAGACACTTGCTTTGATTAACATATGTAAATGCTGATTTAAAATTGAAACTAAACAATTCTCCTCTACTCTCAGGTGCGACAGGTGTCCAACAACATCCTGAGCACAACAGACGCAGGCGTGGTTAACGACACAGAATACACTCACATGGTGACCCTGTTTGGGCAGTGGAACGACCACGATCTCACCTTCACACCCTTCTCCCCCAGCATCCGCTCCTTCAGCAACGGGCTCAACTGTGACGAGAGCTGTGAGAATTCTGAGCCATGCGTCCCCATCCAGGTTGGTGTGAAAGCTCAGACCCAAACATTGAAATGTTATTTTCACTAAAAGATTCTCTCCATAACTTTTGGCGTCTTTCTTACAAACAGATTCCTCCTGGCGACCCCCGCTTGCCCTCCGGCCCAAACAGCTGCATCCCTGCGTTCAGATCCGCCCCTGCTTGCGGAACGGGATACTCGGCCTACAATTTTGGCGGAGAACCCAACAAGAGAGAGCAAATCAACGCCCTGACAGCCTTCCTGGATCTTGGCCAGGTGTACGGCTCTGATGAGAAGCTCTCCCTGTTTCTTCGCGACCTCGAGAGTGATGCCGGCCTGCTGCGCGTCAATACAGAGTTCAGAGACAACAACCGTGAGCTGCTGCCCTTTAACCCTCTCCAGGTGAACATGTGTGCCACTCGCAGAAAAATCACCAACAACACGAACGCCAGAGAGGTGCCCTGTTTCATTGCAGGTAAGTCATCTTGCAAGTTCACTGTAACTTATAGCTTTATAAATGGTTATTGAGTCATTTATTAATGTTTCAAAGATCAGCAACAAGCCAAAAGAGTAGTATCTAATTGTAAGCGGCTCTAAGTATAACTGTAACTCCCTTTAAGCATCCACAACTGGATACTTGTGTATAAACAAATCATTAATAAAAAAATAAGAGTTGTAGTAGTGTAAAATATGTTCATAGAAGATGGTATAATTGTTGAGAATGATAACTAATAAAAACACTGTCCTTATACAACCACATTGTAATGTGTTATAAACAATTTATTAAATATATATTCTATTTATAAATGCAAAACGGGGTTAATTAGTTAGTGTAACAAATTATCTTGATGAATTGGTAAAAAGTGAGAAAACAATGAACCCTTGCTGATGATTTACTAACATTTATAACTGAAGACTTATTACAAAATAAGTTGCTATTACAGAATCATGTTGTTGTCACTTTATAATATGACTTCAGACATGCAGTTGAATATATTGGTAAATATTTCAAAAGGGTTTTCACTACAATAATCTTAAATCTTAAATTGCGCTTTAATTTTCAATCCAATGCTGTCATTTATTTTCTGGTGAAAACAGGACAATAAAACAGCTAATTTAAAAGAGAAAGCAATTTATACTAGAGGACATTTAGCAAGTCAAATGTTGTTCTTATTCATGTCTTTTTGCTGATGTATAAAACATTAAGAAATCATGAATTAACCATTAATAAAGCCATTATTTACAACTCATGAACTCCTGAAAAGAACATTTCAGAGCAACTATTTGAAGTGTACATTTCTGTTTGTAAGGTGATGGCCGCGTGGACGAGAACATCGCTCTGACATCTATTCATACACTGTTTATGCGTGAGCATAACCGCCTGGCTCGTGAACTGAAGAGACTGAACCCACAATGGGATGGTGAGACACTCTACCAAGAGGCCCGTAAAATCATGGGGGCTTACACACAGGTGGGTAAACCTGAGAGTCAGTCAGCATTCCTGGTTACATACATCCCCAAAGCAGGTGACACTCCACTGTCTTTTAATTAAAATAAATCTGTCTCCCTCAGGTGTTTGTGTTCAGGGACTATCTGCCTCACATTGTGGGTCCCGACGCAATGCGTCGACAGCTAGGCCAGTACCCTGGCTACAATCCTAACGTTGACCCCAGCATCGCCAACGTCTTTGCAACAGCAGCTTACCGCTTCGCCCACTTGGCCATCCAGCCATTCTTAGGCCGTCTGGATGCAAACTACAGGGAGGACCCTCAGTTCCCCAGTGTTCCCTTGTTCAAGGCCTTCTTTACCCCATGGAGAATCATCTTTGAGGGTGAGTTGTACGGACAGAAGGGTAGTAACTTATCAGTCACTCTGTCTCCATCTGTCACCCTAACTTTAATTTGATCTCTCCAGGTGGCATTGACCCTGTGCTCCGTGGTTTGATCGGCCGTCCTGCTAAACTGAACACTCAGGATCACATGATGGTGGATGCTCTGAGGGAGAGGTTGTTCCAGTTTGTGATGCATCTGGCTTTGGACCTGGGCTCTCTCAACATGGAGAGGGGACGTGACCATGGCTTGGCTGGTATATCCTTCACTCTGATTTCTCTAATTTCATCTCTTCCTCAGTTGTCCTCATCCACTCTTTGCTTACATGTTGTTTAATTCTCTAGGCTACAACGCCTGGCGCAGGTTCTGTGGCCTGTCTCAGCCCAGGAACCAGCAGGAGCTCGCTCAGGTCATGAACAACAACGACCTGGCCCGCAGACTGCTACAGCTCTACGGGACGGCCGACAACATCGACATCTGGATGGGAGGCGTGGCAGAGCCGTTTGTCAATGGCGGCCGTGTGGGGCCTCTGTTTGCCTGCCTCATCGCAACACAGTTCCAGAAGATCCGCCAGGGTGACAGGTCAGTACGTGTGTGGATACATAACAGTGATGCTAACATGATCACAAAAATAAATTTAAATCCAGTCTCTGTTGACACTAAACTCTTGTTTGAAATAATCAGGCTGTGGTACGAGAACCCGGGCGTCTTCACTCCGGCGCAGAGAGCCGCTCTGTCCACTACCTCCTTATCCAAGATCATCTGTGACAACACCGGTATCACAGCAGTCCCCAGTGACGCCTACAGCGTCCTCTCAAACAGGAACCGGCTCGTCAACTGCGCCAACCTCCGACGCCTGAACCTGGCACCCTGGAGGGAGACAGTTAGGTCTAACCAGGTGTGTTTATTTCTTCCTTAATCACTTGTGTGAAAATCATTCTTCATGTGTGGTGTTTGATCTTGCAAGCTTGGGTCAGAACTGTCAGGAAGTCGGTGGAAATGAGGTTGGTTTTAAGTACTAAAAAGTGGTAGTCCTACTTTAAGATAACAATGAAGCCAAACTTTTTTTTATAAAAGGTTCACATTTAGATCATGCAACACCTGTTCTTAACTTTTTGTGAAGGTGTTCCTCATTCCATAAGAAACCATTTATGGTTTACTGATCACTTTTAAAAAATTCTCAAATTATGAGGATAAATAAGTTTAACTTTTATATCTTCTTGATATACAGATTGTGAACCAACTGGAAAGCCAGGACCCCCCGGACCTCCAGACCAATGAGGTAGTCTATTTAGTTATTGTCTGTTCAGCCTTATGTACATTTTATATCATGTATCAATGTTCATATTTACAGTATGAAGACAATAGAACATATACATAGAAAATAGAAACTACACACATTTACCCCACATAACATGACATGGTCAACTTAAATGAAGTATGTGAAATATAAATAAACATAAACATCAGTCATATATAAATCTTGGAATACAGTTCATCTCTATGGAGTACACCCATCTTTTATCCTTCACTAACTGCAACAGTCTAATCAGGGCCTTTAGATTCTGACCACTTTATTATCATGTCCCTGTTGTCATTATTGTCCACCTATCCTAAAAAACATGTTTTGTGAGAGATTTTTTTAACTGAACAATGCACCATGTTTTAGAAGCTGATCATATATTTTGATGAAAAAACTATGTAATGGAGTATAATATTGCATCCAAAATGTAGTGAATTAGAAAAATCATAGAAAAAGGAAATACTTAAGAACAAGTATCTCAAAGGTGTACTCAAGTAGAGTAATTGAGTAAATGTGCTAAGTTACTTTCCACTTGGATAATTCATAACATTAGTAGCAGATCCAGGTATTTTATCAAGTAGATTCAAAGCTGAAAATGTGGATAATTACAAGCCTACAGTGTGCTGTCAGTTTTTACATCATTTTTAAGTAATCTATACTTTTGTTCCTCTGCAGATCTCGTAGGAACCCCAGCCCCGAGAAGCCCTCCTGGATCGCCAACGCCCAACATCAATCCTACACAGCCACAATCTACCTTGACTGTCCGCCTGGGCGAGTACAACCCATCCTCAGTCAATTTCTCTGCATTTAATTTTACTTTTCATTAATGACATCTTATCAAATATCTAATTTTAATAATTGACTTATTTTTTACTTTTGGTCCGATGGACCAGATTAGGTCACACCATACAACTGCACATATATATATTTTCTGAAGAATGAACACATATTTGCCTAACGTAATGCAGCAAATCTATTCAACTCTTATACAGCACATGTAGTCTTTTGGTCCGAAAATGTTTAGACAATTTTGATGGTGGGATTTACCAGTATTATTATGAAAGGCACTGACCAAATTGAAGCATGTCTTGACAAAGTTTTGTGTGCTTTGCCTGTGAGGTTTGTTTCACTGTAACTGTATCTGTTGTATTGTGCATTTAATAAACTAAAGAAACCATAGAGCAGCAATGTTGTTCATTTTTCATATTTCTGAGACATCATGAATTATCTCATGGACGTCTTATGTCAATCGCAAAAAAATTGTGTCTGAAGGCATTTTGAAAGTACAGGACCAACATAGAGATTATGGTAAAAGCTCTATTTGGCAATCATTTTCAAATATGCAGACTAATACTCCTGTGCTGAAGAGATGATGATCAAAAATTAGATCAAGCTTGGACACTTAGCTTCACAAAATATATTTATTTTCAAGCAGCAACATTAAACCTAAGAAAACAGCTTGGTTAACTTTGTTCTAATATTGACTTCAGTAATCTAAATTAAGCAACACAGGCCAAAGTTCAATCATCATTTTAATGTACTGTATGCCTCCTGTAGATGGAGCCATCGTTCTTTTTTTTCTTTTTTGTATGCTTCATTTAGTGACATAACCACTTCACCATGAACTGGATATGGGGGAAGGAAGGAAACATTTATACCTGTGGTTAACTTACTGTATATTCTCCAGCCTACCTGGGTTGTACATGTCCACACTGCAAAAGGTAACTGGAACATCTACAGAAACTTTGAGGTAAACATGCAAACTTTATACAGGAAGTTTCAGTGGTAAGATTTAAACTTAGTCAGGACCTTCTTGCTGAAAAGGAACAATGGCCTCATTTTTACTGGTATTAAAATACAATCTGAGTGATCAGATCACAAGTGGACAGCTGTTAACCTGAGTACAGGTGTGAACGCACCCAGGAAGCATTGAGATCCGATCACTCAGACCACATTCAAAAGGTGGTCTTGGCCACATGTGTCCACGTTCTTATAGCAGTGTGTACGGGTATGTGTCCTGGGCCACATTAAGGACCTCCTACCAGGGAGGCTGGTCGACGTAATGACACCGCCGTTGATTACGGGAAGGTGTTTACATAGGTGGACTGTTCAATGCAGTAGACTGGGAGAAAGTGAAATTGGAACTCGTGAGCAGAAAAAGTGTTGTTTGGCAGTACTTTCAGTCAAAAGAAGGCGATTCAAGCTACATGTTCAATTTGCAATGCCCATTTGTCTCGTGGTGACAAGGAAAATAAACAATACACAACATCGCCGCAGTTAAAACATTTGCGTATGAAACCTCCGAAAGAATACAAGTTGTGCATGAAGGAATCTACAGACAGCAGCCAAAATGCAGCAACTTCTGCCAAGAAATAGTCTGAATAATGAGATACACTATGTTACAGTTATCTTTTTTGAAATTCTTTTAACCTTCTGGCAGAGCTAGGCTAGCTGTTTCCTCCTGCTTCCAGTCTTTGTGCTAAGCTAAGCTAACCAGCTGCTGACTGTAGATCCATGTGTAACGGACATGTAGGAGTGTGGTTTTCAATCTGCTCATAACCGAAAGGAAAAAGCACATTTTCCAACATGTCAGACTATTCCTATAAGTTATCATAATTTGTAAGTGTGTTCACAGCTTGATTTGAATAACTTTGACATTTTAACTACTACCAAAGATACAGTAGCAACATCACAATACAGTTAACAGTGGAGTTATAAGGCTTCCATCCAACAACACTGACTTCTAGTTTGATTAAAGGGGAACTATGCAGTTTTTTTTAGCTTAATTTACCTTAACTGAACAGCTTCGGGGTCATTGGAATGGTTATTTGACTTTTTTTGGGTTGATGGTGGTCGTCTCGCTTCCCCCTAGCGCCTGTGAGCGGAAAAACCACCCTTGCAAGTTTAGGCCGGCGAGCGAGAGTCGTCGCTCGCAAAAAAGCATTGTCAGAGGAACAGAGAAAGAGGAAAGGGCAGACTGACCGAGCGAGGAGTCAGCAGTTATATCTATTCCAAAGCTGTAGGGGGAGCGCTATAGAGAAACCTGCTAGCAAAAAGCGAAGAAATTGCCCAAACTGCATAGCGCCCATAGACAGTAAAAGAATGCACACAGCTACACCATATATTTCCACGGAGACCAATGAAGTCACTTTTCTGGTGATGGCTGAGCGTGCTGAGCAGCCTCAAATAGAGCTTGACGACGTAGATGTGACATGAGCAACCTGTCTGAAAGTTATAAGTCTTCTGGTAGCTGTGCCAAGAGAAATCTCAATCATTAACCAATCTTGCAGAGACGGAAAGCGTAGGCATATGTAAGGAGATAACATGGGCACAGGCTAATTATTGCTAACTAAAATGCTAGTTAACATTAGTAATTAAACTTAAACAGCTAATGTAAGTCGAAACTGCCTGCGAGCTTCTCCTGACTATACGGTAATTTCTCTACTACGCGACAGTAAGTCGCCGCGTGGTTATGACACAATAGTTAGCCTATTTTTACAAAAACGGCTGCTACGGGGCCATAACGTGAGATACAAGGTAATGGAGCCTTTTATACATGGTTGTGTTTCTTTAGAAATAAACAATGGACAAATAGAGTATTTAAACGCTTCAGATGTAAAGTTATTCGCTGTCAAAGTGACGCCAAAATGAATGGCAGTCAATGGAATGCTAACGGGAGGTGATGGCTTGTTAGCCTAGAATCTCCCCATTGGACGTATGCTTTGCGGAGGCTCGCTTACCCCCTTGATAGCACCCCTTTAATGTCTGAATTTACCCTCACAGTTTAGTCCGTTTTGTCTTGGCAAATACAGAGACACATAAATAACTGCTGAAAATGAATAAGACAATACCACAAGTCAAAGATAAATAAATCAAATAAATAAATCAAATAAATGTATTTATTACTGGATTAACTGGAATTTCTCCCTCCCTCTCTGTTGTTGTGTGATAGGCGGGAGTCGGAGGACATACTGGGAGTAAAAAAAACGAAGAGTACATCTGCATGAATCATTGCACAATGTAAAGTTTTCTGGGCTTTGTCTTGATAAAGCGCTCCTCCTCCTGGTTGCAGAGTCTAGAGTGCATGTGCAGAGTGCCACGTAGTCCACCAGTCTCTGTGTGTTTGGGTACTGTGTGTGTGTGTGTGTGTGTGTGTGGTGCAAACCCTAACTTGTTGATCCAAGAGTAATAGAAACCCAGTTATTATATATAACCCATTTATGAAAGAGGAGAAATATTTGAATTGTCAGTTTCTGTTTAGAGTTTTGAGTTAAGATGAACGTGATCTTATTTGAACAGGCTAACTTTTGCAAATGAGTGGAGGTAAGATCTATTACTGCAAGGAAATGTAAGAGTGTAAAAAGCTGTAAAGGATATTAACAGAAGCAGGGATGTTATGGGATAGAAGTTATGTGTTTTAAGTTGAGGGATGTGATAGAAGAGTCTTGGGAATAGACCAGAGGAAGTACGCAATACTAATTTTCTAACTGGATTTAAACAGCCCGCAACAAAGCCAACAAAGTTGGAGCGATGTGGGTTTTATATCATATGCAAGAGCAATGAAATATCTATATCTACCTTAAATCTAGACATTGGCTGTTGTAAATGCTTAAATGTAGGCTTCACATCTCAAGGGAAGTGGCAAATGTCAGACTGATGTTGACTCAGTAATGGCACTTTTTATGGCAATTTAGCATCATGACAGGATGGAGATCTCTTTTTTCCCCTCTTTACTCACTGACGTGTCTTATGCAGGAGGCCTTGTCACTATTTTCCCTTCGTATTCTGCAACCCAGACGTGGATTTATTCAAATTCTTTTAGCTGAGCCGGGTGCCCAAAAATATCAGGAATGGGAGTGAGTTCCAGCAACGTGGACAAAAGAACTTGGCTAATTCCTTGCAGATGTGTCTCCTGAGCTGTGTGGGGGAACACTGTGCTGCCCTCGCTGGAGAGAAAAAGGACTGGAGAAAGTTCAATGAATTACGAGTGAAAAAACAGGAGTGACTCGGTACAGCTGGTTCTGACTGTCTGGTGTTCGAGGGAAGAGAAAGGAGGAAACACAGAAACACATGCACATAGTTGGCCCTCTCTGTATGTAGGAGTGTATGTAAGTCATCCTCTAAGAAAAAACACATTCACATGTTGGTTTTTAAAAAGCGTATCTGTAAGTGTTTTATGCTGGAAATCAATCCTTCATAGGTGAATTAAAATAAAACTGCTAGAGGGCATCTCTAAAGACAAAACAGGAAACATTTACAAAAGAGCAGCCAGATTCATTCTTGGTGTTGCTGTGGTTCATTTTGGGAATTTTTGTTTTATGACTTCACTTATTAATCCTGAGGAACAGTTTCACAAATGCATCTTCTAATTTATCGGGATTAGTGAGCCATTGGAATCCTGTTTCTCTTTTAAACATTTCCCACTTATCGTTAACTCACATAAGTCTGCTGGGAGGATACATTTTCAGGAGCTCATATAACTCCACTTGGCTCTGATTGGCCCTCACAGCTTACACAAGTTGAAATGTAACATCACATGACTGTGAGATGATGTGCACCCTCGTTATCCAAGAACAATACAACTGGTTTAACTGTAATTTACAGCATGACTTAGTCAGTTTACTTTACCATTAAATAGACTATAAAGTATTTTAGTCTGCCCTTGGTTCTTCTCTTTCTCAGCTACCGTTTGGGCAGAATACATTTTCACTGGAATCATAAATGTTCACACTCAGTTTTTACAGCTCCTGAAAACTTAGTTTCATCTGAAGTATTTCTCTATACAATGCTAAATATCTATAACTAAATTATAACAATCAAGTTAAAGTTAACCTGGGAGGGGCGTGACAAAGCGGCGGTACCAATTGAGAACAGACTGCACAACCTGCAAGCTGTTATTGGCTGGGTGTCACACACCCATGTGGGGCCCACAGGCTATTTGCTGACACCCATAAATGGAGAAAAAAAATAATAAGAAAAGAGAAAATACAGGCAGGGGGCAGGGTCTCTGCAGACACAGAAAGCAAAAATACAAACAGATCAGACTCCATTCTGATACATTCCTGAAAAAGAAAGCATTGCTTTCAACAAATCACTCTTGATAAATAAATGTTCAATAAACTACTTAATATTAAATACTTTCCCCCAGGTTTCTAGTAAATTACATGGCCATTTGACTCCATAGTGCCTATATAGGTGCTACCAGCTACTACTTTTAGTTTTTACTATTTGTGCTTTTCCAGTATGTTATTCAAGGTATTAGTAAAACATAAATCTGAAGGAAGAAGATTAGAATTTAGGAGATTGTCTAAGGCAAGACCATGATCCCCCATTTCCCAAACATCAGGTAAAGATAAGAAAATGACATGCAGCACTCTATTATTTGCAGTCATCTGCCCCCTAGTGTCAGGATATGGGCCACCGTGATTGGTCTGTTATTAGATCACAGGGAATCTTTATTTTCAGACTGATCTGATGAAATGGCGTATGTATGACACGCAAATTTGTATGCCATTATTGGCGTGTTATCAAGACGCATACTCACTTTTTAGCGTGTATATCAACGCCACTTTCACCCAGGAGACCGGGGATCACGTACTGCTTGTGACGTTTCCTTGTCCCACATGTAACTTTTCCTCTTTCTTCTTTTACTAAAGCCAACCCCGTTGTTCCTTTCCTAAACTCAACCGTTGCTTTCTTCTTTTACTAAAGCCAACCCCATTCTTCTTTTCCTAAACCCAACCGGTTCTTCTTTTCCTAAACTCAACCGTAGCTTTCTTCCCGCGATAACACACTGTTCTCGCGATAACACGTTCTTCTCGCGATAACACGCCAAGTGGCGATAACACACAAAGCGGCGTGAATGTGTATGCCCACTGTATACAGCATAGACATACACGCTGATAGCTCAAAATGCGTACAGATAACACACCACTTGGCTTAAGAAAGTTGGTGTGTATATTTACGCAAAGTCATGATGCCATGTTGCTATTTTAATTGGTCATTTGTGGATTTCAAGTTCTTGGTTTTTAAAGCTAGATAACAGCTCATGATTAATCTCTGGTTCTACGTGTTAAAAAACTTTACATGTAATCCAAATGTTTGGCTTTGAAATCAATCGGTCTCATGAAACTGTGTTTTGAGAAGCTATAAAATCCTCGAGGCCAGTCGCTGTGGTCTAGCAGCAGCCATCATGTGGTCAATTGTGTAGATGCTAGAAAGAAGTTCCTGGTTTGCCAGACAAAGGAAAAGGAAAGCCTTGGATTAAGTTTCCCAAGCCGTGCATTAAAGCCTACCTCTGGTGTTACAGCAGGGCGCGGGTAGTGATTTGACTGGGCCGCTGCAAATGACTTATCAGAGGAGGAGCGCGGGGTCACCAGTCTGCCAGTAGACGCAGTAATGCAGATATCAATTATCACCACAGCCTCATTTTGTGTATTGCTCAGAATAGACTAATTATGACCTTATAGAAAATTACTGTGATATGCTTGAGGAGTCTTTCACGTTGTTAGCAAAGCTACAACACAGACAGGACTGGATGTGGGGGGGATGTTTGTGGGAGATGGTTTCCCAGAAATGAAAAAAATAAAAAATGTTGCAGGGCCAAGAGTCATGTTTAGGTTTCTGAGATCCTTCTATAAGAAAATGGAGTGCAGATACTTCTGGCAGAGTGTGTTGCAATTTGGTTGGGAGTTCATCCAAAAGTCAGGGAAAAAGCTATTTATCATGACATTCTGTTGATCTGGTAGAGAAAGACCAAATGAGGAAAATATTTATGTGAAATCCTTAAAAGAAAGATGAAGAAAGTTTGCATTTGTTTTTTGTGTCTTTTTTTTTATCTGTTATGATTCAAAATACAGTATGCATCTACTTTGTGAGGAAGAAAATAAGTTTCACTACTTGTTACTGACACATTAACCACCTTTTAGGGGCCAGACTGAGCATAATCAAACTCCCTTGGCTGGGCATGATCACACATCGCGTAATCATCCAATGGTTATATGAGAAGCAGCACCAGACTTGTATAACAGATTCAGAAACTCCAAATGCTGAACCCCTCCTCCTATTCTTCATCATCGTCATCATCATCTCACTGGGCGCATCTGCAGGCTGCAGGAGCAGAGCGATATGAGTTTACACGGATAGCTACATTTAAACTTAGTTTTTCCTCTCTGCTCACTAAATATCCTTCAAACAGAGATGAAGGGTATTTAAGTCAAAGACAAGTGGCAACCTCGGCTCATAAAAATATTCGCTTTGTCACATTATATTTTCTTTAATTGAGTTTATAATGGGATTACGCATATTTGGCACGCCACTTTACGCATATGCGTGCGTCTATTTTTTTGTTTGCATCCTGCAAGCTGCCCAGTCTCAGACGAATCCGGGGACCCAACAAGGAAATAACCAGAGAGCGGCTCTCCGGCAGACACTGCAGTGGTCACACAACGGTAAGGTTTTTAGCATTTTAAGCCAGGGCTCGGAGTATCAGCCACCGAGGCGGAGGGGCGCACCTCAGGAGCAAGTGCAGGCGCGACCTGTCACCATCATTCGTGATGCGGACGTGAGACATCCGGACACCTCGAGCCAGCCGGTGGCCCAGCAGAAGCAGCAGCAGCCTCCCCGGCCGGCGTCCAACACGCACAGCCCCCGCGAGCTTCCAACTCCACTCCAAAGGCTCGTGAGAGGGCACGAGCACCGCCAGCATCACCATGAGCGCACCGGTGAGCGCAGAGGGACGCAGAGGAGCAGCAATGAGACCCAGCAAAAGGTCACTGTCAGTCCGCCTCTGCCCCGGAGAGAAGACATGATGGTCGGTGATGATCCCTACGACCCCTACAAGTCAACTGATCCAGATAATCCATATTACAATCATTATGACGTTTACGAGAGACCTAGGTCGAGATCGAGACCCGGATATGGCACGAGATATCATCAGTACGGTAAGAGTGGGGTTTGTAACAACATTGATGAGATAGATATGACCCATAAAGTTGAGTTTGAGATGCTAAAATGCTTCCGGTTTATCTTCCAAACAATCACTTATTTAATGAATCAGTTTGTCTACCGTATCTGTCTCACTTTTTCTCTAAATGGCTGCATCTATTTAACACCTGTTAAAAATGTTTATGAAACACTAATTTACTACTATTTTATGTTTTATGTATCACTTTATTTATAGTCATATTTATAGCTATTATCACTATTATAACGTGTGTTTGTTGTTTTAGGTCTGCCTGATCTAGTACCTGACCCCTACTACATTCAGGCCTCTGCTTATGCCCAGAGAGTCCCAATGTACAACCTGAGATGTGCAGCTGAGGAGAACTGTTTGTCAAGGTAGACTGCTGTCAGGACTTATCCACAGGGAGAGAGAGAAGAAAAAAACAGGGTTTGCGTCCAAGCCTAAGTGTGATTCAGAAAGCTTTGAGCCATAACAACCGCCTAAAGTGTTTGTGGGTGAGAGCTGCCCAGTGGCACCATGAGGTGAGGTAAAATTAACCGAATCCTGCCACTGATGTTGGAGATGGGTGGAGTGGTGGATTTCTGTGAAGTTTATTCATAGTTTGCCCCGAGGAGGGAAAGCCTGAATGGTAAACACATTATCGAAACTAACCCAAACAACCACATGCCTCCTAACTATTTTTCCACCCACCATTTACACAGAGTGCTTTCACTCAGCTACTCAGAGGAGGGGATCTAGCAGGAAAAACAATCGTAGAGTTGTAATTGTGTCCACATATTCCCTGTTTTTTTTTTTTCTTCTGCAAACGTATGCTCTTCCTATGCTTTGTGTCTGCAGCTCGGCCTATACGTCCAGTATGAGAGACTATGACACCCGCATGTTGCTGAGGTTTCCTCAGAGAGTCAAAAACCAGGGGACGGCGGACTTCCTCCCCAGCAGGCCACGTTACTCCTGGGAGTGGCACAGCTGTCATCAGTGAGTAATGTCATGTCATTGCTGTCCACAAAAAGAACGTTTCTGTGACTTGTGTGGCTGCTCTCTTTGCATCATTTGTTCTTACTGGCCAACAAGCTGACGTCAATAAGAGTTATTCACGTGATGGTTTCATGCATGAAAAAAACAGATCTGGATCCTGTTTTGAAAAGACTCTAAATTAGATATAGATCAAAACATTTAAATATTGCATTACTCACTAGTTTGAATTGGAGATAGAACATTTTCTTCATACATTGTAACTGTGTAGTTTTGTTCTTCACTTACAAATGTAAGGAACTAATTGTTTCCAAGAGATAGTATTTTTCCCGACACTATTTGTCTTTTACAGTCTGTAGTTGTGGTATGGCACCCCCTGTTGAACCACAGTTGTGCTACTTTTGGCTGTTTCATAGTGTTTGAGTAATTCTGATATCAGGACTGACATCTTAACACAAGTTTTATTTGTATTTTTAGGCTTTTTAAAGTGTAATTTTCTATTTTATAATTTTAGCACAAGGGCAGTAAAACCTACTTTGGGCTTTCAAAAGATGATGTGACTAAACTTCATATGACCTTTGAATTCAGTTAATTTACAGCTGCAAAGCCAGACGTTGTAAAGTAAAGCTGTGTGATGAGGAGAATGAGCCAAAAAGAAAAACCGCTAGTCTGTTTGTCCCTTTATTGAGCAAATGGAAAAGTGCCTAGTTTTCCTTGATTTCACAGAAACTACCTCAGTCCATAGTTATGTTGTTGAAACAACCAGTCCACTGTGCTAATCCCCAAAATGGAGCACCTTTGGCAGAGATTCAATAAACTGGTGATGTTGACTGTATAGATTTCTTTTCAGTGTTTTGAAAATCAACCAGACTGTTTTTGTCTCATTAAACAAACTTCAAGATAATGGACTGAAAGCAGATTCAGATTCACTGAAGCGCTACATGTATGATACATACCTGTGATGTTTACAGACACAGTGACTGGCAGCCATTTTAAAGAACACCAGGAAATGCCCAACAAAATGTATTTCAATGTTAATCAGTAATTATGTAAATGTGGCTTGGGAACTAAACGTGTCTGGTTGTTTTAGTTTCAGATTAATGTGGAACTCACTCGGTTCAGATTAAAAATGCCTGGAGTTGTTGAACACTGCTGCTGCTGATCCACAGGCACTTCCACAGCATGGATGAGTTCAGCCACTACGACCTGCTGGATGCCTCCACTCACCACTCGGTGGCTGAGGGCCACAAGGCCAGCTTCTGCCTGGAGGACACTTCCTGTGACTACGGCTACTACAGGCGATTTGCCTGCACCTCACATACCCAGGTCTCAAGAATACCTGCTGATAAGATAACTTTTGAAATGTTGCTATAGACCCAATCACAATGTTTCTTTCGGGTAGAAAACAGCAGTCAGCTAAAACCTAAAACCAGACAGACAAAGTTAGTGAGTAGCTGGTGAACATAGTGAAGAATAAAGCAGCTAAAGAAACAGATCGTTCCCACGGGTGTTGGTGGAGACCAAAAACAGAGCTTACAGGAGAGTGAATATTGGATTTGTATTCATCATGTGGTCAGATACACAACTCCAAATTAATGGTAATGTTGCTCTGTGTCTGCTGGATGTATAAATAAGCAACTTTTAGCAAACAAATTTGGCAAATCTACTTTATAAGGTTATACTATATGAGTCCTCTGTTTATAGCTTGTTTCCGCTGCCCCCAAGTGGCCAGTGAATGCCGGTTTAGCTCACAAGCTAAACAACTGTGAACATTTAATCAGTGGGGCGTTCATTTTGAAAATGACCAAAAAGACAAGAGACTAAAAATAAACCTTTTTACAGCAGAGATTTTGACTTGTTATAGTAGGAAAAGCACAGGTGTTATAACATGAACGATGGCTCTTTTCTATTCAAATGTCCCAGAAAACCATGACAATGGGACAGTGAGGCAAAATGCACAATACCAGCACCATGAAACTGAAGCAGCTGGAAAGGAATTCAGCCATCATTAATTCTTTTATTTACACTTGTGTTTTTCCTACTGTGACATGTTAAAATCTTTAAAATTAAAAAAAGAATGATTGAATTATAGTGGTTGCAAAGTAAAAGTTGGATCCTAGTTGCAGGATTTTGGTGTGTACATTTCTATAAATGAGTAAGAAAAACAAGTGCTCTTTTACTGAGGCAGCTGTCCTTTAGAGAACAATTTTAGTATTTCCTTTTTGAACGAGCCAGTGGTGATTTGATGATTTCCTGTTTTTCCTGTAAAATGATCCCACCTGCCTGAACGTCTGTGATCAGTTGTTTGGCAGATGATTTCTTTTTCCATCCTCTTTATTTTGACAGGCAGATTTTCTTTTCTCTTTTTTTATAAATATTGTTTTTATAATCAGAAGTGTTTTAGGCTTATCATTAGATATCACACTGTAATAAAACATTAAAATCTTTGTTACAGTTACTGTTCTATATGTAAAAGGGCCTAGAAGAGGTTTGTTTGTTAACATAATGTTTTATGTGGATGCTATCCGATGTGCAGGGCCTGAGCCCAGGATGTTATGATACCTACAACGCAGACATCGACTGCCAGTGGATTGACATCACAGATGTGAAACCTGGAAACTATATCCTCAAGGTTTGAAATACCACATGACATTTGTCTTCCTCATGAGACACCAAACCCCTTTTAAAGAGTTACATTCATGTGGAATCCCATTGCATCCATGATTATTTGATTATTGAGTTAATGCTTTTTATTTTTCGTTGTTGCTTTGTTATTGATTCTTTGTTGTTCTCCACAGATCAGTGTAAATCCGAACTATCATGTCCCAGAATCAGACTACAGCAACAACGTTGTGCGCTGTGAGGTTCGCTACACTGGCAACTACGCCTATGTGTCAGGATGTCATATGTCATCGTGAGTATCATCTCAAGTGACAATTATTTATTTATTTCTTGCACCCTCCATTAATCCTCATGTTTTTGTTTTTTCAGGTATTAAGAGATAACAGGCATTCACATCATCTAAGCGAAGATGTACTGTAAATGACAGTGCAGATGTCTGCATATGAAAGCATATAAAAAAAAACGTTAAATTGTTAGAATTTTTACAATTTAAAATTCTCACAATTTATAATGTCACTATGACATCATTTGACGATATAGTGACAGATATGTTGAATTCTTCTTTGGTTGTGTCGGTAGCAGCTCTTCTCCATACTGTCCATAAGAATATACCTATCTAATCTTTGCTTTAGAATCATTTTAATTTCTTACTTCTGTCATATTTTACTGTATGCTTGCGTTTTATGCTACTTGTAAGATAGTTAAAGAATAAAATCCATGAAATTAAGAATCTTAGCAAGTTACAAATGTAAACAAGCTTACCCTCATTGCTAAATCAATGTCAGTTATATCCCAGTTTTAAAATGAAGGAAAATGTATGTTTTATATTTATATGCAACGGAAGAAACTCTCTTTACTCCAAAACATTTGTTGAAACTGAGTTGAATAAAACTTACTGATATTGTGTCACTGTTTTTGACTGACCAGATTGAAGTGACTTCCTTATCTTGCCTTGGTTTCTTACCTTTAGTTATGTCTTATTGTCTTTGCCACACACACAAACACGTTGAATCACAAACACACACACACACACACACACACACACACACACACACACACACCATAAAAAGGGTGGATACAAAAGGTTAAAAGTAGGACTTCAAACTACTGATACTTTTCTTTACACATCATCATTATGTTTTGACAAATGCATTAAAAAGTCAGAAAATAGTGAAAAATGCCTCACAAGTTCCGAGTGCCAAAGGTAACATCTTCATATAAATATAAATCAGAGAAATTTCATTTTCATAAAGTTGTTGGACTTGTGAGAGACAGATTAAAAACAAACAAAGCTGAAGCAGCAGAGGCAAAAAATATTCTGATCAATGATGTGGTCCATTGGTAATATAAAGATATTGATAATAGCCGCTTTAAGAGAGATAGGGGGCATATGATCAGCTGAAAAATGATAATGAACACTGTCCTGAATGTATTGAAATAAATGTAGAGTTATATATATATATATATATATATATATATATATATATATATATATATATATATATATATATATATATATATTACAAATTATTATTTCAGAAGTTATTGGATCATGTAGGCTATATATTTGACACAATTTATTCATGTAATAATGTATTTCATAATTACTGATTTATTTAGTTGTTTAACATCTAACACTTTCCATGATGAGGATCTGTATATAAAATGTTGTAAAATCACAACTTGCTCATGGCAGTGTGCTCCGGTCCAGCAGGGGGCGCCACTGAGACTTTGCACATGTTTGAATCCAATGATTTTTTATCAGGCTGTTGGAGAAACTCATAGGAGAAACTGGAGTCAACCACCAGCAGTGTGTGCGTGTGTATATATGTGTGCCATAGGATCAGATATTACCTACAAAACTGTTTGTCAAGTTAAAATGCATCCAGTCAGAGTGTCGATCCCGTCGTTTCGTTCAGAAAACAACTCGATCGAGAAAGGATACACGGTAAGCTGCTTAATAATAACCTCTGTCTGTCTGTGTCGTCCGCTCTGCTGCTGCTGTCATCACTTTTTTATTTTTACTCAGATGTTACTTCTGTACCCCTGAAATAATAAACCAGCGTCCGTTTAACATCCCGCAGCGTAAATGTCGTTGTTATGTCTATGTTTGAGGTCTGTTTGGTTACCCGGCGGTTCAGGTGCCTGAATTCACCTTGTTTTTATACATGTCAGTGTTTAAATCATTTAGCTTATATAGAGAGCAAAAGCATAAATTGTGACAATACAGAGAAAAAAATTAATTGTAGTTAATATAACGTGTCGTTTGTTTCGGCAAGACTTCGTGTCTGATTGGAGCCACTGGGCGTAAGACAACCCAACCAGGATCCCCAGCTGTCTGACATACATGTATGACATCATTTAATATGGGACAGGGACCCTCATATTAAGTGGTAATGCACCCTTTAAACTCCTTTCCCAGAAATTTCGAATTGCAATGAGACAAAAAAGAAGACTAGTCACAACCAAAGCAGCAGAGTCTGAGATATAATGACTTTTAATCCTTGTTAGGTCAACCTCCAAAAATATTGGAGCCTACATTTCCCATAATGCATTCACTAGCCTTTTAGTTAGCCCCCCAAAGTTAGGCCCCCTTGCCTTTCAAACTCCATGCCTCCAGATTTCAATGCATGGTGATGCATGGTCAATAAATTAGCCCAGTTCCAATACCTCACCTCTACTGCCCTGATCCCAGTGCTCTCTTTTTCTTTTTATATTATTATTATATTAATCAAATAATTTAACTACGGACAAGAAAGCAAATAACTGTATTTCCCAACATGTGAAACTATTCCTTTTAGGGCTGCCACCTCTTAGTCAATTAGTCGACTAATCGGTCGTTTTGGTCTTAGTCGACTAAGATTTCTTTAGTCGATTAGTCATTTTCTACGCTTATTCATGCTTAATTACTTATTTCCAAGAAACTTCTGAGCACATTTATGGTAAACACAAGATTTAAAGTGGTGCTTTTGCAGGATTAATTGTGGAGAAACTCAGTTTTACAGATGGTTAATTAACTACATTTATATTGTGCTTTTCTAGTCTTAACCACCTCTCAAAGTGCACAGCTCTGTCAATTAAATCAACTAATCGATTAGTCGACAAAATCGTATAAGTGTTAGTCGACTAAGAATTTCTTTAGTCGAGGACAGCCCTAATTCCTTTAAATTCTGTATTCCTTACACATGTACTGAGACTGCTGTCATCAGTCTCTTTGGGACATTTTTCACCTTTTTTGTTGTTTTTTTCACCATGAAGACCGCATGTTATTGCTGTCCTGTACTCTAATTGAAACGTCTCTGAGTTGTTCCAGGATTTGTTAATAATTCTTGATTGTTTTGGATCTCTGTGCTCTGGAGTACAGAATTGCAGTAACAACACTGCCATCATTTTCTCATTTACATAATGCCCGCAAGAAGAACAATTTTTCAGGAAGAATCCAGCTGAGTGAGGGAAGTAAAAGTCTGTTTTTTTTTTACAGCAGCCAGATGTTTCCTCTTGGTAACTAGCCAACATAGACTGTAACTGACAGCTCAGTAGTCAGCAGTCAGTCACACACCATGCACTGGGAGGGGCCATATCAGGCTGATGGGCTCTGTTGATAAATCATGATTCTCCCAAACGACTCAACAACAGAATTCACTCTTTTTGCCAAACTTTTTTCTTTCTTTTTTTTTCAGGTCTTTAGAATTGACGTGCTGATGAATGGCAGACAACATGCTGTTGAGAAACGCTATAGTGAATTCCACGCTTTGCATAAAATGGTGAGCTTCTGTGCCATCCCAAAATTTCTGATCATTTATTGGTATACAGAGTCCTCCTTTTTTATGATTTAGTCTTTGAGTCCTTAACCTTGGCCTTTAATAAGAGAACATCTTATGATTTTTACATACTAACCACCACGTTTAATGATTTTTACCATTGATATTTGAGTTGCAATATAACATTTTAATATATGTGCTGTATTGCATAATGTGCTAAAAAGGATTAGTCAGTTAATCTATTAGTCAAACTAATGAAAATGTATTGGAAGACGTTTTAATAATTGATTACAATTTTAAGTAATTTATAAAATTAAAATGCCAGACATTTGTAGGTTGCCGTTTCCTCAATGTGAGTTTTTCTTATATAACTAATAACTGCATCCAATATTGTTAGATACAACCTTATTTATGTAAGCCCATTTCATACAAAAAGATGCAATTTGGTTTGGTGTGTGTGTGTGTGTGTGTGTGTGTGTGTGTGTGTGTGTGTGTGTGTGTGTGTCTGTGTGTCTGTGTGTCTGTGTGTCTGTGTGTCTGTGTGTCTGTGTGTCTGTGTGTGTGTGTGTCTGTGTGTCTGTGTGTCTGTGTGTCTGTGTGTCTGTGTGTCTGTGTGTCTGTGTGTGTAATAAAGTGTTGGCATGCTCAAGAAATCACAGCAGCAAATACATAAATGATTAATGGGCTCCCTTGTTGTTAACCATGTTCACCATACCAGTTTGTTTGAGGTTGTAGCTTTACAGATGAGTTTATCTTCCTGTCTTGCTCAATAGTTTACGTTTTGTTTGTCTGGACGTCCGCTTTTTGTACAGGCCTTTTTCCACTGAAAACACTTTGACACGTCACAGTATTAAAAGCATAAATGTAAATGTAATAATTATGGCTTAATTCCATTCAGCGGCTTCAGTTTCGGGGTCCTGGTATTGTGCATGCTGTCTCACTGTAACACTTGAATAGAGCAGAGCCATCGTCAATGTCATTGGTAACACCGGCGCTTTTCCTACTATAACAAGTCAAAATGTCTGTTGTGAAAAATGCACACACACGCCAGGTTATTCATGATTTTCGTAGTAGTGTAATACGTGTTAACTGCTAATAAGCAAAGTTTAGCATTATAAAACGCTACGTGTTAGCCTTCAGTTCAAAGCACCGCTGTGCCTCAGTACAGCTTCACAGAGCTGCTAGCATTGCTGTGGACCCTTGTTTGTCCTGCTTTGTACTGATGTTTTTAAATCCCTGCAGCTAAAGAAGAGCATAAAGCCACCTGAGATCCCTTCCAAACATGTTAGAAACTGGGTCCCCAAAGTCCTGGAGCAGAGGAGGCAAGGTCTGGAGCTCTACTTGCAGGTACTGCGACACACCTTCACTCCACCTGCTGAAAGTAAAGAAACAAAACATTTCTTTATGTATATGAAGTAGGGGTGTAAGAAAAAATCTATACACTTGAGTATTGCGATATTTTATTTAGCAATACTGTATCAATTTTCAAAAATGCAATATCGATTTTTTTTTTCCCACACCCAAACTGGCAGTTTGATTTTCTGTGTACTGAATTGTTTACCTAAAGTAAACTCTTTGACTTTTATGGACATCATGTATTTTTTTAAATATTAGTTTTTCTAAAATTATACTCAATATCCCAATATATCGCCTTACGCACAGTATCAAAATATATTGCAATATATTGAATCGTGATCCATGTATCGTGATACGTATCGCCAGATTCTTGCCAATACACAGCCCTAATATGAAGTCGGTATCGTGAACGCAGCCTGTCTTTCCTTTACCAAAGACAGATGTTAATTCAAAGTAAACACAAAACTACAGGATGGGAGATTAACCAAAAAGGTCATGCAGGTCACTTCAGTTGTGTACCGCTGCTTCATGTGCACATTGCAATTTGCTTTTGTTTTGTCTGTTTTGTCAGACTATAATTATGGAAAATGGAGTTCTTCCAAAGATATTCCTGGATTTCCTAAATATCCGCCATTTTCCTTCAGTGCCAAAAACAGAAAGCTGTGGGTGAGTTGAAACTCTATGAAATAAAACACATTTTGTGGCATTTTTTGTTTTTGTATGAGAGTTGGTTGCCAGGCTACTAGAAGGCTTTGTGGCATATTGGCATAACTTTTATTTTTCTTCTCTTAGGTCGTTTGATACAGAATCAGAGGAATCAAGGTGAGTCATTTTGTTGCAACTACTATATAAAACAGCAGGTTTGTGAACTTCACCCAGCATGTCAGTGACACCACCTACGTTTCTTCATCCTGTTAATTGTATATGCATCATGTTACCGCCCACAAACCCTCTGACTTCTCCTTTTTGGATTCTTCTCAGTAAACTTTCACACCAGCCTGTCTTACTGTTTCTGAGAGACCCCTACCTGCTGCCATCTGCTCACGGTTAGTTCAAGCTACTTACGCCTAATATTGTTATATCCTGTGCTTAATCATCCTAATAGCATAGTTGAAAAGATACATTATTCATGGTAAATAAACTATAAAAAATATTGTACACATCTTTTCAGAAAAAAAGTGGGCATGAGCTTCTTACTCATCTTACCTTTTATTTTAAAAACTTTCTTCTTTCCTTTCAGATGCATTTTCAAATGTTGTGATTGAGGGTGTAGTACATGGAGTTTTCTACCCAGATCTTCAACCAAGGTAGAGCTGCAGAGCCGAATCTGAGGGCATGTCAATACAAATGGATGTGTCATGTTTTCACACCATTTTAGGTGTGCATCGGGAAGGATGTGACATGTTAAGATACACTGAGCCTCATTTAGATTTTCCAAATCATAAAACAAAAATCCATTATTTTCTTCTCTCGATAAATCACTGGCACTACACCGTATGTTGTTCTAAAAATAAGCAATATTGACCCATATTTCAATGGATTTGAATCCTAAGAAAATAATTTAAGCACAACTTTTGTCAGCTATCAAATTGAATTATATGTGAAACAGTTTTGCGCATTAACGTAGATGTTTTGAGGCATTTGAATCAAAATAATAAAGACTAAAACTATTCTTTTAAGATTAAAGCAAATACATTATATTTTCCTTCTTTCTTAAGAAAGTAATGAGTGGAATTAACATACAAGATTAATTTATTTTCTTTTAGCTTTTAGTAAGTAAATACCAGAAGTTGAAACCCTGGGGAACCAGAAAGGAAATGCTGATACCAGCTGGACTGAAGGTTAGTTTGCCATACACAGAGGAGGCCTGTAAGGACAAAGCACAGGGCTGGAGTGGAGAGCTGGATCATGGCCTGCTAACAGGGAGGTGCCCCTCCCTTTGTAGCACCAGTACTGTGGTTTCAGAATATTTTTCTGAGCTGACAAATTGAGCCATCTGAGGGAGAGCAGTGAGACAGCGTATAGACAGAGTGTATTTGTGCATTCTGGTGGAGTTGACAGCTATGTGCCACATGTTAGGGTGGAATTGGATTTGAGTTGTGATGTGGACCTCTTTTACTGAGCATCAGATGTTCGTGAAGGAGTACTGTAGTGTTTACAGTGGTGCTACTGGGCTCTGTGGGGCTACCGGAAGAGCAGTTCAGTTTGGTGAGGTGATGACCATTAGGTTTTGGGCACAAAGCCTATTTGAAATGAAACCAGGACAGACAGAAATAGGTGGCACAACATGTGTGTGAGGAATGATGCATTAAGCTTGAGGCGGGTGTCATCGGAGTTGTAGGAAACGGATGTCGACAGAGCAATTAAAAGAGCACCATTGATTTAACATTTGCACTCCTACTGCATTGTCGAACTTATGAAAAAGCAGGGCAGAGCAAAGTGACATCAGTTAATGCAATTTATTAGATTTAGCATTTTTTTTCTGGAGCCATTAAAGGCTTTATACAACTTTTTCACATATGCTGTAGTAGTCCCAAGACCTGTAAACATCAAAAACATGTACTAGGTTCTCCAGTCAGTGCCCTTGATCAAGGCACTGGCTCAGATCTGGAGTTGGTCCCCAGGCGCTGTGATTGGCTGCCCACTGCTCCCTTGAGGGATGGGTTAAATGCAGAGAATGAATTTTGCTACATGTATGTGTATGTGACAATAAAGTACCTTTACCTTACCTTACCTTACCTTAAACAGACTTTGTATGTCAAATAGGTGGAGTTCCCCTTTGAGAGAGGATGAGAGAGAGGGTACATCTCCATTTCTTAATTATCTCTCCTTGCTTCCTTCACTTGCATTTCAAAAGATGTTCAATGAAAGATGCAATGATAAGATATGAGCTGATATCAGAAGAATAAGCCTGTTTTAACCAATCATAGGGTTTGATTTGTGTGTTGATGTCCCACAGGACAAAATATTGTTAACCAAAATCTATTATAATCATTTACTGACTAGAGCTGACACAAGCCTGTTCCTGTTATATTGTCCCAAAAACTAGCTACAGGCTCTGCACACACACACACACACGTTTGGTAGCTGTCGTGGAAGTAGATTTTCACATCATTTTCATATGAAAATGAGGATCACGTTTAATTTGCGCACACGAGTTGGAAAGGCTTCTGATAACACTTGCTAAAGGCCAGTGTCTAACACTAATAACAGTCATGTTAAGTGTAATGTTGAATTTACACATAATATAGGTCAGTTTTTCAATTGTGGTGATTAGAGGTATAGTCAGTCACCCATCATGTAAAGGGAAGTGTGATTTTTTTTTTTTTTTTTAAAAGACTTACAACCAGTAAAACACTGCAATATGAAATAAAATACAGATAGTCTTTATATTGTAAAGTACAAACCATCTCCTGTTGTTAACACTTGTCACTTTTTGGGCAGTAATTGATCTGACGTGACTGGACCTCCTTTTATGCACAGTGACAACTACATATATTTATACAGAATCGAATGAATCCTGAGCAATTAACCTCAACTAAACAGATTATGATTGTATGTTTTAACAGAGTAAATCATTTCATAGAGATCCATCTGGTAGATTTATATGTATTTAAATTGTGCAACATTGTACTGTTTGTGCTCTGTGAAAAGTGTCATTTATGTGCCATAATGTCAATCTACAGTGAACACTGGAATTCTACTGTAGCACTTTAAGATGGGCGATATGTAAAATACTGACACCAATAAAATTCATTGTTTCCACAAACCTTATATGTCAAATATGATTTTTAATTAAAATAACATCAAATGTATTGACACAAGCTCTTTATTAGAAAAGTGACTAGAAAAGGCTGTTGATTGACAAACTAACAATTTTGTTTCTGTGAGTTTTTATCACATTATAGGGTTAGCATAAAAGATCAGAAACATATGTTGATGTACTCAAAACAGTAAATTGAGTATAAAAACTGAGTATATTTTTTGCTTATTATGAAATCGGGCCCAAATTATTGAATTTTGAGTTGGGCAAGAAGCCAACAGGAGGAGCTATAGCCCAACCTAATCCTGTTTATGTCAGTATGTTCGCTAAAATTTGTCCCCTTAAAACCATTCAGTAATTAATAATAACTGTATTAGTAATAACTGTCAATATGTTATCAATGTCTTGATATTCTTTTTGGTCATGTCACCCAGCCATAATTGCAATTATAAAATTCTTAAGCAAAATTGAACAAACAGGAAATGTAGTCTTGCAAAGCAGTGCATATCTGTTAACATTCAGCATTCTAGTTTTGCTGCAGCTATAACGCAAACATGTCCTCTGCATAAATTCTGATCTGTAACCAACTGCTATAACAAAATACTGGCTTTACATTTAAAAATAAATCTGAAACTCAGAATTTCAGAATCATAGAAAATTAAAAATCCCTTGATTTCTGGACAGCAATGTCCCAGTAACAGTCCAGTAGTAACAATGTGTGATCCAGCAATTCAACACAGCATCTTTGGCCCCAAAGCTTTAAAGTTCTCCATGACCAACTTCATCTTTCAGCCGTTCGTCCTGGTTGGCTTCTGCCTGAGGTTCTTTCATATTGGCGAAGGCAACTTCTCTTGTCAGCTGTTCGAGAGAAGGGAGACCCACCACCAGGTTTCTCATGGCAATGGCGGTCATCAAGAATCTAAAAGCAAAGGCGACCAAGTTAATGAAATGCATTCAGGGAATAATTTAGTTTTTGTTGTTACATTTTCTGTGTAAATACAACAAAACGTGGCATGTTGCTGTGCTGTTAGAAGACGACACTCACCCCCTCCGTATCGTATAGTACTTCTTCACTGCAAACCGCTCCAGTCGCTCTAGTGCACCGGCCTCCCTGCGCTTCTTCACCTGCTTCATGCGACGTTGCCTCTTCAGGAACAGCTGCACAATCGGGTCAGTGGCGTTTAACTCTGACCCTTCATCGTCTGCAGTGATAAGAGGCTGCAGCTCAGGAGGAAGGGGCTCGGTTTCTGTGGAAAGAGACCGTCCAGTCAGCATCATCTGATGAATTTCTTTTGAGCTCTTGAGCAAAACTTATACATTTGGATAAAAAAAGGGAGAATGTTCTCACAGGGTCCGAGCTGTTGTGATCTTTGAGATTATATTTTTTATAGTTTAGATATTAAAAAATAGCTGACGTTTACTACACATTTCTAATCATGTTTGCATTGATGCCTATTTTTTCATACAATATTGCATTATTAAACTATATTCATGGTGTTACGTGCCTGACATTTACCTGTCCCATTGCGTACACGCTCCTGAAGCTCAAACAGCTTTGTGAAGTTCTCCTGTAATGCCGCTTCTGTGGTGTTGACGTAGATGTACATGTAGCAAGACGGGTCTTTAGACACTGTGTACACCTTATGGTAAGCCCCAGCAGGTACCTAAACACATACACATTATGGCAAATGCTTTTGTGTCGAGGTTAAACAAATAATGGTAATGTTAACGGTGAGGTTAGCGTGTCGCTGCTGTACCTTTATCTGCTCACCAGGCTGAAGAGTGAAGTTCTTCTTCTCCTCTACTATCTCAACGTTTACTTTGCCCTGCAATACACTGATGCTAGTGTTGCCCAGATCTTGACTTACAAAGTTTTCTAAGTGAAGACCTAAAAGGTAACATACTTTCAGTTAGCACAAAGGCAGACTGTAGCGCCAAGAATTAATGAGGGTAAACATAACTACAAACAAAAATACACTTCCAAATAAAAGATGGAACAAAGAGAGATTTGTAACCTGGGAAATCAGCGATAAAGACAATCTCAGTCTGATTGTCCAAACTTCCCTCAATCTCCTGGAACTTGGTCCTCCATGGGGAGAGGTCCACCAGTAGAGGCATCAACCATGTGTTTGGTCGGAAAGGTGACCAATCAGCCTTCACAACGTCCACACGGGGATCAAAGATCCTTAGAGAAAAGGCCAGACCAAATTTAAAACACTCTATATAATTTTTTAGAACATTATTAAATTGGATACACTTGAAGTAATTACATTAATAGCATATTTCTCTCAAGCAAAAGGCTCTAATACCTTTGCTGAAAGCGTTCATTGATGGACACCCAGATGTCAAAGTAGATTTCAGGATCAGAGATATTATAGCGGGGTAGGAACTGATTGAGGCATGTGGCATACTGCTTCAGCATGTCTCCGTGGTCTTTCCAGCGACGGCTTTGTGTGAAAACCTTCAGTACACAAAGTCAACATTCAAAACATGCAAAACTTAATTTGCTATCTAACCTTAAAAGCGTTTTATCATGACATGACTGATGGGCCCAATTTACCTTGCTTTGCATTGTAACTATTGTGCATAGATACTCATCGTGATTGTCTATGCTGCACTGATATACCGTTAAGACAAACTGTACTGCTCACATACTTTGTGTGTTTTCCTTGGAACTCACCCCTGGGTTCAGATATCCAATTTCCCCAGTTTTCCCATCTTTGTAGGTGATCTTAACATGCTGATGGCTGCGGGAGTGAACCATCATGTCCCATGAGTAGCCGTACAAGCCATTGGTCCAGTTGTTGTAACCCTGCAGAAAAACTAAATATTAGGACAAATTTGACAATACAAAAATCACACTGTAAAAAATGCCTCACCCTTTCACCAGTTTTTTTTTAATAAAGTTGTATATAAACCAGAACTTTAAATTCATAAAGAACCAAGAGAAAAACGCAGTGTTGCTATCAAAGACTAGATGATGATTACCGGTATCTACTTCAGGGCTTTAACCCTTCTTCTGACAGCACCAGTCTGAGCTGTTGTTTGATCTGGATCAATGACTGTTGACTCTGATTGAGCAACTATCAGTGACTCAGAGAGGGTTTAGAAGGCTTTTGCTGACAGCAAAGTACAATCGTATTAACCAGAATGTCTCTGTGTAAAAAGTGCTGGAAGAACATTAAGCAAAACTGTACTAGTTGGCTCTTTAGATCAAGTCAGCTGTAAAAGTCTTTTAGGATTTTAAATGTTAAAAAAAAGACAGGATAGACAGACGTACCTGTGTGATGAAGTGAGAGTAAGGCAGGAAGAACTGTTCAATTATGTAGAGAATAGTAAAAATGGCTCCCAGCTTGTGCTTTAGTCTCAGTTTGGAAGCTTTGGCGACAGGCGGGGTCACCTGGCGTTCGGTACTGGTGCTTTGGATCTCATTGTAAGCACAGGAAGTACTGGGCTGAGGGTCTGATGAGGTCAGTGGCAGGACTGCCCTGAGGAATTCTGGGAAACGAGCGAAGAATTTTCTTGGCCAGTCGGCGTAGCAGAAGAGGGGACTGGTGGCCAGCATTGTGTAGGAAAACATCCCTGTGGAAGATTAACATTCTCATTAGATACAATAAGACCATCAATTAAATGGAAGTAAAATCATACCTCACAAATTAAAGGCATAATTAAAAGTATCCATGGCAACAAGAAATATGTTTTTAATGAAGACTCACCAATGCTGAAAAGCTGGGAGTTCATGCAGTGGAAGTAGGAGACAAAGAAAAATCCATAAGGTCGTGTGGCATCAAAAAACAGCAGGTAGCCGGCGGTCAGATCAAGAACAAGACCGCCTCCGTGCACCACCAGCAGATTTATTAAATCCACGGGGAGAATGACTCTGACAAAATAATGTGTGGTACAGCAAGATCAGAGTGGGAGTACTGAGATACAACATTCAGTGATTGAAGGCTTAAATATCTTTGGACTGAGCTGCTAAATAATACCTACTTGAAAGGATCAAATAGCCAATGATGAGCAAGGTATGACATTGAGTATCCCTCCACCCAATCAGCATCCAACTTTTTGATTCCAGCGATGAAGTATACGATAAATATCTTTGAGGAAAAAAAAACATTGACATCATTAGATGTGCCCAAACCATGTTCATGAATACTTCAAGTTGAAAACTATACAGAATTAGCTGTTAAAGGTCACTGGTGCACAAACCTGTGTCCTCAACAAGGTGTAATTCCATAGAGGCACGTGGGCATTTCTTATAGAAGGCCGCCGCAATCCATCAATTGACCTACAAGTAAGACACAGGCATTAAAGTCATCCTCTGTTGAGCTCACACATATAGACGTGCCAGAAATTGCACACAGACAGAGCTGTAAACATCATCTCACCAGTATCTGTTGCCGTCCATGAGTGCGAGCTGAAATCCAATGAGGCCATACAGGTACGAGTGATTGTTCCAGGTTGTTTTGTCCAGAAAGAAGATGTACCAGTACGTTGAAATGAACATGAGGCAGGAGAGACGGTAGAAACAGCCAAGCATGATGCCCAAGGCGCCTTCAATGAAAAACATAAATACAACTTCAGTTAATAATACAAAACAGATGTTAATAATAGTTAGCCTATTTCTACACGTAAATATCTTAACTAGTCCATGGGGAGTCCTACTCTGCCAGTGAAAACAGTTGTATAATGTCGTCTGTGGCTCTTGGAGAAAATGGAGGTGTGGAGTTTGACAGATGTGGGTAATGGATGTATTAGATGTGGGCATTGGTCTACCGTTCAACCAAAAGATGCTATATAGTATTGCTGTTGCATTATATAGTAGTTTAAAGTGTGACCCATACTACATACTCTTGCAAGTCCCTCAACTTTATTGCAGTGCAATACTAAATTAGCTGGAGACAAAATTCTATAAAACAATTATTGCCACAAGTATAGGCAATCAGTAGGAATAATTGACATAGTAACATGTACAATCATATGCTTTGGATATGAACAAACAATGCTTATTTGTGTTATGTTCAATGTTTATTTTGTCTGAGATAATTATTGCCACTTTTTATACATTTCATGCATTATAATGTATGTTGTTTTATGTAAATAATCTACGTTATAAGTTGTATATGAAAAATATCCTATACAAATGAAGTACGTACCAAATACAAAACAAACTATAACTGTACCTGGAATATTTTAACAGATAGTTTTAATGTTGGAAAATGTTGCATTCTTGCTACAGTGAGTGCCACATTTGCATTAGTTATCACGATCTTTGAAAGACTCAAACAAAATGTTGCATGAGTTAGTCAGCTTGGAGGGAAAATAAAAGTGGAAAATTGCTGGTTGGGTAAATGTGCTTTCATCTTCACCAGACAGCCACCCAACAGAGACTGTCTCCTATAAAACGCTTGCATCCGCTTAAAAAGGATGGAGTCCCCTTTCCTCACCAAGCCACAGTAAACACTGAGGTGTGGGCTTTTCAACCTGTAATATTTTGAACACAAGCTTCTAAGATAAAAAAAAGGAGTGTGACCCACCAAAGAACATTACTACATACACCAGATACATCCAATCCAGCGGCAGCGGCTGTAAGACATTGAAGAGGGGAAAGCGGCACACAGGGGCACCATCCAGGTACTTAAAGTCCAGGTGACTGAGGCCACGTTCCTGTGTGATGTCGATAACCATCAGCAAACCTGCATGAAAGACACAAGATGATGTTGGAAAGGCACAAGTGTTTTAGTATCTTCTAGGAACAATCTCAACTCTGTTGCAGAACCACTTAAAACCAGCAGCAGGCAGTCTAGTGTGATGAAATGGCATGTTAACTTACCAAACAAGCAGCGGAAGATGCCCAGGGATGCAGGGTCAGTGGGACGGTTCAGGAGGGTCACCAGGCTGTGCCAGGAGGTCAGGTCCTCCTTCCTGAACCCAAAGACTTTCTCCATCTTACTTTTGGTCTGTGGGGTTTCTTTTTTAGGAGCTGCATCCTTCTTTGAAATTTGTTCCTCTCCAGCACTGCTCACAAGAGCACCTAGAGGTTTAACAGGCCCATAAACGTGATACAGTAGTATTTATTATGACTAAGAGCAATATATATATATATATATATATATATATATATATATATATATATATATATATATATATATATATATATATATATATTGCGTTTAGTCAACTGAGTTATAGTGCTTTATTTAGAAAACATGGAAATCCTAGCATGATATACAAAACGCTCAGCGCTTATTTATATAGCAAACATGACTATGGTTTAGATTAGCTACTTCTCCTTGGTTACATGCAGATATATCTAGTTATTACATTAGCTAAACAACACACCGCCACATTGTCACTGCTAACTGTCACTGCTAACAACAACAAAGCTCACCTGCAGTTGCGTCTCTCGCCTCCATGCTACAAAATGTTCAGAATAAAACAGATTTGGGTTGGGGACAGGGGGTCAGAAAATTCTTGTCTCTGCTCTCCCTGTCCCAGCTGGAGGTTTACTGCCTGGTCACGTCTATGAAACGGACAAGTTACGTGTCACAGTCCCACACACACGGGCGAGTCAGGTCCACGGTAGGAGAGAGAGAGAGAGAGAGGGAGAGGAGGAGGTTCCATAGGGAGGTGTCAGGTTCCTTCGGGAGGAATGTTGTGAAAGAAATGTTCTTCGTTTATTGGCTGATTTTTCCAATGACCACGCCCTCTCATGGAGCATACACGTCATATCCTGCATCCGGCAGATTCCTCACGGTGGTTCTCAATGTTCTCTTAATAGACGGGTTTCCTATACCTAGCTATATTTTCTCTAAAGTTGGTGGTCTTGAATATTTACTTTTGTGTGATTATAAAATAGAAAAAATTCCCTTAAGTTTATCTAAATTCCATAAACAAATGCTCTTAGCATGGTCATTAATCTACAAACATAATTTCTCCCCACATAGGTGCTTCATTTGGAATAATCGGCTTATTAAATTCAAGAATAAATCTTTATTCTATAAAACTTGGTTTGATAATAACATAATTCTAGTGTCCCAACTACTAAATGGTAATGGATCATTGCTGAATTATTCTGAATTCATTCATACTTTTGGCATTCCAATCACCCCAAGAGAGTTTGCAATTGTTATGGATGCCATCCCATCTGGTATTTTAACTCTCTTAAAAGGGACTGGAAAACCAATTTGCTTACCAGCTTTGCAGACATGGGGGACTCGAGTCACATGACTTGACTCGAGTTAGACTCGAGTCACAAATGTTAGGACTTGAGACTTGCTTGATTAACATTCATAAAAGACTCGACTTGACTTTGACTTGATATTCATGACTTGAGACTTGACTTAGACTTGAGTCAAATGACTTGAAATGACTTGATTTTCTGTTTAATAAATATATTTTTCCCTTCTGATATTGAGGAGGAGTTAATTTTACGATTTTAGTGCTATTGCATTAGCAGGAACCGTTGATATGATGACGCGTGTGTGTTCGTGTCGGCCGCTGTCCATTTCCTAAGGTTCTGAAATGCAAACACTTTTTTTGTAAAGGGTGTGCGCGTGTGAGCACCCACAGAGGAAAACATAAATCGGCGCCTATCCCTCTGCACAGAAAATAATAAAGTTTGGCTATAAGGATTACACATCTGACCAGGCAAAGATAAAACATATGGCAGTTTGCAAGGTCTGTAGTACTTATTTCCGACGTCGAATTTCATCAGTCCACATATTTAGCTGAACCACTATTTGGACGTTTGTAATGGACAGAACTCCCTTCAGTTTTTGGCCATGAATAAGCACACCCTCCCCTCTTTGTTGAGCGAATAAAACTAGGCACACATACACACACACACTCATAAACACACACACATGCAGACGTAAGTATGTGAATAAAGCTAGGCACACATACAACGCACTCTGCACTCTCACACACACGCACATTCACTCACCAACATTAATAACTTTTCACTCTCTCTTTCTCAAACACGCACACATTCACTCACAAATACACTGTCAAATATCAACATATACTTTCCATTCCATGTGATAAGCAAAGGTGGTGGGATTCAGCTACTCCTAAAGAATATGTTTTGTTCTTTAAGAGAAGGAAAGGTTAAAGGATGTGTTTCTGTCTCATAAAAGTGAGGCATGTTTGAAGAATATTATTTGCCTTAGGAACCATTATACTTTAATTGTTTGAAGGAATTTCATGATTTAATGTCATGTTTGAGGCATATTGAACAATGTTGATTTATTGTTGGCCTAATATCAGTTTTAGGCTGTGATTTTTTTAGCTGTGTTAATTTAAACTCTTCAATGTATGTGGACACAATGTCTTTTGAGTAAAAAATGCAAATAAAACTCCAGCAGTTCATAATCACTGTCTTTAGCTTGTTTAAAAATGGAAACTTTTGTATGACTTGACTTGTGACTTGCTTGACCAAAGCTATGACTTGACTTGACTTGCTTGATTGTCACAAAAAATGACTTGGACTTGCTTGAGACTTGAAGGTTAAGACTTGAGACTTGCTTGCGACTTGCCCATGTGTGACTTACTCCCATCTCTGCAGCTTTGGACCCTAAGTTGACCTCAATTGGTAATATGTGTTTCGCTTCCACAATTAGAAATAATAATCGTAACATTAGCTCTTTATTCCAGAGAGAGGTCACCAGCACCCCTAATGTTGTTCCCTAAAAAAAAAAAAAAAAAAAAAAAAAAAAAAAAGACGGGTTTCCTGTTTACAAACATTACAGGGTGCGTGCGCATACCAGGGGCAGAAAGACAGATTGGTGAGCTGGTCCGATAATGCAAACGCATTTTTGTCTCAGTGCACATTGTCTTAGTCCCTTCATTTCGTCATGGTATTTATATAACACATACTCTATGGTCTTACAAAGCTAACGTTTTTGACCGATTACAATTTAATCATTTTTTGTGAGCTGGAGAGCTCTCGTTATGAGAAGTTAGCTATAGCTCTGTTTGCCATTCATTCCAATGGGCAAACCTCGCGGCTAGACTTTCGACATACATTGCATATATTTACACTTTGAATTTCGTCATGGTATTTATATAACACATACTCTATGGTCTTACAAAGCTAACGTTTTTGACCGATTACAATTTAATCATTTTTTGTGAGCTGGAGAGCTCTCGTTATGAGAAGCTAGCTATAGCTCTGTTTGCCATTCATTCCAATGGGGAAACATCGCTGCTAGAATTTCGACATGCATTCCGGTGGCGTATTCCTTTAAGCTTTCCTTATTGTTTGTATATAACTGCTGACTCAATAAAACATGATTTCAGTTGGATCTGTTTGTCGGTCTTTAATTTTGCAGTGTTACTGTGATATATATGTATGGCTATAATTATCATTTTAGGCTAATGTAATAGCCCGTGTTAGCAGCAGGGTTACTCCTGAGTGTACCCTTATGGTTGGTTTATGCCTTAAAATAATGGCCAGGATTTCTGGGAAAAGGTACGATGTGTTAGTTTCAAAACATCACTGCGGGTTGATTGTTTTTCGCAGCAGAGGTTGATTGTGGGCGAGAGGGCGACAACAGTCTTGGTTAGCTCGCCGAAGCTCTACTGCCACTGTCTCGGCAACGTTAGCTAATGTCCGCTAGCTAATGTAGGCTAACTATAGTCAGTTAGCTTTGTATGTAACGTAACAAAAACCCACCCATCTCAGAGGAGCGAAGCTTAATATTTCATTCAATAAAGTTATGTACAAAAGGAGCACTAACGCTACAGGTCGTCCTATGTTGGCAACGTGGACGCAGATATAGTAAACTCCGAATGCAGTCGTAATATTTACCTAGTAGGCTAGGCTAACACTGTTGCGCTAACGTTAGCGAAACATCGGCGTAGTTTTAGCTAGCTGTCTAAACTTGTCTCGAGTCCGGACCTTTAATTGTCTATGGTCCGGACTCGAGTACCACAGCCCTGACAGGTAGATATCACTTAGCTGAACAACCACAAGCTGCAACTTTTCTGATTGATACAATGGGAGCCTGACTCTTGCACAGACCCCAATCTGCCCCTCTTATGGCTTGAAGCCATAACCTCCGCCGGTTTTTGGCAAAAGCATGCTTCCCCATAGATATGTTAAACATCAGGCACCCATCACTGGCTCTGTTTGTACAATTAACTACGCAACAACTCCTTGGCATTTTGACTTAGGCTATGCACACAAAACACGTCTTCGTTCTGCCCCCCGGTTGCGTGCGCAAGCAGTGATGACGTTGCCGAGAAACTCATGTATACATCCATGGTGCCATCAGATAAAATATTTTTCCTTACATCATATCAAAGATGTTTGCATCTGCATATACCAGGTTATATGATAAATAATCCAAGCAACAGTAGTAAAAAAACTAACAAGGGAAATCATTTTTTAGATCTTAAAATATGAAACAAAAATATAGAATATACATAAAAACCAACATTTCTCATTATTTTAAACTGCTGTCATTACTAGAATACCACAGGATACCACTGGAGGGCAGTCATGTGTTGTATATTATCTGTTTGCCAGCTTTTAGTTTTTTGACCCAGGGGCTTAGGAGTAATACTGTGAGGGATTTACTCACATTATTAAAGACAGGTGGCAATGTCAGGGTTCTTGATGTTAAATGCTATTTACTCTGCAGCTAAAAGAGAAAGAGGGGAGTAAAGGGCAACTCTGCTAAAAGAGAAAGAGGGGAGTAAAGGGAAACTCAGTTTAATGCCTTGTTTTGAGTTAAACATAGATGAGATACCACTTTATAAAACAATTAAAGTGTGTCAGTGCGGTCTTAGTCTACTTGGGTGGGTTATTCAGATGTGAGTGGGAAAGGGTGTGAGAGGTTAGTCTGAATGGGCAAAACAAGAAAGACCTTTGTGCACTGGTTGCCTTGGATGCATTCACGCGGACAACCCAGGTGTACATAACAAAACCTTTCAACATCACAGGGAAGCTTGTTGTGGTTTCAGGCACATCAGAGGGTTTTCATTAGTAGATATTAAACACTGTGTTTGGCCCTAATTATAGGGGAAATAGAGACAAATCTCTGAGCTTAGTTAGGATTTATGTGCTTAGTTTATAAGCAGTTTTTAACTTGAGAAACTGAGTTCCTGCAAGAAACTTTCTTGCAGGAATTTCTTCATTTAAACCCATGTAAATAATCACACATTATTCATTCATTATTGGAAACTTTCTATACTTTTTCTTTATTCGGGTCTCTGCAAAGAAGATGCTGATCTTAGTGAGACAACCTGATTAAATAAAGGATATATATGGAGTATTTTACCTATAATTGGTGACAAATTACATAGTAATTTCCTCCTTGAAATTTTAAGTATTAGTTATAGGCTATTTGTGTAATGTAATGAAAGCTGTTTTTATCCTCTTAATTCAGCCAATAGAAAACATAAGTTGACACTCTCTTTAATATAATATTGAGCATGCTGGGTTGTCACATTTTCCCACAAAAAGAAATTGTGGCTGTTCCACCCTTTGTGCTTTCAGTATTGAACATATCTTAAAGTTAGCCTATTAAATCAATTTAAAAAATAAAAAAAACATTTTGGACGATTTTCTGGACATAAATGATTAAATCACCATTTACCTCTCAAAAGTTCCAATGCAGTCTTATTTAAAGTCTGCATTAGGCAAAGGCACCTGAATTAAAATATAACACTAACCACTGTTGATTTGGCAGTGCCCTATGGACTCAAAAAGAACCGGACAGACTGGTCAGAAGAGTCAATCTCGTCCAATGTGTATAATTGGTCATCAAGTTTTCATGTTTTTTATTTTACGGGATGATTAATATCTGGTGATGTTAATGTAGGCTATGGGTGCTGTGGAACTAATTATTCAATTAAACAAAATTAGACATATGCAAACAAATAGCTAGATTTGATCATAGACTGTAAAGATTTGACGGACGTTTTCCATGTTTGTGTAATTCGTCCGTCTCAGGCAAGTGGCGCCGTTGAGCAGAGCAGCCACCTGTGACGTAGAATGCTACGACAACCAGCAAAAGAAGAAGAATAACAAAAGCAGCCACAGATTTTCAGGGCAGTACACACAACCCCCTCTGGGTTAACATTTACTCTTATTTAGAAGAAAAAATATGTAAGTTAACTGGAACCAAAGAGGGGTTTGCGGTCTGGAGGCTTGTGTGATGTAGCAGCTTGTCAGAAGCAACGCTGTTATTGTTTTCAGACCTGTTTTCGTTTGTGAATCCCGGCAGCTAAGCTAGCTCTGAGGTTAGCTCCTCTTCAACTGGCTAGTCAACGTCTGACAGAATTTCTGTCCTGAGATAGTCAGCCCGTGTTTACCGTCCAAATTAACCCTACACATCTCCCTTAGCCTGCTCAGTGCTACTCATCAGGTAAGTGAGCACAGTCGTTACTTTTGTTTAGACATTCTGTACATCTGGTTTGCTGCAGGAGGGAGCACTTGGATCAGACTCTGTTATTGACAAGTGTAGCTAGCTAATACAACTTAATTCAGGTGTTGTTTTGTTGTGCACTCAGACTCAAAAATACCAGCACATGTAAATCTCTAGGCCTTTTGGGCCAAATTTATACCTTTCTTTTATTTAGATAGGTAGATTAGGAAAGCCCCACATTAACTAACAAATTTCTTTTAATGTCTTTTGCTTTGTTCTTGAACATATAACTAGATAATGGCAATTTTGATGAAGGCGTGTACTATGATTATATTTCAATGTTAATTTTACCAAGTACATACAATCCTACACTGTATTTGATGTGCTTATAGTTTGGAGATGATTAATGGTACATTTAAAATACCACCACACATGTTTGAGATATTAGCAAAATGTGGAATATAATCTCTAAGGCAGTGAAATAAGTCAATGCAATTGCATCGTTGAATTGTAATGCAGCTTGTAGGAAAAGTGAATGTGCTTAAAATGAATTATCAATTTGTCTATCAACAGATAATTATTCAGCAACAATTTTGATAATCTATCATTCAAGTCATTTATCAAACAAAAATGCTTGTTTCAGCTTCACAAATATGTGAATTTGCGGTTTGTTTCAGCTGTTGGTTGGACAAAACAAGCAATTGAAAGATGTCACCGTGGGTCTGTGAATTTATAATGGCCATTTTTCATAATCTTCTGACATTTTATTGTAGACTATACAGTCAATTAATTGAAAAATGAATCAACAGATTAATCAGGAGTTCATTTTTTTGTAGTTGAAACCCTATGGAAAAGTAACAAAAAACTCTACAAGCTATATCACGATACTGCAAAAGCCAAAGTCCCTAAAAATATCTTCTCTAATGATTTTAATATTATATTTACCTATGCAGCTCTGTTGCAATGCTAAAATACAGTACAGCTGACATTTATTACTTGACTGCTGACTTTTACTGTTATTTTTGACGATTGTTTTATTTGTGTTACGTCTCTTTGGAAGTGTAGAGATGGGAAGTCTGGGCAGTAGGTTCCAGTCCCCCTCTCAGGGACCAGAGGAGGCTGCAGAGGGCACAAATAACAGCCACAAGCATGGATGTGAGTGTCAGAAGAGGAAACGAAATGCCCCGTGTGACTGTGACAGTGAACAAGAGGAGGACGATGCCATACTGGATACACCTCGCAGGCAAGGCTGATTTAAATCAATCAATTCAGTGTCAAATATATTTAACTCGTCAATATTTTTAATGTGTTTTTGTCTCTTCTCTGTTGTTTGTGTTTTCCAAACTTGAACAGGAAGAAATTGAAAAGCACATCACGATATATTTATCAGACTTTGTTTCTGAATGGGGAGAACAGTGACATTTGCATCTGTGCTCTGGGACAGGAGTGGAACCTCCACAAAGTGTACCTGTGTCAGGTAAAACATCAATACAAAGACAATCGGTGATCGATTTTTTTTCATGTGCCTTATCATTGTCTTTAATACTCATTCTTTTTCTTGTTTCTTTCCCTCCTTCTTACATTTTACAGTCAGGGTATTTCTCCAGCATGTTCAGCGGCTCTTGGAAGGAGTCCAACATGATGGAAATCAATTTGGAGATTCCTGACCAGAACATCGACACTGAAGGTGAGAAGACCTCACAGAAAGCAGCAGTCGACTGTGTTTGTTTCTTAATGTGTTCTACTGATAGAATGTTTTGTGTGTGTGTGTGTGTGTGTGTTGGTTTAGCTCTACAAGTCGTATTTGGATCCCTGTATCGGGATGATGTTCTGATCAAGCCCAGCAGAGTTGTCAGTATTCTTGCAGCTGCTTGTATGCTACAGCTGGTCAGTACATTGAATGAAGTCAGCTAATGTCTCATATGTAAAATTACAATCTTGATTTTGTACATGCAGTCATATGATACAAAATCTAATCAAGTCTCATGGTTTGTTGTTTACAGGATGGTTTGATCCAGCAGTGTGGAGAGACCATGAAGGAAAATATCAGTGCGAAGACCGTGTGTGGCTACTATTCTTGTGCCAGCATCTATGGCTTGGATTTAGTCATGAAAAAGTCAGATTTTTTTTATTTCAAATCACAGTTATTATTAAAAGCCGTACAGTATTTTATGCTGTGTACAAATGTCGCACTTTATAATGTGTCAGTGCTTCTCCTTTTGCAGGTGTCTTGAGTGGCTTCTGAACAACCTGATGACCCACCAAAATGTCGACCTGATGAAAGAACTTGGGTATGTGTGCTCAGCTCACAGTTCTTTAGTTTTCATTGTCTACCCTATATCCTTTCTTTAGGTGTCAGTGTAACTTTTCTGATAATGAAGGTATCGAGTCTAGTTTTATATCGCCATGGACCTCATGATTACAATATGCGGCTTAATTAAAATGGTCTCACATTAGTGCTGTGACCTTTTTTAATGAGGTCAATTCAATTGCTGTGTTTCAAACCTTGGTGTAAAAAATATTGTCTGGGATCATACTCACCATTTGTCCCTGGCCTGCATTTACAGGGCAGAGGTGATGGAGCAGCTCATTCAGTCCTCTGACCTGTTTGTCATGCAGGTGGAGATGGATGTATACACTGCTCTGAAAAAAGTATGTGAAAATGTATATACTTTAATAACACTCACTGTATCATGAGACCTGTTTTCTAAGAGCTCTCTTTGTAATCTCTCTCTGCAGTGGATGTTTCTGCAGCTCAACACGTCATGGGACGGCCCAATTAAGCAGCTTCTGGCTGATGCTGATGCGTGGCTTTGCAAACGCAGGACAGGTACAGTAAGGCCATATCTTATAAAAAATAGTGATCTTCATATGCATTTTACTTCTATGGTAGCCTCACACACTTGTTAGACTCTAATTCCAATTGACTTTGTTCTCCAGACTTGTGTGAGAAAGAGCCCTTCTTGAACACAGAGGAGGGCGAACCTTTCCGTTCAGTGTTCAAATACGTTCGTCTCCAGTATATTATCAATGATCTCGCATCTGCACGCATTCTGGAGAGAGACAATATTTTGCCCCCTGGTAAGATGTATTTCTGTCTGACCTAATTTAATCATAAAGGTGCTTCTTCTATGCTCCGGAAAAATGTATTTCATTATCTAGTATTGAACCTGTAAGGTGGTTTTGAATACAGTGAAGGATTTTATTTTAAATCAGTTTTATGGGCTTTCTCGTTACTTGGTTATACTAGGAACAATAAGCCCAGTTATGTAGACCTATATTCTATTTCCATCTATGTAATAAATTCAGTTGTTTAATTTCATTGTAAGTGGTATAAAGAATTAGACTTAGAGTTATTATCGTTCATCCTAACATTTACATATCTAGGAAATGTCTTTTCCATGTTTTGATGCACTGTTAACATTTTCTATTAAAATGTATTCCAGATTGGTTAACGACGGTGTACAAAAACCAGTGGTTCGCTATGCTCCGGACAGAATTTGACAATGATAATGGGTGAGAACCTGAGACTGAACTATTGTGATGCTGTCACCTGTATTTTTCAGCTGCTGTCTCGTCTTTATAAAACCACAAACTGTATGCATAGAATATGATTTTAATGCTGCTGCGATGACAAAGGCACCTGTCTGTCATTAGTCCCCAGGAAGCCAACAAAGACGAGTTTGAGCTGAGCAGTATGAGGTGTGGCAGGAAACTGACTAAAGATGGAGATGTGAGTCGCACAGTCTCGCTGCTACAGTAACTTTTGCTCCTGTATAGAGGATTATGTTAAATTATTACAGAACAAAAAACTAATTTTTTTCCCTCTCTTCAGTACTGCTGGCGGTGGACAGGCTTTAACTTTGGTTTTGATCTGCTGGTGACCTACACAAACCGTTTCATAGTCTTCAAAAGAAATACTCTGAGTCAGCCATGTGGGGGCGCTGTGAGTCTGCAACCTCGAAGGCATCTGGCATTCCGGTGTGTATTGCACCCAACTTTTGAATATTTTTCTGAATGTTGTGTACAGGTGTGTCTATATCATGGACTTTAATAAGGAAACTAAGATGAGGATTTCTAAAGTTGATACAAATCACAGGTATAATCTGAAAAAAAGAAGAGTCGCAATTTTTTGGTTTGTTTGTGATATAGCATTTGTTAAAGTTGCTTTACATCCACAATAATGCATTGTAAGTGACATTGTAAATTGGGGATCCGTATTGGAGTTCAACTGCAACAGAATTGGTAACTGTTTACTAATTTACTGTGCAGTTGTTATACACTTCTCTAATGATTAAGAAACCATCAATTGACTGTAATTTGTTATTCTTGTTATAGCATTCTGATCGTATTAACTGAAATTGCAATAAAAAGTTACCCTGGAAATCCAGAGTTTGCGAAAACTCTGGAGCACAATTTGAATTTGCTCAGCGTGTCACTCTGGCATTGAGTAATGATGCTCGTTAACTATGCCCTTGTAACCGAGCTGCACCAATCACATCGGTGTATCTGATATAGGCGGGCCAGAAGCAAGCTAAACCGATGACAACAGTTTAATCTACAGGTTAGCTCCACTGGTAGCTAAGCGTATGGGGCTCTGGATACGTCACCCCGTGTATTGTTGTGATTGGTCGTAGTGTTATCCAATTGCGTGCAGTGAGATTTTCAAACGCATGCTTGGTGCCGCCCCTCGAGTTGGGCCATTTTCATTACTCACTGCCAGACCCTTAATCTTTCGGATTTGGGTCTGGATTTCCAGGCTAATAGAAAGCATGCTATCCATTCAAAATAACAGCCACATTTTTACAACTGAGCTTATTTGATTGTCATGCATTGAAACTGGGTGTTTGATGTTTGTCGACATTTTGAGAAATACATTCACTTTCTTCCCAAGAGTTAGATGTTATCCCTGGACGTAGCCAGGCTAGCTGTTTTCCCCTGTTAGAAGTATTTATGCTAAGCTACGTTAGCCAGCTACTGGTGGTAGTTTCATATTTATCTTACCCACATGTGAGTGGTATCAATCTTCTCATCTAACTCGCGGCAAGAAAATAAATAAGTGTGTTTCCCAAAATGTCAAATAATTAAATTTTCAAACAATGTGTATGTGTCTCCAGCTTTAATTTTTGAAAGTATTTTACCTGCCTTTAACCATTTTTATTTGTTCAGGTTACGTCTTGCCTCCTTTGATAGCCGTGGAAAGCTGGTCTGCAGTCGCTCAACAGGTTACCAGCTTCTCACTCTCGAGAAAGACCAGGTCAGTGAGTGCTGTTAACCTGTAGATATAGATGGCTCAATTGCCGTGTCATTCATTACCTTGTATAAGATGTTGTTCTTGACTTGCCTAATATTTCTCTTTTCCTTCCAATGACTCAGGAGTATGTGGTGATGAACCTTGACAGCCGGTTGTTAACATTCCCCCTCTACGTGTGCTGTAACTTCCTGTATACGTCTCCTCACTCTGACCCCCGTCCAGATTCCTCAGAACAAGAAAGCACTGCTCTCAGCGTGTCTTGATGCCTGTTGAGCAGCCATTAACTGCTACTATTCCTCTGGGAAAGCTGAGACACTGACACAAGCTTGTACGTACAATCCACCGCCACATTTAACATCACTTTGACATTGGACATACCATCTGCATGCTGCGTAACAGTGAGGTGTTTAGGGGAAATGTTTTGTATCCGTGTATCCAGTGTTTTTGGCACAGTAAGAATTCGCTACACATACATGGGGTTTACAGTGTAACAGAGACAGTGGCCAGGAGAGATTAGGCCACCTTTGTCTTCAAAGCAGCTTCAAACTGTGGACCTCTGCCATGAACTGTCTGCACTGGGATGTTGGACCATTTCTCAAGATGGAAACCCCCCAGGTCATTTATATTAATGGAACCACTCTGGAATTAATTTATCAGTGTGTATGGGGGCATTATCATCCTGGAATACGGGAACATCATGAGGGAACAGCTCCAGAGGGACCTTTATTGACTTGTATGGTGATGTGGTGAGAGTTGTGGCCCTGCACTCTACTGATGGGCGCGCTCAAAAACCTCACCTGTCTTTTGTACTGATTTAAATTAACGTCTCTGTGCAGCAAGCACACAAAATACCATTCATACCAACAGTGTCCTAAACAATCAAGACACATATTTCACATGACTTGGGGCTACTGATACTGTACAATCTCTGCCAACACTTACCACATACCACCTGCACTCCATGTAAGCGCCCTTGCCCCAATGGAGCTGATGGCTGATGATGCTCAACAGGCATCACTTTTGAATTGCAAAAAACGAACTGATAGATGCCGTAAAAGCAGCAGTTTCAGTCTGTGTTGTAACACTCTTTAACCCCTGCAGGTCCACCTCACTCAGTCTTAATCTAGTCTACACCAGAGCAGCTTCTGTTTTTCAGATTGTAAAAGTTCACCACCTCTTCAGTAAACTGAAGGAAACCGCATCACTACTCCAAGATTATACACAGTATCAAGAATCCTTTGTACTTTGTAAATAACATTTACTGCAATATTCACATTATAAAACAACATTGCATACAAGTGATAAAAGTAATGTCACGAAGCCCAAGTAGCCATGCTTATGTTACACCTCCTATATAAACCTGCATCGTGAGGTCAATAATCCAGATTAAACCAATAATCTTTATTCATGAGACCTGAGCCTTCAGGAGTTTTTGTGCATTAGCCTCAATTACACAGTTTACACTTGGACGTACAATCGTTGATACCAGCTTTCTGATGTTCACAGCATAATGTGCAAACTCCAAACAAACAGAAATGTTGACCGACTACAGATTTTGAGACATTCTGCAGTGTTTACCAGCTATACTGTCAAATCTCCATTTACTGTTGTTACTGGAATCCACTGATCCTGTTTTGCAGTGCAGTTTGTTCCTTGACACATTAAGTACCTTTGCAGTTTTGTTGTTGTACACGTTTGTACTATTGATTAGGCAGTTTTGTAAATCTGTTACCTCATGCTGTTTTGAAAACCTGTAAAGCAGACATGTACTGCCAACACAGTCTCAGTATGACTCGCCTGTATAGCTGTAACTGTCATAAAGTTTAAGGTGTTTTTTTTATTTTTATTTATTTTATGACTTCATTGTATTTGTATGGATTTATTTTTGCAAAAGAAAATACAATTTTCGACAGCCAATAAAACTGCCCATTCACATGGGCTGTGGTGCTATCACACGATCCTTTCTCTTTCTCCAACTAGGTCTTTACTACAGCTGCACATTTATTCTTGTATTTATGCTTCTGTAGATATTCAACAGTTCTTTCCACTATGCTGAATCCTGATTTCCTACTTAGTGATGTTCATTGGAACCCATTTACGTAAAGTCATGATGCCATGTTGAAGATACTTACAGCAACATATTTGACAGAGCTGTCCAGCAATAATGTCAGTGATTTATTTACCACTTACTGTGAGAATTATTCCTTTATCGCATACATGTATAATTTTCAATTAATAAATCACTGAAAAACTTCAACAACCAGTCCTACACGACATATTCTCTGCAAAATTATCCAGATTCAGGTTGATCTCCTCTGTTCAGTTGGAGCAACAGCAGATCTTTATCAGGAATGAAAAAGCTTGGATAAAAACTAGCAGGTTTTAGGCTCGGCACACATTTAAAATGTCTTACAGTCGATATACCTGCTGTCTGACAATTGAGCATTAAGACAACATTTCCAAAAGATCTCTTTAGAGTTTTGGTCCCTGAAGTTAAGTGTGAATTAATTAAATTTCCCTTTCTACATGTTTTGGGTAAAACAAATCCAGGATACAGAAGAGCTTTCTTTCTAACAATGTAAGTTTGGAGAGGATGCTTTTACCAGGACTCCAGCCTCTTAGTCAGTTACTTATTCTACATTTATATTGTAAAGGACCAAAAACAAGAATTTAGTCTTGAGAGTTCAGCCAGAGACTATCTCACATCCCAGTAAGTGGCAAACAGTTGGCTTAATTATTCTTTTTATATTCAGAAATAATGCCATGGTTTCCTCAATATTACAGATTTCATTACACATTACAAATTTCTATATAAACAAAATAAATAGGTTGTGGGGTTTACATCAGAGCTACAGTGTGTTTACTGCTTCTTGTAATTGTTGCTGCATAATGTTCTCCTGCAGGTACTCATACTGCCACCTTACAGAGTTGACTTATTTGTACCATAATTTGTATATAAACATTTTACCTGTCATTAAAATAAGAAAAGCATCACCATTGTCTTGCCTTAATAGTTAATGTCGTTTTCATGGAAGTAATGCAGTCCAAAAACAGGTACATCTACAGTACTTTTAATTCAGATATATAAACATATCTTAACATGTCAGGTCAGACAATCACAACAACTCAATAAAATGAGGGACAAGAGGGTTTACACAGGAAAGAACCTTTAGAAATTAAATATGGCTGGAAGAATTGAACATAAAGTACATTCAAAACTTCATGCAGGAATAGATGCACGTGGATCATGTTCAATGGGTGGTGTACTTTTTTTAAACTATTATAAAATTTGACACTCATATGCGCCGAGTGAGTTTTTCCTTCTTTTTATTTTTATTTTTTTTTAAGCGCACACTTTAATGCATGTTTAAGTTGGCAACTTGTTCATACACAATGACGCGACACCAGATGCATCATTGGATTTCTTTCTCGTTGCAGATAAGATCTAACAAAACTTTCAGCTCCCAGTCTCCAGGGAGGTTACTGTTTGTTAATTACACGTAGTACAATAACAAAATCTCACAGTGAGCTGTTTTAAATCTCCACACCAACATTCAGAGTCACAGCCTCTAAAACCTGTCAAAGCTCTTCATGCTCTGCATCACAACCCATTCTAAAAACTTTACTCTCCACCCTTTCATGGTGTTCCAGCCCTCTACTCTTCAGTTCTTACTGGTCAAACTGGCTGAGTTGACTGACCCTGCGCTTCTGTATGTGTAATGATGACCTCAGGCTGAGTCTTAGGACGGACTACAGTCATCCATCCCGCTCCTTACTGCTGTATAGAGTCCAAATTATCTTGAAGTCTTCGAGTCATACTGGGGAGCAGGTTCACATGGTCGTCTACACAACTACCCACACAACTGTCCATCAGTGATCGAACAGCTGGCTCCTTTGCACCAGAGTCAAAAAGATCCTTCGCTTTGTCGTTGCAGTGCATCGTGCATCTAGTCAGACGGTCCTGAGGGGTCAAAGAGGAGAGATGGTTTAGACTGAGTAAAACTGACAAGAGAAAAGTCCCAGTAGGCATTTTTAGAGATTTGCAGGTGAAAATGCAACTAAGCATTTAGGCTCAAACTGGGCTGGAAGGTTTTTTAAATGTTGCATCTTAACTATAGGTGGAAGTTAAGGCTTGTCCTTTTTGACAATTTAAGGAATATGTGCAAATGCTAGAGGAATATCTAGGGGATATAAAACAAATGCAATAAAATGTTAAGATCAAATATGTAAAATACAGGGAAAATAAAATGCAACATATTGTAACATATTGTGGCAGGTTTGATTAGAAATGCCACACTGAAATATAACCTATTGTCATTGAAGGCATGCTGGGACACCTGTTACCTAAAGACTTCAAACAAACGTTCACTTTTAAAAATGCCACACACTCAAATGTCTCCTCACCTGAAACTTCTCTAGCTCTGAAGTGACCAGTCCCTGAGCTTTGGCCAGAGGAGTGTGACACCTCTCGATGCACTGGTGCACCACAGACATGGAGTCTGTGGAGCGATCACAGCAGTCTGCACTGCACCTGAACATGCGACCCTGCAGCAAGAACACACAGTTGAGACATGTTATGCATGGATACAGGTGCTGCACAGATCAGACAAACCAACGTAACTGTTACTGCATGCACAGTTCATGTTTCACAGGCAAGACCATAGACAGTATAGGGCAAGACACTTACCTGCATCACACGGATGTGGTCCCTCTCCAGGCTTTGGACCATTTCTTCCACCTCATTTTGCACGCGTGCCTGATGTGCCGCTGCCATCTCTGTTTGTCCTACTCACTCCGCAAAGTCTTCACTAATATTCAAGATTCAGCTTTAGCACCTAAACCAGACCGGACTGACGCGATGTATTCGCGGCGTCCACGGCAAGTTCCTGTAGGCTACTTTACAATTTGACGATAACTAAGGTGACCTCCATTCAAGCATGCTTCAAGATGAGTAGACGATTGCACCACTTCCGCTTTACTTCCGCAATCTGTTTTAGAAAAAAAATAAACCCTCTTCCGTTGTGTGACTTCAAATAAATGTTTTTGATCTTCTCAGTATTTACTTACATTTTCGTGAGAAATCACAGAAGAGAGATGACAGCTACCGCGTAGCTCCAAACCTCATGCACACACATGTAAACTGCACAGATCAAAAGTATCCTAACTGGATTTAAAATATGATTCTACATTGTTTCATAGTATATTTACATTTCTTTTAAATAATATGTCAACATGTATCTTTTGAAAGGTTATAGTATGAACCGTGATGAGGCTCAAATCAACCTTCATCGTAAAAACGTTGCACCTTTCCATTGCAGTCCATCTGGAGACAACTGTCCACATTTATCTCCGTTTTTTATCTCGAATTAAGAGTTCACGGCCTTTATTGTGGAACTCGGCGTAGCGAAACGTGCCCGGAAGTGTGTCTGACTAGAGACGTTCACGGCACCTCGACATGATTCAACCGTTGAACAAGTTTAGTTAGTTATTGACAGTTCTATTCGTATAGTTGCTTTTGCTAAGTTTTATCAAGCGTTATCTTGAAGTGTGACGGTCATAGATATATATGTGACGGTAAAGAAGATATTACCTCTGTGAAGGCTAACTACTTTTGGACCAACAGCAACCCTCTTCCTTAGTAACATTTAAGTTTTAAAACAGTGAGTCCACTCTATTACTGTACCACTGAACACTTTCTCTTCATAAAGTGTTTAAATATTAGAAAGACATGATAGTGTTGTATAATACGTTATGTTACTATTTCCTTTGTTCTTTGCGTGAGTCTGAACTCCTATAGTAACCTTTGACCGAGACTGATAGAGACTGTTGCCTTCAAGTTTAGCGGAACTGATCATGGGTTGTGTTTATTCTTCGTGTACAGATGCTCCGTAGTGTAGTAGAGAACTAGATGCCCACAATGAATCCACGAACCTTGTCACTGAGAGCGCTGCTGTTTCTGGGGCTTTGGCAAACTGGGAGAAGAAGTCTAGCCTCAGCTCCAGAGCTGCAAGATCAACCCAAAAAGATAGGTAAGCCTGTCCCAGGGTGCATGTAAAACCAAAAACACACCAATCCTTCTTTCTAGGGCTGCCACCTCTTAGTTGATTAGTCGACTAATCGGTCGTTTTGGTCTTAGTCGACTAAGATTTCTTTAGTCGATTAGTCATTTTTTATGCTTATTCATGCTTAATTACTTATTTCCAAGAAACTTCTGAGCACATTTATGGTAAACACAAGATTTAAAGTGGTGCTTTTGCAGGATTAATTGTGGAAAAACTCAGTTTTACAGATGGTTAATTAACTACATTTATATTGTGCTTTTCTAGTCTTAACCACCTCTCAAAGCGCACAGCTATGTCAATTAAATCAACTAATCGATTAGTCGACAAAATCGAATAAGTGTTAGTCAACTAAGAATTTCTTTAGTCGAGGACTAAAGTCTGCCTCACAAGAGATTTATACTATGGTTAATATTATGTTTTATGCAATACTGATAATAAGCACTTTGTCATTAATTAAACAAACATGCCAAACATTTGCTGATACCAGCTTCTCAAATGAAAGGATTTTCTGTTTTTCTCAATTTCAATTGAAAACCGCTGTTTCAAGACGTCACCTTGAGCTCTGGGATAATATGATGGACGTGTAGACTAAATGATCAAAACAATAACAAAATATTTATAAATAGTAATAATAATAGTCAGATTAATCTATAATGAAATAATTGTTACTCTGTTATTTTAAGTATCTCACAAAAATAAAGCTGCAGGTGGCAAATAAAATAAAATTGGTCAGAGTTCAAATTACAATGTGCATATGGACCTCCAGTATAACCAGTGTTAATCAAATGAAAATATTCATATGAATATTTACATTTGATTAACACTGGTAATAAAATCAAGAGAATGATTTCAGATGAGCGTGTTACAGTGTTGGTTTGCTTTGTTGTCATTGCTCCTTTAAAGCTGTGGTCGGAGCAGGCATTGGTGGCACAGCTGCAGCGTTTTACCTGAGGCAGGAGTTTGGAGCCGGGGTGAAGATCGATGTGTTTGAACCTGGCGCTGTTGGCGGACGACTAGCAACAGTGAAGATAGGAGATTATGACTATGAGACGGGAGGCTCAGTGATCCATCCTCTTAACCTACATATGAAGCACTTTATTGAAAAATTAGGTAACATATCCCAAGTTCAACAGACTCAGCACAAACACATGAAAAATTGGTGCGTAGTTCAGTATATTTGAAACTTAGAGCAATCCTGTTACTTTATGTTGATTTTTCAGGTATTCCTCCGAGGAAAGATGTCCCCTCTAAAATGGCAATCTTTGATGGAAAAGAGCTCACGTTTGAAGAGAGTGACTGGTATATAGTAAATGTCTTGCGCATGCTCTGGAGATACGGGTTCAACTTTCTCCGACTACATATGTGGGTGGAGAGTATTTTGGACAAATTTATGAGGTGAGGAGGAAAAGTAGTTGTCATGGCTCCTAAATCTTATTCTTTTAGCATGAGATCCAGGAATATCAACATAGAATTGCTGTCCCTTGTTCTGTTGGGTGTCTTAATACTCATGGAAATTCCCTTTATTCACAGGATCTACCAGTATCAGCAGTATGGTTACTCATTCTCCAGTGTGGATAGGCTCCTTCATGCCATGGGCGGAGATAGTTTTCTTACCCTGGTGAATCAGACCACGGAGGAAACAATGATGGGCGAAGGATTTTCGCAGATCTTCCTCAACGATATTGTCACACCTGTCACTCGTGTCAACTATGGCCAAAGTGTCCGCATCAACGGCTTCGTGGGTAGGTTTAACAATGACGTGAGAGATTCGGATTTGGTTTATCACATATTTCAAGGTTTTTGTTGAAAAGGCTGTCAAATAGAGGTAACATTGACTATTTCTTGTCTTCCAGGGGCAGTGTCATTAGCAGGAGCAGATTCAGGCCTGTGGGCAGTGGACGGAGGAAATAAGAGAGTGTGCTCAGGACTGCTGTACCACAGCAAAAGTGAGCTCATCCCTGCCAGAGTGACTTCCATTTTAGTCAAAGTTCGACCATCAAAGACAGGTACCTTTTAACATTCCTTCATTCGGTATGGAACTAGTCCCAACGATGGATTTTTCATGTTTCAAATTTTTTTAAATGGCAAATATTTCATCTTAACTTCCCTCCTTCTCCCTTATTTTTAGGAACCACAACCAGTTTCTATGAGGTTAATTATGTTGGAGAATCAGGCCCAGCACACTCTCTGTATGACATAGTAATAATAGCAACACCGCTTCACCAGGGAAAGTCTGACATCACGTTCTCAGGCTTCTCCCCTCCAATCCCATCTCATTACCCCGGACGTTACCACCAGACTGTCTCCACTCTGGTCCACGGCATGCTGAACGTGTCCTACCTCGGGACCACAGAGCCAGCCTCAGAGTTCACTGTGTCTGACGTCCTCACCACAGACTCAAAGGACTCCGTCATCAACAGCCTGAGCTCTATTGACCCTGTGTACATCCCTCAGGGTTACAAGCGACCCCCTGCCAGCCAGACCAAAGTCTGGAAGGTGTTCTCCCCAAAGCCGCTGTCCCAGGAGCAGATGAAGAGCATTTTCCTCTCCTGGGATTCAGTGTCGGAGACTAAGTGGCTGGCTTATCCTTCTTACCATCCACCGCACCGTAAGACTCCTCCGTTCATCCTGCACAACCGCCTGTACTACCTCAACGCTGTGGAGTGGGCGGCAAGCGCCATGGAGATGAGTGCCATTTCTGCCAGGAATGTGGCCCTGCTGGCACACCACCGCTGGCACCAACAGGTCAGCAAGATCGACCAAGAAGACCTGCACACCAGACTAAGAGGGGAACTCTGAAGAGGGAGAACTCTGACCCCTTTAAAGTGCCCATATTATGCTCATTTTCAGGTTCATAATTGTATTTTGAGGTTTTACCAGAATAGGTTTACATGGTTTCATTTTCAAAAAACACCATATTTTTGTTGTACTGCACATTGCTGCAGCTCCTTTTTTGACCCTGTGTGTTCAGGTCTCTGTTTTAGCTACAGAGTGAGGCATCACACTTCTATCCCATCTTTGTTGGGAGTCGCACATGCGCATTAGCTAGGTAAGGACTACTAGCTAGAAGCTAGCGCCGCTAGCAGTTAGCCACCTTGTTCTCAATGGCAAAACACTGCTACAACACACATGAGTTCACCCTAATCTACAAAATAAATTGTATAGAACTACTTACATGTCCCTCGCCTGCAGGTATTCCACGCCAAGTTGGAAGTGCGCCCTCGTTTAGAAGAAGTCTCCCGGCTAATCCTGCCTTATACTGACCGAAGATGGAGAAACAGCTAGCTGATGTGGTATTAGCTAAAGGGGTTAGCATACACCAAATGTTTTGGCCGATGACGTAGACGGCCCTGCTGATTTGGACCAACTCACCCGGAGATTGAAGGCAGGTTACATTCTGAAACCCGTATCTCACTCAAAACAGCATGGATGGTTTTTTATTCCAAGTTTGTATGCGTGTGGAAGCACCAGAGACACAAAATAACACCCCAAATATCCCCAAAAAGTTTTTTTTTTATAATGTGGGCACTTTAAACTTCAAGAACAATTCCTGGTTTATTACAATTTGGATCTTGTTGTAGTTTTGGCCATCATTTCTATTTTTTACTCAGCAAAGTAATTGTTAAGATCTGGAAAAACCAGTTGCTACAATTAGGTCAGACAGGGCAAAAAACTTGAGCAGTCAAACAATCAGTTTATCTAAACCACTGTATTTGATTGTTAACCCTTTAGTAATCTGTCATTGCACAGGAAAACTGCTTGTACACACACAACCACTTCAGATATGATGTTTTAAAATTGAAGTTGAAAGTTTTTAGTGATGCCTCTGCTTTCACAGTTCTCAGCCGTTAACTTGGTGAGTACAATGTTATTACCAATAGGAATGTTGACCAAAACTAAGAAAAAAAGACCAACTGGAATGATCCTTTAATCACCCTAACTGTAGCCACAGTTCGTAATTCACCAGCAACAATAGCACAAATCACACTAAAAGGTGGGTCAACATTGTACTGTGCTGAAGTTTGTAATCACTGTTAACCACGCTGAACTCCAGTAGACACATAGTGTTCCTCTGTGTACGTGTGTGTCATTTTTATATATTTCTTATGTGCACTGCTTCTGTTGAACATGGTACAGCTAACATGCAGCAAATCAGCTTGTTGGTGACACGTAATCCAAGATGGATTTATGGGTCTTCCGATGATTTCTCAGCCTCTTTACGTCCTCAGCAGACTACTGTATATGTTTTTAGTGAATAAAGACAGCTGTCAGCAAGAGACTTGGGCCACTAAGATGTCTTTGCAAATCAAATGTTTTGATGTCAGTTATGAAAAGGATTAACCAGTCCATGTTTTTTCTTACTATCCAATTGTACTGATAATGTTAATAAGACTATAATTGGACAGGCTAATAACACTGACGAGGTGTATAAATTCAGCATGTTAAAACAATGATTGTGCCTTAAAGATTAAAGGTTAATTGGCTTACGTCTCCTTATCATTTGTCCTGTGGGTCTTCCTGTGTCATCAGAGCCAGGCCACCAGGACCAAACTAAAAAGAGTAGAATGCATTTCTGTTTTGTTGTAACATGGAGGATAATCTGTATTAAAGTACTCTGAACGTGTGCATTACCAGATGTCATGTCACTTTATACCTACTGTACCTACCTAAACCACTTTCATGTTCTTTAACCACTTTGGGAAGGAAATTGTAGTTTGCTAAATGTTTCTTAAGAGTGGGTGTATTTTTCTAGATTTTTGAAAGACATTTTATGGTTTGAGTATATTTCAAGACATACTGTAGCAAAAATATTAATAGTGCAGTTGAATTGACAGAAAAAAAAATCAGTTTAGCACTTAATTCTTTTTGTAAATACCTTATAAAAAAAACAATGTGGAGTATTTAGACTGGCTTCTTCTGCACAAATCAAACAAGGCTTTTAAGTATAATCTAAACTTTTGATTTCAGATTTGAATCAATACTGAAACCTCCCAGACAAAACAGTGTGTTTTGTAAGAGCCTAAAATCACAATAAAGGGATGAGACTGTGTCTGCTTTTGTCTGCATTAAATTATGTTTAAATCACTTCTCAAGACATACTTCACTCATATCGCTCTCTTTCTATGAAGCAATTTGCAAACTTGCTTCATAGATGAAATGTGTGATGGTGATATTGATGACCATTTTATTCTTGTCTTTATATTATAATCTCTCACCCAACTTGTACTTTTGTTTACATTTCTTTCTAGTTTCACTTTTAAAATCCATTTTATTTTCACACTATCATCATCTAAAATGTCTCTTTTTGTAAGGAGTAAAATGTTCTGCAGTTCTATTTATGACAGCTATTACAGTCAGCTGTAGTATGAGGGGCTATCCGGGACATTATTCACATTACTGAAATGCTTTTATACACTAATAAACGAAAAATTATACTCTCACATACTGTACTGAAACCTCACATACGCAACTGAAACGCTCTCATATGCACAACTGAAACAGGATTTCATTTTTAATAGTGTATATGAGAGCGTTACGGTATTGTGTGTGAGAGCGTTTCAGTAGTGTTTATGAAAGCATTTCAGTAGTGTTTATGAGCTTGTTTCAGTATTGCGTGAGAGGATTTCAGTTGAACAGGAAGGTGGGTGGGAAAAGTAAGTTAACATTCTCTGAGCAAGATTCAAACCTGAGTCTCCCACATAAAAGTCAGTGATATTACCCATTGAGTTATCCATCCATTTATTTATCTCATTTACTTGAAAACATTTTATTATCTCAGAAAACAGGGACAAAACGTACCCTTAAGAAGAAATGTCTGTATGAAATACACGCTTCTTTTTCCATCAACCTTCTGCCTTCTGGTTAAACTGAACTGTCTTCCGGTGTTCTGACGAAAACAACTACCTGCCACAACAGATGGGACGGACATGCAATGCAACGCCTCCTAATGCATGTATGTTAATATGTTAACTGTATGTTCATACAGACTTGTCTTCTCAACAGCCTGCAGAAGTCCTTACAGAAGCAGCTGCGGTCAACATTGTACTGTGCTGAAGTTTGTAATCACTGTTAACCACGCTGAACTCCGGTAGACACATAGTGTTCCTCTGTGTATGTGTGTCATTTTTATATATTTCTTATGTGCACTGCTTCTGTTGAACATGGTACAGCTAACATCCAGCAAATCAGCTTGTTGGTGTCACGTAATCCAAGATGGATTTATGGGTCTTCCGATGATTTCTCAGCCTCTTTACGTCCTCAGCAGACTACTGTATATGTTGTTAGTGAGTAAAGACAGCTGTCAGCAAGATACTTGGGCCACTAAGATGTCTTTGCAAATTGAATGTTTTGCTGATGTCAGTTATGAAAAAGATTAACAAGTCCATGTTTTTTCCTATCACAAAAAATCCTATCACACACAATACTGAAACGCTCATAAACACAACTGAAAACGTTCTTATAGACACTACTGAAACACTCTCAAAAACACTACTGAAATGCTTCCATAAACACTACAACGCGCTCACACACCATACTGACACAAGCTCTCATATACACTATTGAAAGTAATATCCTGCTTCAATTGTCTATATGAGTGTCGATATTGTTTTAGTATTGCATATTAGAGCGTTTCAGTTGTGTGTGTGAGGTTTACGTATAGTAAGTGAGAGTATAATTTGTCACTAGTGTGTATGAAAGCATTTCAGTAGAGTGTGTGAGAGGATTTCACTTGTTTGTGTGTGAGGTAATTGTGAATAATGTCCCAGATGTTGATCTGCACGATTAATTGAGGAATTGTCTTACTGAGCGACATTGTGACCCATCATTCATAAGCCAAGGATGTGTGGTGAAATCACCGTTTCCATTTGCAAAAGGAAATGAACATTGCTTTCAGCTCAGATCCAAGGACGCCCATTTTTCCTTTTGTATTAAACAGACACAGTAACACCCCAAATGAAGGCCCGTGTGACTGAAGAGCTAACAATGGGTGGCATTGATGGCCTGAATAAGGATATGTCTGTCTGGTGATGTGCCACCCAGCTGTCCTCTCAGGTAGGGAGGGACAATGGTACCAGAGCCGCCTGTCCATGCAAAACATGTGACGTTACTGAAGATATAAGAGGCTGTAAAGTGACAACATCTCCAAAATCTTCCACTACCCAGACCAAAAGCCAAGATGAGATTTCTAGTGCCGCTAGGTGTTTTCCTCGCTGTGGCAGCGTTTCACTCCGGTAAGAAGAATAAATAGTTGTTTAGGGAATTAGAATGTCACGATAATTTTAAATGTGGTGATCTCCATTGATGGAAACTGTGAGCTCAAAATCTTTTGTCTGTTTTTATATAAGTTTACTTGAAACGTGCCTCTACAGAAAACCCATTCATGCTTATTTACAACAGATGTTCAGTTATGTATTTATTTGAGGCCTGACTAATGTCTTTGTTATGATTCCTAGCTCTCTCAGCATCTCTGGAATCTGCAGAGAGAGAGGAAGTAGTTGCTCAGCACGGTGAGGAATATTTCTTATAAATAATTAGTATAAAAGCAATAATTATAACTAGAAAATGCATTTCCGGCAGAAAATGCTTGTGAATGCTGAAAAGCTAAATTGCTGGCATGATTGCGTAGGAAGAAGGTGAAGTAGTGAGAATAGTTGGAGAAGTGGTTTGAATTAATATGAATTTTATTGAAATGTTGAATAATACCAATAATGTCTTAAACAAAAGTAGAATATTTTAAGTTTTTTTTTTTTAAAAGAAAAGTCATGGTATAGCATGTCGAAAAAGTCAATGTATAGATAAGTCGAAAAAGTCATAGTAATGCAATAGGTTAAAGAATGGTATGTTGAAAAAAGTTGTGGTATTGTTTGTTGAAAAGACTCATAGTATAGTATGTCGAAAAGAGTCATGAAAAAGTCATAGTATACTACAAACGTATGTCGAAAAAACGTCATTGTATAGTATGTCAAAAAGGGATAAAACAATCAGTATATTATGTAGAAAATTGTCATAGTATAGTATGTCGAAAAAAGTGATGAAAAGTCATTACATAGTTATATCGGGGAAAAAGTCATAGTATTTTATGTGACAGGAAGTCTGGAAGAACATCCAAACTCCACACAAAAATTATATATGTGATTATAAAGTCACAGTATAGTAGACTGTGGAACCATTGTCGAACATGTCTGTATGTCAGACACTGAACGTTGTGGAAGGTTTTGTATTTTTGTATTTTATGTTATACTCTGTGTGTTTTTTATTGTGATATGGACCGCCTGGGTCTGAAATAAAGTTTATATATATATATATGTCAAAAAAGTAATTAAAAGGTCATAGCATAGAATGTCAAAAAAGTGATAGTATATGGTATGTCGAGAAAAGTGATAAAATAGTCATTGTATAGTATGTCAAAAAAAGACATAGTATAGTATATTGAAAAAAGTGATGAAAAAGTGATAATATAGTATGTCGATATATATGTTGAATAATTCATGCTATAGTTTGTCGAAAAAAGTTATAAAAAAGTCATAGTATAGTATATGGAAAAAAGTCATTGTATATTATGTGTAAAAAAGTGATAAAAAAGTCATAGTATAGTATGTCAACAAAAGTGATAAAAGAATCATAGTATAGTATGTCAAAAATAGTCATACTATTGTATTTTCGAAAAAAATGGATAAAAAGTCATAGTATAGCATTACGAAAAAAGTAATTGTATAGTGTGTCGGAAAAGTGATTAAAAAGTCATAGTATAGTATATTGAAAAAAGTGATAATATAGTATATCGTAACAAGTCATGTCAAAAAAGCAATAAAAAAGTCATGGTATAGTTTGTCGAATAAAGTTATAAAAACGTCTCAGTATATTATATCGAAAAAAGTGATAAAAATGTCATAGTATAGTATGTTGAAAGAGGTCATAATATTGTATGTCGAAAAAAAGTGATGAAAAAGTCATAGTATAGTATGTTAAAAATAGTCATAGTATGTCGAAAAAGTGAAAAAAGTCATAGTATCAAAAATAGACAAAGTATAGTATGTCGAAAAAAGTGATAAAATAGTATTAGTATATTATGTCGAAAAAAGTCATAGTATATGTCGAAAAAAGTGATAAAAAAATCAGTATGTCGAAAAAAGTAATTTAAAAGTCATAGTAAAGTATGTTGATAAAAGTGATAATATAGTATGTCAGAAAACATGTTTTAAAAAGTCTTAGTATAGTATTATGAAAAAAAGTCATAATATAGTATGTCGAAACAAGTGCTTAAAAAGTCGCAGTATAGAATGTTGAATGTAAAAAAAAAAGTAATAATATAATATGTTGGGAAAAGTGATAAAAAGTCATAGTATTGTATTACGAAAAAAGTCATAGTATAGTATGTCGAAAAAAGTGACCAAAACGTTATGGTATAGTATGTCGAAAAAGTGACAAAAGAGTCACGGTTTAATATATCGACTACAGTGATTAAAAAGTAATAGTATACTATGTCAAAAAGTGATACAAAAGTCATAGTATAGTATGTCGAAACAAGTGCTTAAAAAGTCGCAGTATAGAATGTTGAAAAAAGTGATAAAAAAAGTCATAGTATTGTATTACGAAAAAAGTCATTGTAATTTATGTCAAAGAAAGTGATCAAAAAAAAGTCATAGTATAGTATGTCGAAAAAAGTGACCAAAACGTTATGGTATAGTATGTCGAAAAAGTGACAAAAGAGTCATGGTTTAATATATTGACTAAAGTGATTAAAAAGTAATAGTATAGTATGTCAAAAAGTGATACAAAAGTCATAGTATAGTATGTCGAAACAAGTGATTAAAAAGTCCCAGTATAGAATGTCGAAAAAAGTGATAATATAGTATGTCAGAAAACGTGTTAAAACATTATGGTATAGTATGTCGACAAAAGTGACAAAAGAGTCATGGTTTAAGATATGTCAAAGAAAGTGATAAAAAAGTCAAAGTATACTATGCCAAAAAAAAAGTGATAAAAAAGTCATAGTATAACATGTTGAAAAAAGTAACAAAAAAGTCATAGTATAGTAAGTTGAAAAGAAATTCATAGTATAATACATCTAAAAAATTTATTAAAAGAAAGTCATAGTAAAGTATATCAGAAAAAGTGATAAAAAAAAAAAGTCAGTTTTAAAAGTAAAGTATATCCGAAAAAGTGATAAAAGTATGGCTTTATTCAGAATAGTGTGCCATAACATTTTTATCATTTCTTTCCACATAATTATGACTTTTTCATCACTTTTTTTGAGATATTATAATAAGACTTTTTTGACATACCATATTATGACTTATAGACATACAATACTATGACTAAATCACTTTTTTCGAGACACTAATAATATGCAGGACAACGTCATAGGTCTCTTGGTGACTTATTTATCACTTTTTCCGTCTAACTATACTATGACTTGTTTTTCATACTATACTTTGACTTTTTTCACTTTGTTTGACATACTATACTTTGACTTATTTCCGTTCTATACTTTGACTTTTTTATCACTTTTTTTTTTTACATACAATTCTATGACACTTATAACCTTTTTATTCAACATACTATACTAAGACTTTTTCATCACTTTTTTCGACATACTATACTGACTTTTTTGTTCACTTTTTCCGACATACTATAGAATAGTAAAGTCATACTATACTATGACTTTTTTCGACATATTATACAATGACTTTTTTTGAAATACTAAACTATGACTTTTTTCAACATACTATACTATGACTTTTTTTGACAAACTATACTATGACTGTTCACTTTTTTCAAAATACTATACTATGACTTGTCTATCCTTTTATTTAACATACTATACTAAGACTTTATCACTTTTTTGACATACTATAATATGACTCTTATTCACTTTTTTCGACATACTATACTATGATTTTTTTATAATTTTTTCGACATACTATACTATGTCTTTTTATAATTTTTTTGACATACTATACTATGACTTTTTATCACTTTTTTTGACATACTATACTATGACTTTAAAAAAAAAAATTGACATACTATACTATGACTTTTTTCCAATTTTTTTGACATACTATACTATTACTTTTTCGACATATTTTCCGTCATACTATACTATGACTTGTTTTTCCGTCATACTATACTTTGACTTTTTTATGACTTTTTTTACATTTAATTCTATGACACTTATATATCCTTTTATTCAACATACTATACTAAGACTTTTTCATTACTTTTTCGACATACTATACTGTGACTTTTTTGTTCACTTTTCCCGACATACTATAGAATAGTAAAGTCATACTATACTATGACTTTTTTCAACATACTATACTACGACTTTTTCATCACTTTTTTCAACATACTATACTATGACTTTTTTCGACCAGCCATACTATGACTTTTTTCGACCAGCTATACTATGACTTGTCTATCCTTTTATTCAGCATACTATACTAAGACTTTACCACTTTTTTTGACATACTATGACTCTTATTAAATTTTTTTGACATACTATACTATGATTTCTTTTATAATTTTTTTGACATACTATAATATGACTTTTTTCGACATACTATACTATGACTTTTTAACTTTTTTTCCACATACTATAATATTACTTTTTTCGACATACTGTACTATGTCTTTTTTATGACTTTTTCCGACACACTATGACTGTTGTGTGTAGCGGGATCGATTGAGGACCCAAATGCAGGGAGAGGTAGGCAGACAGGAGATGGTGTGAACTTTAGGATATAATGCAACGAAAAACGGCAGTACAGAGACTGGAAAAACTCAATAAGTCGCACAGGGAGAAACCAAAAGCAACAGGCGAAAACATGCACAAGCTGACGGGCGAAACCCAGACAGGAACAAACACAAACTCAAAATGATCTGACACGAGACAAAGGCAACACAGGGGTTAAATACATGAGGTAATGAACAAACGAGGGACAGGTGATACAACAGGTGAAACACATTAGAAGAGACAGGGTAATCAACAAAGGCAGGAAAACACAGGAAGTAAAACTAGACATGACAAGACAGAGAAAAGTCAAAATAATAAAAAAATATCAAAATAAAACAGGAAACAGAACATGAACAGGGAAATTCACAACGGAACAGAAAAATACACAACAAAATATATACAGACAACAATACACAACACAGGATACATTTACAAGACAGGGAACAGAAACCTACAGAAAAAACATACAACAGGAAACATACAGAAAACTACAACAGAAATAAAACCCAACAGAAATAGAACAAAATATATAGCAAAATACTGAAACCATAACAATGACTTTGTTATCACTTTTTTGATATACTATACTATGACTTTTTTTCTCTATTTTTGAAAAAAGTCATAATATAGTGTGTCGAAGAAAGTGATAAAAAAAAATTCATATTATAGTATATCAAAGAAAGTCTGGAAGAACATGCAAACTCCACACAAAAAGGCCCAGCCCATACTGGGAATTGACCAAGGGTACAGCACTTACTTGCTGGTGCTTGTTGGAACAGTGCTAACCACTGAGCTACCATGCCACCAAATAAAGCATCTCTGAAACAGCATAGTCATAGTCACGCAATACACACACAATATAAATGCAGAAAAAGCCTGAAAGAAGCACTAAACTTAACCATTGATAACACAAAAACTGTAAAAAATATAGAAAAACTGTAATATCTAAAGGTTTTGTAAATGGTCTAAAGTTTGAATGACATCTGTAGCTGAAAGTATGTGGGAGGAGTGGCATTTGGATGTAGAAGAAGCCTTAAGAGGATTTAAAGATTGCTCCATTGACTTTCAATGTAAAAAGAAAAAAGCGTAATATTTTTTTAAAAAGTATAAATGCTGGAGAAAATTTGAATACAATACAGAAGTAGCAAGCGACCGAAAGTCATACCAAAGAATCGAATAACAATACTACTGATCAGCATTCACAGAATTATTTAAGGGTGATGAAACTTGCCTGCCTCAAAGCTGATTCAATGGTCTTGTTTTTTTTCATGCAGATGAGCTAACTGAACTGCAGAAAATAGGTACAGTGCATCAGTTCAAATGATAACCAGCTGACTGTGAAACTGATGTTTAATATGTTTTATAGTTTAATGTACTTTATGTTTAAGTCTGTGTGTGTAAATGCACCTGGCTGCAAGAGTGGCAACATATTTTCATTTGAGACTCACCGGTTTGTTAAAGCCACCCAGTGGTGAAAGAAGTACTCAGATATTTGACTCAAGTAAAAGTAGCAAAACCGCTGTGTAGCAAAACACTGTTACAAGTAGAAGTCCTGCATTCAAAGTTTTACTTCAGTAAAAGTATTTTTAAATATTTGATTTTAATTTAATTACTTTATAGTTTGTGAATTCCCCCCAGACTCGTCTTAACCTATACTAATAGATAATAATTTATTTGTTGATTACATTGTAATGCTACATTCCTTCACTTGTATTATTACACAAATTGCCCATTGTTTTGTTACTCTTGCATCATTTCATCACTCTGTCTCCTCAGATCAGATGGAGTTTGAGGCTGCTCAAAAGAACGAGGCCGCTCAGATGAATGGTAAGTTTGACCAAAGTCCAAGGCAATGACCATAACCCAAAATGAGGTGACTTTATAAGCAAATAAACCTTTCATCCATTGCGTTAAGTACAGTTTGTAAAACAAGTTTCAGGTCCATCAATGCTCTTTTTATTTTACCCTTTCCTGTAAAGTGACAGAGGAACAGAACGAGGACCCCCGCTACCTTGGTAAGAGGAACTACATGAGCTCTGACTTCATTCAAAACTAATAAAGTGCTTATTCAGGTGCAGTGTTTAATGCAATCTCTCAAATATTTTACATACAGAGGCTGTTCAAGATGGATCTGGTAAGTTATACTTGTATGATGAACACCTGAACAAATTGATTGTGTGTTAAACGTCACATGTTGAAATGTTTCCAACAGTGGAGGAGCATATTGAAGCTGAGAACGACAACACAGGTGTGTATAAAAACATCCTGCTGGCTTTAATCATAAGACAACATGTGATCTTGTTCAACATTACATAACTTGTAAAACTCTCCTCCAGCAGAAGGAGGTGGGAACTCAGACCTAGCAGCTCATGAAGGTGAGAGAGGTTCTACTGCACCCCTCAGTATCAGCCTGTAGATGGTGATAAAGGACAGTTTAGAAAAGGACTGCAGGCTCTCAAATTACACTTACATGTTAAATATCACAACCTGACTGATTTCTCTCCCACACAGAATCCCAGTCTGAGTCCTCTGAGGAAGCAGATGGTGAGTTTGTGCATTGGGCAGTTTATTTCAGCACATTAAAGCTGCAATTTCACCTTCTGTCATTCACGATTTATGTCTACCATTTTTGACAGGGAAACAGTGATGTAAATCTACACTAAAACACTACAGCAGTTATTAGTGAAGCAAACACTAAATTACAAGCTTTGAATAATACTGTGTGATATTTTCTTCTCAAACAGAATTCAGTTATCCACATATTCATGAATTTCAATTAATGTTTTATTTTACATTTTTACATAGTTGTAAACTACTTTTAAAGAAGATTTAGAGATTAACAACAATAGAAAGGGACTTTTCAAAACAAAGTTACAAAGTGCTTTACATGGTTTAATCAGGTTAAAAACATCTCAGGAATTAGGTAAAGTACATTTTAATGTCTTTTCAGAGCACCCTGAGACAGTGCCAGAGACTGTGAGCAGTTTGGGTAAGATCAAGTAAAATGGCCACTGACTCACTATACTCATGAATCCCACACTATGACTGCTTGCTGTAACTCTCCATTTCTCCTCTGCAGATGAAGTCAGTCAGGATTCAACCAAGAAGGAACAAGGTGAACTTCTAAATGCTACAGACATACTTAAGTAACAATTTACCTAAAGGCTGAATGTATCATTTGTTTACTGGTATTATCCAGAGACGGTAGTTAACTCGTTGTGCCTACTAGGGCAAGATGTGGTGAACTGTTTTGAGCAACACAGTGAAAGTTCAATTGTGCAATAAACAGAATGTGAAAAACAAATCCAGTCAAAGCCGGTCACAGCTGGATTTAAATAGTGGTAAAAATACCTTTTATAGGTTGGGTTTAGAACAGTAAAATGCCTGAAGAGCAATTACAAATGTACAACTCGGCAGCTTGTGAAAACAGTTTAATGTATAAAAACAGTCAAAGCCAATACTCTAGTGAGATACTCAAGTCACCACAGAGATGAGCTGGCTGCTTGACCTCAAAAATAAGATTCTGGGATTGTTTATTTGAACACAGTCCATCTTGCATGTGAGTAAATCTAGGACAAGAATCCAGGGCACTCTGAGGCGTCTGTCCCCAGGTGCTTATTGTGATTGATTTATACTGTATCATCTGCTTCTGGTTATTTTAGGACCAAGGACGCACTGTCCCTGCTCTAAAAGATGCCGAAAGGATTGTTTTAAAATTGATAACAATCCTCTGATCCAAAGTTAATGATGCAGTGATAAAGGTCATCTTTTGGATTATGATGTGAAAAGTCAAATTCCTGAGAAGGGAAAACCTTCATGCACTGGTTTAAAAATAGAGATAATAAACCTGTAGCAGTAATTCCTAACCATTTGGGAGTAGAATAGGCCTTGCTTTGTGCTTTAAAATCACAAACTGCCTGGTGCAGTCACCATTCATCAGTACCATGTCCAGAGGAGTGAGTCATATCAGAAAGACCGAGGTGTGATTCATATAAATTGCTCTGAGAGCCCTGGAAAACTACTGAATTGTGGTGTTTGCAATGTAAAACTAGCGTAAAGGAATCCTCCCTTGTCTGTCCCTGCGTCACAGATGTACTGGAGTGAGAAAACACAGCAGCACGTGGATCCCAACGCTCACTCATCACCCAGTGGCTGAGCTGTACTGAGCTTACTGACAATAAAAGGGAACTATCCACCTATCGGTACAACCTCTCTGTCCTTTTTTGTTTCATGTTACATGCTGTGACAAAATACTTCTGCAGTCTTTCAGAACTGCTTTTTGGTTCTTTTCCTAAGATAATATAACATTATTTTACCACATGAAACTGAATTTGAGGGTATGAAGTTGCAATATATTTGCAGTGGTGGGATGTAACTAAATACATTTACTCAAGTACTGTACTTAAGTACACATTCAAGGTACTTGGACTTTACTTGAGTATTTCTATTTTATGCAACTTTATACTTCTATTCACTTTCAGAATGTAAACATTTTACTTTTACTGCACTACATTTGTCTGACAGCTATAATTAGGAGTTTTTCATCCCCTTCCTGTCCAGTGAAAACTATGCATCTCCAGATTTTTAATGATTGTGATAAACTGAATGAGGGGTTTCTCTTAAAATTCTCCTTAAGCTAAATAAAATTTTAAAAACCTCTTTGATCAGCTAGAAAATGAGTCGTCGCAAAGCTGAAAACAGGACTGTTTTTCTGACATGAAAAGTTGACTTTTTAAAGATACATGGTTCTCACAGGACAGCAATGCTACAAACATATGATCTTATAAATTATGTATTGCTGTAGATTTAACTACCCAACAGTATATAAAAGAGTTAAATTTAGCAAAATCTTAAAAATCTACAGCTGTAAAACGTAACCTACACATTAATGCAGCAGTAATATTAATTCAAAGATATCATATATAATAGTAAACACTGACAGGGAACATTTTACTGCACAATCAAGTATGTTTTGAATGCAGGAGAATTACTTGTTAATTCTCTCTTATTTGTTTTTATATATGCGCAACAAAAACAAGTTCAACTCCAGTATTTTCCCATTTTTATTTGTTTTGTGTGGACAAGAGTATGTTGATGTGCAATAAAAAAACATTTCTTTGGTACCTAAGGGAAAATAAATCAAAAATAATTAAGGCAACTACAGCATCTATAGATCTGATATGCATTTAGTACTGCAGCTAAATGACCACACACACCGTTGGCATGCAACGTATGTTTGCCCTCCTTCAAACAAGAGACCAGATCAGCTCAACACCAAACCACCCAGTTAGATAACTTCCAGTTTTGGGTTCCTGTTTGTCCTCTTTAACAACCTTATTCACCTTCCAAGGCTGGGGGGAGGAAAAAAAAAAGAGGAAATCTAGAATAACCCAAATGTCTAAGCAAGAAAAACATCCTGGGGAAGTAGCCGATACAAGGTGAAGTGTAAAAACACTGAAGGATGCCTAAAGCATTTAACCATCAAAGATGATGCAATCAAGTTTTAACAGAAGACTTACAGTACGTAGGTCTTGTTTGAGAGCACTTGTTTCCCTTAGTTGACCATCTGCGGTTACATTTCTCAAATTCAAGTAAACAATTTCAAGCAGTTATTTCTGCACTGGAGATTCTAATGAGACTGGATCGCAGATAATCCATCAACGATTAGGGCTTTGTCATTTGTCACCTATTATTCCACTGATACGGTATTTCACATACTTTTGCAGGTGGTCATCCAGTGTGTACATTTGGTGCTTCTACCATAGTAAACTATTCAGATAATTGTGTGTCAGAAAGAAGACACTGCAGTGCTGTGAAGGTTTTTCACCTAAAAAAAGAAATACTGATTTTGCATCTACGTTACTTTCAGCATGTGTTATGACTGGAGTTACATCTGCAAAGGCTTATACTGCATTGCAATTGCTCATTTCTTTCTAACGTGTAAAACAAAATGAAAACATGGTTGTATATACATCATTTTAAAGTAAAAAAAAAAAAAAAAAAAGAAAATGGAAGAATAAGTATTAGGAAAAAAAAGCAGATGGTGCTTTTAGATTAACTCGTTACAGAATGATGAGATATGAAAAAGCAAGTCAGAACAAAGAAATGCTAACTTCCCACTGGAAGTAACGCGGCCCAAATGGAACAAACTGCAAATTCTAGGTTGAAAATGATGCAGCCAAGAACCAAAGGCCCATATCACAAGTCCTTCAAACATTTCCTTTTTTTTTTTTTTCTTCCAAAGTTGTTGGCTTGAGGTAAGCGATATATTTTGGCCGTCCAACTTTACTCCTTTTCTCCTGGTGCGCACCGGAGCGCTTTCTTTCTCCTCCCCTGCTTGGGGTGCAGCTCTTATCTATGGGGGAAGGATGCCATAGATGAAGATGGCCATGATGGCGGCACTGATCAGACCAGAGATGGGCACAGTGACAAACCATGCCATGAAGATGTTTCTGAATAGACGCCAGTCTACTGCCTTCCTTGAGCGCAGCCATCCTACTGCAACCACAGAGCCCACCTAGAAACACAGCAGTAATCAGATAAATCCCATCATCTTCCTGAAATTTATGACTTCAGAATATCTCTGCATACCTAAAATGTAAAATTCTATTGAGGAGAAAGTTGCTCCACATTTGGACCGTCTCACAGACTAGGTTCCTGTTTACTGTACCCTCCCTTACACTAAATACTCCTTCCTGTGTCTCAGTCTGGTTCCCAGACCACAGTGTTTGACCAGCTTACCTTGCAGTGGGTGGTGGAGACAGGCAGGCCAATGTTAGAGGCTACCACGACAGTCAGGGCTGAGGCCAGTTCGATGCTGAAACCACTGCCGGGGAATAAAAACAACACTTAAGTCTGAGCATCCTTGCTAAATTTAAAGACTGGTAATGTCTGAGGAGGATGTGGTTTCATGACTAAGGAGAATCAGGTCTGTGGAGTCTATACCTTGAGGGGGTGATGGGGGTAAGGTCCTTGCCCATAGTCTGGATCACTCGGCGACCCCACACCCAGAGTCCAGCGCAGATGCCCACGCCACCGTACAGCAGCAGCCAAATGGGTGTGGGTTCCTCTGAAATCACATGGCTGGTTGTGTACACCAGCCACAGAGCTACCAACGGTCCAATAGCATTACTACAGAGGAAAGAATGAAATTAAATTATATAACCGGGGTCTAAAGATTCAGACTTTAGTTGATCCTTGATAAGTAAAATGTCACCTACAACATGCCAGAGAAACAAAAGCTTAATTTAACAGCCTGATAAAAACATGACCTTCATGAAGGAATCCGCATACCTAACGTCGTTTCCTCCATGGGCAAAGGATCCAAAGCAGGCGGTGAGAATTTGGAGGAACTGGAAGAGAGTGGAGACTTCTGGCTTGTCTGCCTCAAGCCCATCATCTAGAGAGCTTTGGCTGCTAGCTGCATCCTCCTTCGTCATTTCTAGTGTCACATCACCTTCTCCCAGAGCTTCAGGAGTTGTGTGCTCTGCCACAGCATTGCAGTAGCTAGTGTAACTGTCCATACGCACACGCTTCTTGTCCGGAGCCCCTGGCCCTGCGCCCTTGTCGCATTCCTCGTAGGCACGGTAGTCCCCTTCTTTATGCTTGTAGTCTCCGTGCATGCCGATGATAGCCATGGTGTAGGAGGTGTAGCTGTTGTTGCGTCGGATAGGTCGGTCACCCCCCTCGCCCATGCAGTCACCAACCTTGGCCAGGTGGAGCTTGTGCAGCAGGTCCTTGTAGAGGCCAGAGTCCTTGTGGACCGTGTGGTACTGGCTGTAACCGTTACTTGGAGCCTGTGCTGGCCTGTTGTTGAACTGAACCTGGTTGTTGAACTGGACCTGATTGGCTGAATTTGTGGAGCCATTGCTGTGCTGGACCACCTGGTTGTTGACCTGACCGTTTGATTGAACCTGTTTGAGAGCTGCAGAGAGGGGTGAAACATTTTTTTTTAAATTAAATTACATACCATTAATCTACATAATTCTAATTACATATGTTTGAACAATGTTTTCTTGGCATACTTACCACCATTTGCGTCGCTGTCTTCTGTGTCGTCAGAGTCTCCGATGTTAAACGCCACCTTGCGTTCCTTATTATTGTCAACATCGTCAGAATCTCCAATGTCAAACGCCACCCTGCGCTCCTCAGGGGCAGCATGGGGCTGAGCAGAGGGACTTTGATTGACATCTAAGGTGTTAGGCGTAGTCTCCTTGGCAGTCTGTTTCAAGATTGGACATTGGGCCTCTCTTAACTCCCTCTTCTCCATCAGGGGGCTCTCAGAGGGGCTGGAAGACTTCATATCTCCTATTAGGGGAGAAGGTGGAGTGAGATATTGCTTGGGCCATGTCCAAACATATACCCTGTATAGCAGAGAAGTACCAGCACAACATGGGTTTCCTTTCAAACAGAGCTGTACGAGTCTTAATTGCATAACCAGAGTAAAAAAAAAAAAAAAAAAAAAAAAGACTGTCCTATAAATGCAACGTTACCCGTGTTCAAAAGTGAGCCCGAGTTCACAGGATCAGATTATGATCTTACAAGGAACATAATTACACTACTGCTAGCAGCTTAACTTATAAAAGACAGTAAGACTTCTAATAGCCTGTAACTCACATACCATTTGTTTGTGGTTTTTAAGTGAATCAGATAATTCCAATATTTTCTATGATATAATCACAGGAGTATTCTGACCAGTTGGCCACATTGTATCATTTAAACTGGTCAAGGCCAGACCTGAAGCAGTCACCCTCAAGCCACCCACACATGCACTGCAAAGCCTATGTCAACACCTTAAGTCCACCTAGGTTTATTTTTGTTTAGTCAAGGTAAAGACCAATTAGGGGATCACTATGACCCGATTAGGCTGCTCGACTCTGGAGGCTGATCTAGACAGATCATGCTCCCTCAGATAAACCTGTGGTTTCGGTTACTAGAAGATACACTTGACAGGTACTGTAAAATCAATAATCACAATTCAAATTGAAGATATTTTTCTCTGACACTAAATGATTTATTAACCCATTTGTCCCAGATGCTGCGCGCCGTTAATATGGCTACAATTAGAGAAAAGACATTTTTGAACATTAGTTTTGTATTTATACGTTTTGCAAAAGGTTCTATTGAAACCTAATGGTAAACTACATGGGGAAAATGAATGGTGTTCCCCTGCATCACCGAAACCACACCAATGGTGTGTAAATGCAGATGGCCCTTGTTTTGTTTTTTTTAAACTTTAATCCAGGATTATAGAACTGGTGACAATATTTTCAGATGATTTTCATTAGAGCGACTCCATTATGACAAAATATCCCAAAGCTCCATTTGCTGGATTAATAGGAGACCTCAGTGTGAATAGGTTGAGGTTACAGGTGCAATGCTAAATCCCTCGCTTGTCCAGTGGCAGCGAGAAAAAAAACATAATAATTTCAGTGGTCAGCTGAATCAGCAGGTTGCCAAAAAATTAAAAACAAAAAAAGATGACTTACGTTCAATCTTCTTCTTGAGGCGAGGGCAGACAATAAACCAGACCACAATGGCGGTCAGCACAGAGAAGCCCAATGAGATGAGCAGGGTACCCCACCAAGGGATCTTGTCGAATCCCAGCACTGAAGGATCATCAGATGCCAAGGACGCAATCAGACACACACAAAAGGAGAATAGAGAAAGGCAGTTTTAAAAAACAAGGCAGCGAGTGCTACCTTTTACTGGACAACACAAAAAGTTGTCTGAAACAGCAAACTTACAACTGAGCAATTTCATAAAAATATGTAAAAAAGTTAAACAGTATTTTAGTAAGTCAACATGAGGTCAGGTTAGGAGGAACTTGCATTCTTATTTAAAAATGTGAATGGCACCAATGAATGAAAAGTAACTACAGGGAAATAACAATAACTTCAATGAGATTTCTTTTGACTCTAGTTGTTACAAGCATGACTGCACTGTGTCACATACTAGTTAGACATGGAAATATGTGTACCCCTGGATGCGAACAGTTATGCAACACCCAAAAAATGTCACCATGACACTAAAATGCCCTGCCAACACTGCACATGGACAACAAGTTCCTAAAAAGGTGACATTACTTAAAGAGGGAAAGAAGGGGGGGTGTAGCTATAAGGACACTCTCTTGCCAAGACTGCAGCAAAGCTGGTGCAGCAGAAGTAGATATAATGCAGCACATGCTGGCAGAAAGCAACCATTTAAATTTTCCCAGGGGAAGCAGTCATCTTGGTCATACAGAGAAGATGCAAGTCAGCAGTGTAGTTAGGAGAAAACTAAAACAAGAGCTGCTGGAAATTCCAACACCACCACCTCTGATGAGAGGACAATGGCCATGCATAATTAAAAAAAACACTTTCACTAGTTTGGGACTGGGGCTTAAGATAAACAAAAGAAAACTAGGGCCAAGGCTAAGCAATAACTGTCTCGAGTCCAGTCCACAGTGCACTCTCTCCACTGAGTCACGCTGCAGCATGAGACTGCAGAGCACCTAACTGATGTTTATTTAGTTATGCAATGGAAGCTGGAAACTGGGGATGCATAAGAGGGAAAACAACAAGGAGGCTCTGTAACCGCTGTGGCTCACATGGAATGGGACATCCAGTAACAGGTGTAATACAGCTAGATATCACTGTGCTCCAACACCCTGGGGAAAATGAAAAGTAGGGACCAAAAAAAAAAAAGAAAAGAAAAAAAAGGGTTGTGACACTATTCTTTGTCACGGTGACTTGTTTGTAGGCACCTTCCTTCAAAATATAAAAGAAAGGATTTAAAAGCTAGTCTAGGTCTGTCTGATAAACACTCCCACACAAAAGGGATGAGATTATACCACAGCCATGCAGTGGGATGAAGGGACTGCACAGGAAATTGACTAACCACGGCTGCATTCCAAACCCCTCCCATAAACCTCTGTATCCCATGACCTACATCACCCAATAACATGGCTTGTTGTTTTGTTACCATATGTACATCTCGCCACGAACCCAAATTACAATGAGTGGCAGTTTATGACTCACTTGGCAAGGAACCTTTGGTTATTTGTCCTCACTTTTCTCTAGAAGCAGATGCAGCGAGAGTATTAGAATTAAGTGACAGCTGCATTAAGTCTCAGCACTGAAGGGACCTGTAAGTCTAACGTTCATTTCTCACAATAAGTACCTATTGTGAGAAATGACAATAACACCCAAGACGCCTAGGATTTTGTTTCAGGTTCATGGCTCAGGTTAAAACAAGTCATTCATACTAAGATGTGTGTATCCATTTTATGTTGCTAATAGTTTGGTGTCCCCAAAGCAACCAACGCTACCGGGTGTTTGTTTTTAAGTGGGTAACCCAGGCAGAAAATTCGTATCCACGCATTCATTGGAGACAGGCTTTTCTCTGAACAGACTGAATTCAGGGCCAATACAGCTGATGTAAGGAACAGTATCTGCGAGATGCCACGAAGAGTTGAAAATGATTTTATACTGACTTAGAAAGCCATATCCAGGTGACAAGGCGTGGGACATTTTAATAAGCTAGGCATTATATCTTAATTCTGTTTATGTGGTAGATTTATATTTTACAATGCATGGGGATGCAGTGGAGTGACAGCACCTAGGTGATTTATAAGGTGTGAAGAACCCAAGTCACACTAAGCCTCATCTGCAAACGACAGCTGACCCTCAAATTCTTTGGCCTAAATTGCATGCACATGCTGACTTGAGGTCTCTGGCACTGGTGTATATATTGAGTATAGGAATGTGCTGTGGGATGCCTGGTGTCCAATCGCACCACTATGATAAGATCTAAAACAGGGAACCAAACGTACTGTACTCCGTTGAGTTCAGATATCACTGCTGCATTAGAGTGCATAGGTCAGCTGTTGTCATGTGTGCCAGTGTAGTACACTATCCAAAACTCGGCCAGAATACGGGATGACAAGAGAGGTCTGACTTTGGATGATGAAAAACAAAATACTTTAAAATGGATGGATACTGAATTAGATGGGATTCATGCTTTGTCTTATTATTATTATTATTATTATTATTATTATTATCATCATCATCATCATGCAGGAATCGACGATTAACTCAATATTAAACTCCACTGTGGTCTTGAGGCTTTACCAGTGAGATCTCAGTGTGTGAGTGGGGACAATTTAAGGAGGATGCAGTGGGTTTTGTAAATGTGTCTGAAATGCAACCTCGCACCTTTTTTATGTGAGGTACCCAAGTACAGGTCCCCATGTACAGTGTGTCGAGGTGTGAGGAACGTCACACAACTGTACAGAATGTGCCTGACTAAGCAGGGCTATGGGCTATGCTGGAACTGCAAGTGATCTCCTCTCTGAGTGTGCTGCTGATATGCATGCACACATCAGTGCACCATATCTGGTCAAACTCTGGCCTGTAGCAGCCATTTAATGGCCCAGGCCAGCTAACATCTTGAACTGTTAGGCCCTGTAGAGAGAAGAAAACAAAAAGGAGCGAAAATTGCTCATTTAATGAAAAGTTTCTGAGGACAAAAATCCAACAAGCATTCAGAGCATTACTGGACAAATTCTAAGCGGCAATACAACTACTAGCAGTAGACAACTATAACCATTTCCAACACCCTCTTTACTTCTCTTTTCCTCCTTCATGTCTGAAGAGCAGACAGTGACGTCAAGAGTCAAGTGAAATCTTATTTCCATCTCCCTGTTGTGCTCCGCTTTAAAACTTCATTCCAGCTATGACCCACATAGAACCACAAGCAAGAGAGCCCCAAAAAACATGTTAAATAAACACAGCTTCTGTAAAAATGGTCAACAGTCTGGTTGAGTCTGGAATATGTGTGGGCATCCGGCTGTCTGAGGGAGTGGTTTATTTTAGGCTGTGGGCAGGCATGCAAAGCAAAATGACTGAAACAATGATACTCACTCGGAGCTCCAGTGAACATGATAGAGAACAGGTTAATTCCCATAGTCATGGCGTAGAAGACAGGCAGGGCCCTCAATCCATTAGGAACAGGGTCTTTCTACAGGGACAAAACAGAGCACCAAGTCAGAAAAACACATTCCACTGTATGAACAGAACTGTCCCATTTTGCTGTCAGGTTACAGTAATTTGAATCTCACTGTATGATGTGGATAAGGAACTGCTTCAGAAAACAATTGCCCGATTCTCATCATGTAACAAACAGTTCCTCGATTTCATTTTGGCAGTGGTATAGTACGGTGTTGAAAGTGACCTAAAACCGATCACTCCGGAAGGTTCCTGTCTCACTCACAAAAACACATACTATCTACAATTTGATAACAGCCAGCTTACCTTGCGTAAGATGAACATGCGCACAAAGTAGAAAACAATGGCTGACATTATTCCAGACAAAAGGGGGCTCAGGAACCAGGAAGCAACTGCAAATTAAAGAAATAATATGAGAATTGCAATTTAGTGGAAATGTAATATGTGACAGTTAGGTCACACACAAAAAAACACATCCTTAAAAAGTATTTTTTTTTGGAAATACAAGTCCTGTTGGGAAACAATCCTAACATATCACAAACAGGAAATCTCATCTCAGCTTCTATCAACTATGCCAGTTGCCAATTTTAACTATTTAAGTTACTATAATCATTTCCCTGATAAAAAGGGACATTCTTTGGCTCAGGAAAGGGAAGTTTGGGGGTCCCCTGCTGGAGCTGCTGCCCCCGCGACCCGACCCCAGTCAAGCGGGCAAAGATGGATTCTTTGGTAGTTTGGCAACATAGATACCTGTCCCATTGACAGGAAAGATGGATTGTTTTCGTCGTTCAGTAATTAGGGTTCCTTGGTATAACATTTCAGGCCCTTTCCATAACTGAATGGCATTAAAGTTGTATTATTTCTGATTCAGTTATGTTGTTTTTACAAAAAGGGCAGTGTGGTTAACATCAGATTTGGGCTTTCCATAGAGGAACATAGACCTGAATCCCACATCTAATGCAACAAATGTGAGAAATAACTTGTGAAATTAGTACATCTACTGTATATTCCGGTAAAACTTTGACTATAATTGCCTAATGTTCTCGGGCGTGCATAAAGAGCTTATCAAAAGTCCTGCCTTCCCTACCTTGACAGTCCAGCCAAATATTCCAAAACATAAGTGACTACTGGAATCACACACATTCCATATTTTATGTGTTGTGAATTGAGCTCTGAATTGGCAACAGCCATACATAAATAAATATTGCATTGTTGAACTGAGTATTGAAGGTCATCAACACAGACAAAACACTAGCTGATTTATTAGGATAACACTGCATTACCAATCACGCCCTGCCATTACATTAATATAGTCACTGATGCATTCCAACCAAACACTGAAGACATTTCTAGGTCAGCTGATTGGAGTGTCCGACTTACCGATACTGAGGATTTTGTACCACATGACTCCCTGCTGGCCTCTAGCAACCAGCGAGAAGCCGATAGTTGCACCAACAATGCAGTGTGTTCCAGAGATGGGTAGCTTAAGGAAGGAGGCAGCCAGCTGCCACACAGCAGAACCTATGAGAATAGATAAATGAATCACATCAGTCGAGATGTAGACCTTGTTTCAGCTTCCTCATACCTTTTCAGACAATTTTTAATATCAGCAAAAAGGAAACCTAATACAGTTTGCATACAGTAGAAACTAACAAAATTAGAGAACATTTGTTGTTTATAGCAATTTCATATCAATATCAAACTTTTTTTTGGCAATCCGATTCAGAAATTTCCCAAACAAAGCCCTATTCCCAGGTGTTGGTTTGAAATTACATTTTCGAGTTGTAAGAACCAAACGGTCCTACGTGCCACCAAGTTCTATACACAGGGTTCAATGAACGCAGGTTTAACTACATGCAAGATAAGCTGCAGATACTCACCAAACATGGCACTGGTGTATCCAGCCATCAACACGTGCTCAGAGCCATTGTACATGCTGTTGTCGATGATACCATTGCGGATGGTATCACTCACTTTGGCCCCAAGGAGTACAGAGCCCAGAGTCTCAAACACTGTAGCCAGAATGCATGCCTGTCGCAAGGTGACCACTCCAGAGCCCACGGCTGTGCCAAATGAGTTAGCAACATCATTGGCACCCACGGAAAAGGCTAAGACAAAGGCGATGATGAAGCCAATAATCAGCAGCCACATGTACTCTGTAAGAGGAGTCTGGGTCGCTATTGCCATTGTGCTAGCCAGTATTATTGCAGTTGCAGTTGTTGAAACCATGATTGCAGACTATAGAGAAATTGCTTCACAATTTTAAAAAAAGGGAATTAAGGTCTGTCGAAGCTATTTATATAATGCTACTTATAAACAGCAACTAGGAAAGAGGTAAATGGTTAAATAAATAATTAACTTATTTAGGCCTGCCTGTTTTAAACAGGATTTCTGAGATTTAGCAGTGCAAACTTGTAATGCATTTACCCGGTACTGACCATAAAATAATTAAGAGGTATAGTGTGGGCCTATTGCTATCCTGTAATTATACTAGCTATGTTGCTGTTCCTTTTGTGCTGAGATATTAAACCGACTGCCATTGTGCAACTGTAACTGCAGATGAGCAGAGGTACATCCTGAAAAGACAAAAGACAGAAAAGGCCTGCTTTAATTTAAACAGTTTCTTCCCATTCCACCTTCATGTGGAAGGTCATGAAAAGCATAGCTAGAGAAAAGACATTGACAACACTGGAGGAAATGAATGGAGATCAGAGAGATTAAAACTGATAAATCAGCATCTTTAAAACGAAAGATAACAACGTAAAAGGGTGAAACGCTTGGACAGGAAGGTGGGTCTAATAGCCTTTCGTGAAACCAATAGGAAGCCATTTTCGTGAATGTCGCAGGAAGAAACCGAATGTTATAATACACCAACGTCCTCTAATATCACCCAGACAGTTTACCTGTTTAACGGTTTATTGCAGTTTTTGTTTAGCACTGCGGACCACAAATGTTACGAGATAAGGATCTCGTAACGACATTAGAATCGTTGCACACGTGTCGTCATCCATTCATATAACACAGCCCTGAACACGAGCGCCATCTGTTCATACCATTTCACGCAATCAAACAGAAACAGCTCGACCGATAGACTAGACAGTACGTCTTTAAGTTATTTAATGTGTAGTTATATTAGCTATAATAGCTAATGTTTATACGCAGTATTTATGTTATTATACGCAGTTTGAATAGTGTCTCACGTGCTTTTTGTAAAAGGGGATGCAACCGGATGTGATTCAGTTTAAGGAACACAAACCACCTCCGACTGACCGTGGGCAGTCGCCGGTGTGTATGTCGTGCTAATTTTTAATGACATGCCAAGTGAGCATTCACTTGGCATGTCAATTTAACAAAAAAAAAAATAGCACGACAGATGGTCAATACTGTTAAAATACAGTTTTCACTGCGTTCAACCGACAATAACGTAGCTAACGTTAGACAAGTCTCTGCCTCCGCTTATAACATTAGCTACTAAATGTAACGTTAACAGCAAACGGATCACTTAAATCATAGCTAGATAAGTGGTTAACATAACGCTAGCTAGATATATCTTTAAGTAGTGAATACATAGCACAATGGTTTATTTCCGGCTAACGTTAGCTTCACATTATCATCGAATAGTGATTTTTGTTAAGGCGTTCAGTAAATAAAATAGAGGTATTCTGATACAAAGTGTAAATTATAAAACTTACCACACGTTGCAGTTGTCAGTCCTGTGAAAAATAGAGCGATGTTAGCCAGTAAGCTAATTAGCGCGCGCACACACTGTATCTTTACGATAGCGCGCGCGGGACAATGAAAAAATTAAACTGATTTGGAAATCGATCCCCTTCAAAAAAAGATGCCTTACGTTAAAAAATAAAAGTGACCACGTCACAAGCTATTTACGACTATTTGATTCGATATGATAGAACTCCAAATCCAGAACCGTCTCAGTTTGAATGAGAGCCTCGCAGCCGCATGTGTAGAACTTGCTCGTGCCGGTTAAACGGAACAGGGGTTTCTTTTTTTTATTGGATACACCCTTCGTAAAGCCCCGCCCCACCACCCAGCTGTCAGCGAGACTTTTTTTTTGTTTTTACCCACGTCACGCGTTCATCGAATGGATGTACAACTTCGTCGGAAAATTCCACTCTTCGTTTTCAACTTTATTTAACACATCACATGTTCACTTATAGTGAACATGCTACTACTTTAGTACATACTAAAATAGCCGTTAATCTATCGATTTCTGCAGCCTAGCTGTCACAAAAAACACAATCACCCCTAGTAACCTCTTTCCTAACTACGGAAAATGTCCCGTCAAAACAATCCAGGAAAACACGGGTGGTGGTGATGTTGACTGGATTAGGCTACAGAAGACTTGTCATTCATTCAAGTGCATCCGACCGGACATGATAACATTCACCCTCTAACAAAAGTCGTTTCCTTTGATGTTTATTGTGTTCAAGAGAGACGTGATATGTTAAAACGAAGAAGTGCTCAATAAGCATAGCAAAATATGTTTGGCCAAAACGTGTTTGCATGACAGCAACGAGGTAAACATAATTTACAAAACACACTACATAGGCTACAGGCTATTTATTAAGCCTACATGGGAAAATGCTGTAATAACAGCATATTTAATTATTATTTTATTATGACCTCATTCCCACCATTGTCTCATATTATTTGACGTCATTTATTTTGAGGATTATGGAAAACTTTCTCGTTCCCAATCCATTGGGCAATGTTTAGGGTCGGCCACAGTTGTAGGCTAGGCCTACTTACGATTATTGTCCTAGTACATGAAGGCAGCATTTCACAAAGGAAAGAGTGGCGATTACATCTTTTTCATAATCGGGGAATTACCGTTTTCATCATGAGTTACTCAGACTAAACCACAAAGGTTACTCGAACGATTAGTGGAACTGTAAATGTCATAAAAGAACTCGGAATTCGAAGAGTTTACTGATGTTTGTTTTTCTAGCTTCCATAGTCCTGAACAAACATAAACTTAAAACCTAATAGGCCTAGGCTACTGAAAAACAATTGCTACTTAATTTTTTACGTTTAGCCCAACGGTCAAATGGCATAGCCTACTCACAGAAAGACATGTTGTTAACGTGTACAGTATTCCAGTGTATGTGAGTGCATCAAAAAGCCAGAGTCAAATTCACTGTAGGCCTATACGTTTAGCCTACACTTGCCATTAAAACTGATATTATTTTATTACGACCTCACTCCCACCATTGTCTCTTATTATTTGACGTCATTTATTTTGAGGATTATGGAAAACCTTCTCGTTCCCAATCCATTGGGCAATGCTTAGGGTCGGCCACACTTGTACTTACGATTCTTGTCCTGGCACATGAAGGCAGCATTTCCCAAAGGAGTGGCGATTACATATTTTTAATAATCGGGGAGTTACCGTTTTCATCATGAGTTAGGCTACTCAGACTAATAATAGGCCTACGCCTCCTTTTCAAATTCACTGTAGGCCATTAAATATACTGATAACCATTTCCCTTAATGCATAGGCCTATATATACAACTCCTTAGAGCAGAACTGTGGATTTGTTTGTTTTAGAGATAACACAAACTAGATAAATAAGGCAAATGCTGTGTTTGCACGAGGTTATTTTAAAAACATCTTGTCTCATGGTCTTATGATAGGCTACTGAAGTCATTCAGCCTTGAGCAAGACACATGATTGAAAATAAAACAATGTAACCTATTGTTACACCCACTTCTTCAATGTAATGACCATGTAGTAAAAATAATGTGTTAATATATAGGTTAATGAATTACCTATGTCCTATTTTGTTTATAGACTTTTGACAGTGCAAACTGCACAAGATAATTGAATGAATGGCTGAATGAAAGGGTTGGACAAAGAGAAAACCCATAACACTGTTGCTTCCATTGAGTCCTGGGGAACCTAAAAGACTAGAGCTTTGTTGAGTGCAGTGCACACAGTAGCCTACCTCTTCCAAACAATATATTAGCCAAATTCTCTCTGAATTTTTTTTTTTTATTTGATTTGTGTATTTCTTTTAATTTTGAACAAACAGTTCAGCTTGTATCAGACATAGGCTGATATATGGCAACACTTCTTGTTCTCTGCATGGTTAAACAGTGCCATCTGGCGTAGGCTACATTTCTTTTTCTGCCTATATATTTTTCTATGACAATTCCACTGTGAAAATTGCTCTTTATTTTTTATAGGCTAATGACGATTCCATTGTAAAAAAAGAAAAAAATTACTCTTTTATTATAGTTTTCTAACTCCACTGTTGAAGGTTCAGAATAAATCTGGCCCAGGCAGCACAAACCCAAATCCACAGCTGTGTCTTTGGCATGTTACTGAACTGAAGACATAGAGTAAAAGAATGAGCACAACAACTGTGTTTTCCCTTTGCTGTATAAATGAGCCAGAAAAACTTTTTTAGTTTTCTTGGCCATACCATTCATACAAATTATACGATTTTCACAAAAATCTTGGCAGCAAGTTAAAATATGGCATAGCCTATCGGACATCATTAGTAAGGCTACTTAATCAGGATTTCTCAAAGGCAGATAGGCCTATGTCAAAAATAATATGCGCTTGGTTCTGGACTTTATTGATTACAGTCACGGAGTACACTTGATCTCAAAACCTATGGTAAAACTGAAACATTGGCTGTCAGAACTAATTGCATAAGTTTCCAATTCCCTCTAAAGCTCCAAATCCATAAATATGGATTTTCTCTATTCCAAAACTATCCAGAAGTAGGCTAATCAATAGAAGAAGAAAAATATTGAATTCTGGTATGTTATCATCATGACAAATCCCCCCCCTCCCCAGGTAGGGAAACTATATGCCTACACTTATGTCTGAATAAAAAAAATTCTAGCCCCTTGCTCAGCTTATTATTTTGTATTTATTATGTTATTATCTTTAATACCATGTAGGCCTACAGTTACTATTTTGACATTATGTTCATCACTTCACTTCATGTTCACTAACTTGTCATTATTTCCTAATGTATAAAATATGGTTAAGCTGAAAATTTTAGAAACAAACTCATACATTGTTCCACACCGGGTTTGTAGTAGCCTAGGCCTAGGCCTATTCTTAACTGTGTGCTAAATCAAGAGGTTGTGACTTTGAGCAAATAGGTTATAAAAATGATAACCTTTTTGCTTTGAATTTGAACCAAGGTTTCAACAACACCGTTGGAAGGTAACATCGACTTTCTCTCCCCATTATGTGTTTTCTGTAGAGACTGATCTTGGACGGTTTGAAAAATACCTTCTCATCCCAAACTAGAGGAGCTAACCTGAGCAGTTGGAGTGCAATCTGATCCCATCGAAGAAACAGGAAAGTGGGTAGCTTTGGTACCTTTGGTAGAAATGTAAAGCTGAACAAGCGCACATGCTGGTGCCCGAGCAGCTAAATTTAAGACAGGCTCCCACTGGGACCAATCAGAATTGCCTTAGAACAACAAACGTCCAATGAACGCCCGCCTTACAGTTTTTAAGGCTGGATTTCCGAGTGGGTGTGTACGGAGACTGTAGGAAGAGGAGGTCAAATGCATTTGCTAGAGTTTGAAAAACGTGTGGCTGTGCAGGAACGAGACAACGTTCACAGGTAGACAGATTATAGTAACATTAGACGATACATTTTACAGTGCCGTCATTAGAGTTTCGATTCAGAAATAAGTGCGGCGGTGTTGGGTGTGGTTGTGTGTCGTAGGCCGCTAGCTAGTAAGCAATTGACAGCTAACGTTAGCTAGCTAATGCTAACGGTAACATTACATGACGCGTGCTCGTAAACAGCTCGCTAACTAACGTTACAACCGGAGTAAAATTATCATCTTTATAAAGGTAATACATGTTGCATCTCCGCAGACCATCAGCTTTAGCCGCGGAGTTCGTTAGCTAAGGTTAGCTACTGCACTTTGACATTTATTTTGTCTTTGAGAACTTGAGTCACGGTCACAGCTGTCATGTTTCACTCTGTGCCCCGTCGTCCAATCTGTGAGATCGGTGTAAATACAATGAGGCTTCAAAGCAATGGGTCATTCAAGCGGACTGTCGAGGAGGGCAAAGGAAAGCTTGAGAGGGTCCCGTTACTTGGCAGGAGCATGGGCCTGCTGTTGTCCTGGCTTCAGAGGGCAGGTGTCGGTGCCAGTGAGGCCGCGGGATCTGGCCGAAAGAGGAAGGGCTTGCTCTCCATATTTGCGGACCACTGCAGCTTTGTGACCGGACAGAGACTCCGGCGTGCTTGCCAGATCGGCGAGCTTTACTCCAACCTGTACTCCGAGCGGACCAGGTGGACCCTGGTCGGTAACATATGGCGTAGATTTCAGAGTAAGCATGCCCCCAATGGGAAACTTGTCGCGGCCCTGGCTGGTATCTTCATGTGGGAGAATGAGAAGATTCACGATGAGGAAATTCACAGGTTTGATATCTATCTTTAAACGCACATATGGATGCTTTTGTGCTCTGATAAATTGCATCAGGAAAATCTGAATAAATGAAGGGAGCCATGACAAATAGAGACGTTTTTGTATAGAGTTACTCAATGGTATGATGAGCATGAATATGTGAATTATATGCTATGGTCTTCACATTCACCAGATTTCAACCTAGTTGAACACCTACAGGAGATATTGGACTAGCATGTAGAAAGCCATCATCAGAACCCCAAATGAGGGAATAATCCTTTTGGAGAATAGTTTTCATCCCTCTAGAGTAACAGACTTGTATAATCTATGCAAAGGAGCATTGAGGCTGTTCTGGGAGCTCAACACTTTACTAAAACATTTCACATAGTTTTCCTTCCATTTTGGTTTGCAGTGCATCATTTAATAATAATGTGAGTATAATTTTGTAATGTCAGCTGTGCAGTATGCTAAACTACCTGTCTGGTTTGCATCCATTTAAAGGTGTGGACTTGAACTACAGGCGCTGGGTGCTGTAAAATGTCTAAACACCGCTTCAGGGACAGTGGCTGGGCACCTTGAACTTGGCTGGGAAGTTGTGATGGAGAAAGAAGGCTTCAGAGTGTGGAAGAGACCTATACCCAACAGTCACCTCTATGAATACAGAGGTCAGCCAAATCACAATCTCACATGTGTAACCAGGTCTCAGAGTTCTGTTTGTGCTTTGAGTTTTTCCTGGGACTTTGGGTGTAGTGATATTGGTATGATTTGTCTGAGATGAGTCTGTGTCCTTTTATTTCTGTTTAACTTTTTTTTTCTTTTTTTTTATGTGAAGCACTTTGAATTGTCTTGTTGAAATGTGCTATACAAATAAAGCTACCTTGCCTTGCAGTGTTGGGCTCCTACAACGATGTCACCCCAAGGCAGTTCTTCAATGTACAGGTACTAACTTTTCAAATGTCCTAATGTGCTACTAGGAATATGGTGGTCTCAGTTAATTAAAAAATTAAGTGAAAAGGATAACTTATTCTACAGAGGTACTGGCTTACAATAAGAAACTTAAAAAGTGGGGAGAGAGCGGCTCTTATTCCTGATCAGGGTTTTGGGTGTGCAGCAATCACCTCACTCCTGATGTCTGACTGTTAAACCATTGGAAATCTTTGTATTACTGAAATTAAATCATTATGCAAGCTGATCCAACTGTAGTAATTTGGTTTGGCAGTGGGATTTTCATTTTTTTTTTATTTCTTTCATTGATTGTGTTTATGGTATTTATGGCAGCTTGTTGGGCATTTCCATCACCCAGCTGCTTTTGCACAACCAATTTTTGCACTGCACACAAGCAGTGCAAACACTCAAATGTGTTGCAACTGTAACACTCTTTGTGCTATATTAAGCACCTCATCTGTGACTTATGCTTTCCCCTTTCCCCTAGTTGGATACAGAGTACAGAAAGAAGTGGGATGCGCTGGTAATCAAGCTTGAGGTGGTGGACAGAGATGTCGGTACAGGCTCTGAAGTTGTGCATTGGGCTACACACTTTCCTGTGAGTTTCTATTTTGCTATTATACCTAAAGGGAGGAGGCCACTTTGTTGTTGTGTTGTACAAGCAAAGTATGATTGACCTTGGCTTATGTGGTTAAGAGCAACTACTGGCAAAGTTTCACTATAGCTTTATCAGCTGTTATTTAATCTTGTTTAATCTCTCTCCTCCCACCACCACCCCACAGTATCCCTTGTACTCAAGGGACTATGTATACGTGCGCCGTTATGATGTTGACGTAGAAAACAACCTGATGGTCCTGGTTTCCAGGTGAGACTTCAAAAATGTCTCTGGAGTGAAATATGGTTTAGTTTTGGATACATTAGTAAATGGGTAACTTGTATATCTAATTCTGCTATATAGAGCCGTGGAGCATCCCAGAGTCCCAGAGACTAATCAATTTGTGAGAGTCCATTCATACCAGTCAAAAATGGTCATCCGCCCTCACAAGTCCTTTGATGAGGTTTGTGTTGCTAGACAAATTACTTAACTTGCATTTAGGTTCCTGTGTTTTGTAGCCACTGAGTTTGACTTGTGCGTTACAGAATGGATTTGATTACCTGCTGACCTATAGCGACGACCCTCAGACTGTCTTTCCCCGTTACTGTGTGAACTGGATGGTGTCGAGTGGTGAGGTCTTTTCACTTATTGGAACATATTAGGTCTGCATGTAATTATTTTTACAATAATTTTCTACTTTATTTGTCCATATTCCATTTACAATGATGAGCAGCAAAACTGTGTGTCCGTCCCCCCGCCAATAAGGATGCTCTCCCTTTGCATCTGGCAGGTATGCCTGATTTTCTGGAGAAGCTGCATGCTGCTGCCTTGAGGGCCAAGAACTTGGAAGTGGGTATCTTTGACTACACCGCTGTCATTAAATCCAGCAACACCAACCGCCAGGCAAGCCAGGAGCGCCTCAGTGAAGAAAAGCCACACACAGGTGGTCCTGGACAGATCTACGCATGAGATGGACATTTGGATCAGGAGTTATGTTGGTGTGTTTTCACTCTCACTTGAACCTCAATCAAACCCTCCAGCACTAACTTTCTGGGTAGATTGCATGAACTGCAAATGGAAGTTGCAACCTACATTAAAGACTAATATACAGTATGTCCATCTGTAGATATGGTTATATTGGTTCTTGATAAGATGTCTCAACAATGGACTGTATTGATGACAGCATTTCTGTCCTTTGGAAAAGGAAAAAAAACACCGCCATAGAAATTTTCATCTAGACTGCCGGCATTGGCACTAGATTTGCTTAGCTGCTAATACGGCGTGGCATTTTTTTTGGTTTGACTCCTTTAGTGTAATGTTTGTCTTAGAACTGTTGGTAAGGTGGAGCCAAAATTCCTAATTGTAAAAATGCTTTTGCCAAAATTTTTTTTTTTTTTTTTTTTTTTTCTCCATTTTAACGTTCTATTGCTTGTCTTCCATTGTTTGACAAGATTTGACTTTAAAGGCTGTGCAGACTGCATGCAGCCAAATTACTGTATTAGTGTCTGGTGTGATTTCAGTAAGATGTTGTGGAAATGGTTGTGCAGTATTCGACAGAACGGTAACTGACTGACTTCTGATGGACATTATCACTGAAACTTAAAACTACGGCCAAGATTTCTGGACTGACTATGAAGAATAGAGGCCTCTGCCGGGAATACTTGCCACCATGTTTCATGGCTTTAAAGCGACTGGTTTCCTGTTTTCTTGCAGCATGAGTGATCTTCACAAGACTGGATTGGATGGATTAAAAAATTTAAATGATACATTATTGGGAAATTTTTCCATGGAATTAGGTCTTTGTGTTTTGGGTATGGCATTGTTTTGCTGTCAGCACAGTTGAGGTCTCACCGTCTCATCTCACCGTGTCTGTTCGAAACTGCCAGCATTGACAAAACTGCCTTCTGAAGATGAACCAGTCCTTCAGCGTTAGGGGCATAGTGTCTTATAACAACCGCATAAATCCTCTCATACAATGGTACTGATGTGGTACAGTTTAGTTTCCCTAGCAAGTAAACCCTACACGACATTTTAATAAAACAATGCCCCTTTTTAAGAGATCTTTGGAGCACTTAGTTTTGCCACATTATTTAACATGTTTGTCCTGCATTCTTCAGGTTTTGATATTAATGGGAGTCTTACTCATACTCCGTGTAATTAATCCTTTCAAATCATCCTTGTTGCTTTTGTAGTGAACCGTTTGCAGGGGTTGTTGTGACTGTACAAAGAGCGTCACAGTTAGTGGAAGAAAACCTTACCTAATAATGTACACTGTTTACAGCCTAACAATCTGGCACAGATATCTTGAAATTCAATTGTTTAAAAACCTCTCCTCTTGTACTAAAATGTAATGCAATTTGTTCTACGTCAGATTGATTCAGCTGCAGTACCTCAAGATAAAGCAGTACAGTGGTGTTTTTGTCAAGGAGGTCTCACCTGTATGAGTGTCAAATATTAACATATCCCCAGTGTGTCAACATGTATAATTCTATTCTGTAGTGAAGTATTTCCAGCTATTGGATTAATACAAAGTGTAAGATGTGGCAAACAGATGGTTTTTAAAGTGTTTTTTTTTTTTTCTTCTCGTGATTGGACAAAACAGACTTTTTTTAAAGAGATCCCAATTAAACATGCAAAGTTTGCTAATGTTCTGTTTATGAATGTAACTGTTGATGCTCTGTCATTTGTAGACACCTGCGTGCCACCTGCAGTAGTCAGAGTTTTCACATACTGTTTTTATTTTTTTCTGCAGGCAGTAACATTTGTTATTGGTTAACACACGAGAATTACTTTAGGAACAGACATGATTGTGTGAACATAAGCTTGTGCACCCTGTGATTTCAAGATTGATTGAAATCGAAGATCGACTCATCAGATCAAATAAACATCCTCGTGTATCTTTGTGTTAAGCTTTTCATTGCAGAGCATTCTTGGTTTTGACCTTGTCTTGGTTAGAGAAACGGGTGATTAGCATTGTTTGTGTGTGTGAAGCAGCCAATGTGGTCTAGTCTAATGAGATAATCTATAAAGCCTAAACTCCCTGTCTGGGCATAAGGTCAGTGACCGTCTGCAGAGAGTCTCCACAGTGTACTGAAAGCACTGTTTGCTCAATCGATCAGCTTGGAACAAGACTCTAATGGCAAAAAAAACTAGATGTGTCCCAAATCCACACTACATATTAATGTTAAGTAGCTCCTCCAGTTTCACTGTGGAAGAATAGTATCAGCAGCACACTCAAAAACTAACCGTTTAGACTACATACTCAAAACCTGCATATAATCCATATGGATTTGATATGGTGTGTGTTAGCTAAATTGTTGTTAGAATGTAGCATTTTATCTTAAAGCAGCTACAAGGAGTTTATATCTGGTTGTGAAACAGTCTCATTATAATACTAATGCCTCTAAATGACCTACGTAAGCAAACAAGACCATCAAGAAGATTGGCTGTTCCTATATAGTTATTATCAATACCTGTCCCCTGATCCGATTCCCAACTAAATCGGACAAAACGATTTACGGCACGTAGACTGGAAGAGCCTATGTTTACGTTTTCCCAGGCAAAGTTTTGCAGTGAGTAGTAAGTTAACAAGTTAAAAGGAAGCAGGATAAGATTTTTCTTAGAAAAGAAAAGAATTGACCGAAGAACAAAAAAAAAAAAAAAAAAAGCTAAAAGGGGCAGTGATAAAGCACGGAAAAAAAAAAAGTCAACCCTGGCCGGTCAATTAACAGATGGAAAACAATTACAGCATTTGAAAATATTCTCCGGAATTGGCCCTCTTCCTACTAGACTAGTGAGGTATGTAAAAGGTCTATTTTATTTATGAAATACATTGCGAGATGTGGTTTTACGTCAAAACAAAAATATGAATTCACATTGGTAGCTGAAACAAAGTTTGATCAAGGGAACTGACTGGAGAACGTAGTACATGTTTTTGATGGTGGGGGAAACCAGAGCACCCAGAGGAAACCCACACAAACATGGGGAGAACATACAAACTCCACACAGAAAGGCCCAGAACGACCTGGATTCAAACCTAGAACCTTCTTGCTGTGAGGCCACAGTGCTAACCATCGGGCCACCATCCTGCCCAATATTACACTTATTAATTTTACCCACAAACAGATGCATTCCCTCATGCTATTGAAAATTAGTATTAAAAATAGTCTCAGTGCAGGCCAGATTAAGATCTTTACAGGAGGTGACGGTGCTCATGGAAACACTATCGCTATTGTCCTAAGGGCCGCCAAAATCAACACAAAATGAAAGTTCCTTGTAGTTGCTTTAAAGTGTGGCATAACATCACATTTTAATTATACTTTTTTAAATACAGAATTATTTAAAAACTTTGTTTTGCAAATTAGTAAATGTCCAAGAAGAAATTGTTTGATCAAACTCTGCTTGTAGGTTTTGTTTTGAGTGGCTTGCTGAATATTATTCCTTGAAAGGCATTGCTGTGCACGGTTGGTAAGGTTGAGAAGCTAGCAGGATTTTAAAGTTGCATCTCCTCTGGGCTTTGTCTAACTTGGATAAGGACTGGGATTAAACTCATTAAAACTCCTTCATTTACACAATTTACATAGTTTCCCTTTTTATTTATTCCCAGGAGGAATTAACTGTACAAAGTACCCTTTGTTTTTATATTTTGTTCAAATAATAAAAAAAGATAAATTACTTTCAATTGATGCTATTACAACTATCAAGACATTATATCTCATCCCCCTACATGCTGCAACAAATAATTACAACCAGCGTGGTGTAAAACTTGTTTATTTTTCATATAAACAATAATAAATATCATATAGTAATCAAACTTTCATGGGCTTCCATGTTAGCAAACAGGTCTGGCTCTGGATGTGGCAGTATCATCAGCTGTGGCAAACTACTCTGGCAGTGATTGTCCTTGAGACAGAATTTAGAAAGACACCCACAATGAACAACAGAACCATTACCATTTCTCTGGCACAAATATTTAGTACCAACTAGGGCGTAATTTCCACTGGGGACAGGGGCCATGCCCCCCGCACACTTTTCAGCATCCCGTTTTTGTCCCTCCCACTTTCAGGAGAGTGTGGATGCGCCTGTGTGGACGCGCGCCTGTGTCCAGGACCGTCATGTACACACTCTTAAAATAGTTCAGTGAACGATAGAAACTTCTAATTAGCAGGTACTGCGGTTGCCACACTTGGTAAAAATAAAAATGAAACGTCAGCAACTGCAGCAGATTACTTAAATGTTGCAAATGAAATGAAAGGAGATGTTCGTTGGTTTATTCAGTAAATTCAGTAAACTTGAGCTGGCTGCTAGTGTAATGTTAGACTCTGGGTTGAGGTCCACCATATGCTTCTCACCTGTTTTACCCCTGATTAGTTTGCGTGCCTGCAGTGGAAATTAAATCTCATATTATTTAAATTTGATTCACACACAAAAAGCATAAGGATTCTCTTAAGTCTTGACGATCAGCCCCTATATTATACAATAAGACATTATTTCTCATACATTCTTTTGTACTATTCTTTTCTGGAAGAATGTATGATTATGATCAACTTAATTATTTCCTAGATTTTGAATCACCATAGTCCCTATAAATGTATGTTGAAATGCAGGAAATGGGATTTCCCCCCACCCCCACTTCTCAAACCAAAGTTACACCCTTTAATACCAATATCATTGATAGAACTCATTGTGTATATGTTGCCCATCAAAGAGAACAGTTCACTTCTGCATCAAGCTATAGACCTAACATTACTCACCGTTCGGAGAGAGACTGTGAAACAATAGTTAACACAGCAGGGAAAGATGGTCTCATCGATCTGTCTCCCTGGTGTGAACATCGAATTATCCTTGCCATAACTACCAAATAATAACAAAAAGAAAACGCAGAGCATGCATCAGCACATTTGTGAAAAGCCAATATTTAAATGACACATGTTCAGGTTCAGACCCTGGCGAACATATAACGTTACACAAATTAGCGTTTTGTTAGATAAGAATATGTAAACATACATTAACGTTAGCTAGTAGCCTTGATCGACAGGGAAGCTAAGTTAGCATTGGGCTAATATGACTTACAATGGTAGCTACATAAATGTAAAGCTATGTTGGCTAGACATTTCCTGAAAACAACAAATCCCCCACAAAAACACGTAACGTTAACCTTACCTGTCCAACAGAATTTAAAGGTGCCCTGCCATACAAAAACGTTTTTACTTGCATGTTAGGTCCATGTGTTTGTGTTATGTTGTGAATGTGAAAATGAACTGCTACCTCCTTTGTCAGTGCTATCCACTGAAAAGAAATAAGCAGAGAAATCAGGCCAATTACAAAAGCTGGTCAGTCTGACATCATATTGCCTGAGCTCATTATTATTCATTAGCTCGCCCAGTTAGGCTGGGTAAAGGATTCTGACAGCCATCATTGGCTAGCTGTTCGCCAATCAGATTCAAACCGCTTAACTTGTTGAATATTAATAAGAACTGGCAGAAATCGAGTTCATGGTAGAACTTCAGACATTACCACAAAGTAATGAAATATGTGTGGCAGGGCACCTTTAAGAAAACAACCATGGCGTCATTTTTCATGTCTTTTAACTCTTTCAGCTGTCTCCATCACTGAAACCGTTTCCAATATTTATTCCTGTTTGTCCTCTTGCTGCATCTATAAAGCCTTTAAGTTGTTGCTGTTTCAGCTCCAGTCTTTTTTTTCTTTTTAGCAGGGCCGGTGGGTGCAGGTAACGGCAGCAGTGGCAAATGTTTTTTTCTCCATTTTCCAGCAGACTTGAAGATATTCGGGCGGCAGCAAGCCACGCACTGAACTCTGGCTCGTACACCTGTAGTGTAGAGTATGCACAGCGGGGCTACGAGGCAACCGACCAATCAAACAGTTTGGCCCGAACATTTGATTTTTCACTCCTTTTTCAGAGCCCATAAGTTATTTATAGCTGTTGGGTTGTAAAGGTAAATTATAGATAAAAAAAATTTATAAATTAAAATAGTATATTGGAAATGTTACCAACCCCACCTGACAGAAATGTGTGCCATATTGTCTGCGCCTCTGATTGCTGGTCATTATGATTTTGATTTTACAATCTTAGTCTCACAAAAGAAGCTTCAATAGGCTTTTCATGGAGGGCATTTTGACATGTGACAGTAATAAAAGTACAGGTGTAAATAATAAAATGAATTGCTGAATTCCATTTAGCTGATTTGCTTCAGGGTCCTGGTATTGTGCATGCTGCCTCACAATGTCATAATTTACTGGGACACTTGAATAGAACACAGCCATCGGTATTCTTATAAGTAACACTTAAGCCTTAGTATCTGCTACTATTTGTTTTTAATAAATGCATTTGATAAATTGTATTTGAAACATAAATAAAATAACTGCATTCAAGACAGCAGCTGCAATTGAGGAATTACATCACCTCATCCATGGTGAGAGTGCAAGCCCATAAAATAAAGGCATAGCCAACAATGACAATCTATCATTGTAACTAGCACACACCACTGCCAAAATTTCAAAGTCAAAGGAGGTTTTTTTTTTTTTAATATGTTGGATATGACAAATTAATGGATAGATATGTCTCCAGGATAGAGTGCATTGACTCAGTACAACATGACAAGACAAGGTTCTTGTTGAACTTTATTGCTGTAACGTTCATTTGGACAGTGATTCAAACTCAAAAGTCATACATCAATATTTTACAGTGTACATTATCATGTAATGCCTGCAGGACATGAAGTGTTAGTGAAGACTATATTCATTAAAATAAGAGTCTTAAAGAAAGGGTGAGTCTGGTTTAATCATTTCAAATTTATTGGTTAAATGTGATTTGATTTATGGGACAACATAGACTGAAAAATAAGTAGCTGAGCATAGTATAGAAACAAAGCTAATATAATTGAATCATCATTTCACAAACATAAACTAACTGTCTAAAACCCATGGGCTTGGATGTCTCAGGGTTTGATTTACAGATCAGTGATGTGTCCGCAGTCTTGCCAGAGTGCACATTGTTTAAATATAAGACATCCACTGTCTGAAATTATGAGCCATAGTTAAAAGCCGCGGAGCACTTACAGTAATTGATCGTTTCCACAAATCTGCCATATTGAAAATGACTGTTTTATCTATATGAATGCTATAAACCCTTTGAGCCCCACTCTCTCTCTTTTAAAATCCATGTTTTCCCTTCATTCAACATTTTTTTTAAAAGCAAATAAAACACACAGGATGTTTAGATGATATTTATTGGTCATAGTCATACATCTTAGAGTACATCATGAGATAAAACAACAGGAATAAGAATTATTAAAACTAAATTAGAGCCAAAGCTTTTGTACATACCATACACCATATATTTTCCCAAAATGTTTAAGTTGTATTACCCGATTTTAGAGTTAATTTCATCTATATTTCTAGATTCTCAAATGCACAAGCACATTAATTACTTGAAAATTAAAATCTGAGTTTTAAAAAAACAATATGGAGTCCACAACAGAAGGCCGATAGTGCTCACAAGCCTCCAAGGTGCTTGGCACAACCATGGACAGAAGACTCACTGCATGGTTAGATCAAGCACAATGGGGTCCAGGGCAAAGACAAAAAAACTACACAGTTCAGAGGGGATCCATCTTTACATAAGGCATCCGAGGAACTTGAAAGCTTTGGTTTAAATGTAAATCGAAATAAGGGGAGAAAATCAGTGAAACAGAATATATCTTTTGCTTTCTTCAACCAACTCATCAAGTATCAAAACTCATAAGAAACATTATCATCAAAGTATTTTCTTGCAGTTTAAAGAACAATCCCACAGCTGCAGTCCAAGATTCTAAAAAGTCCAAAGTGTGAGGGAGGAGATCCAAGCTCATGGATAGATTGTTAAAATAGACAAATTGGTTCACACAATGATTAGAAAATAATTTTAACACAGATGCAGTAAAGTACATCTGCAGAATAAAAAAAAAGTCATAGGTCACACTCACTGCGGAAAAAAGGGCTACACCCTTCCTGCGCACAAACTGCGGCAAACCCCACCCTCTCGCCCTTCGCGCCCGACTCTACCAGACACGACTGAAAAAAAGTCTAAAAACTTAACTATTGCATGATACAAACATTTAAATATTAAACATTTTAAGAAAAGATTTACAGCAGGCCTGAGGAACAGTAGCTTAATCAAATTAGGTTTCTATCAGTCTGTTGGGTGTTCTTCGACTGATCAATGGAAACAGAGTTTGGGTAATTCGTCAGGGATCTTGTCAGGAACTGCATCACCTCATAGAGTCCAGTCTCTGAAATTGAACATGTAATTGACTAAATATAAGTCTTGGTGGCTAGAGATACCAATGTTCTCAATAATGATCACTATATTGCTGTTGTCCATCTGAGGACATTTGGTGTCTTCTTAGAGTAACGACAAAGCCCCTTCTGGCAATTTCGTCCTAACTATGTTAACGGTCACTGAGTGCAATGTCAAGAGTCATGATACCATCAAGCTAAGACAGCTGTTTCTCCAAAAGGTTTGACAATCTTGTTATCTTCTCTTTTGTGTCTCTTTCGGCTCCCCTGGGACATCTTACTAAAATGAAAAGGCATGGTACGATAATCAACTTAGACCTTTGGCAACTGAACCACTTTGTATTATGAAATTACACCACAATGTATATTGATGCACCAAAGAGAAACCCTGCATTTCTAGTTGACCAAAATGGCACGAAAATGGGAGTACTTTGGGTGAAAATGGTGGGCGGCAGCGGTCAAACAGACCTCTGTTTTTCAGAACAATGAATGAATGTTTCAAAGGGATGCAGTGTGGCTGATGGGATGGCGTGATGGTTTTCATGCATGGATGATTGTGATACATATTTATGCGTCCTTACCGTTTTTGGTATTTTTTCTTTCATCAAAAAATGACATGGATCACTGTCGTTCAAGAGTTGGACTTGAAACTCATGCATCTCAGAAATAATGTTTAAATGTTCCTAATCATTTATCATTAAAAGTATCTGATTTAAAGCAATATGTCAAATAGTTTTCAGACTCAAGGTCACAACTCAACAAACTACCAATATAACATTACAAATTTAATTCATAACTTACTCTGTATTTAACTGACAACCTCCAGTTGCTGTCTTTGGAATCTCACTTCTATACATCTGGTCTTTCCGTGAAACCTACCTTTCCATCCTCTGGTCCCAAAGTCGCTGTTAGGTGTAGCCGGCTGAGCGCTGATGAAGGCGATTGGGAGCTCTGAGCTGTGTCTACCAGTTTGCTCAACTGGAGACAGACTGTCCTGACTGCATCCTCAGCACCCTTCAAGTCCCCATCTCCTGCCCCTCCTTCAAGCTAGGAGGGGTTGGTGATGTTCTCTTGGGATAGGTGCACTGGCAAGGAGAACTTGGTCAGGCTGGGATTGGATGTTGGTTGGGGAGTTTGGGGGGGCCCACCGGTTCCGCATTTCATAAATATTAATACAGAGTCCTCCCTCTCCAAATGGGTAGATTCTTTAATTTTGTTAGAGGGGAAGTGCTTTATTCACTTAATGGCTTTTATTAGTGCCCGGTCTTCAACTCTTTCATTAGCTAAAGTGCTGCTATAATTTACAGGGTAAAAGGGGGTGGGGAAGAGGTGGTGTCTGAGGAGAGTTGATCCCGCTGCTGCAGGACAGGCATGCAATACCCTCAACCGCTGCAGCTTTTCCTACAAAAGTAGCTATTATCTCAGTAAAAACCGTAGTCTATACCATCAAATACACTCAATGGCATCCTCATTGACCATTATAAGTGTTGTAGCATGTTGTCTGGCTTTTTATATATCCACAAACCTGAATCCTGTTGCACATCTAAATCTGTGTTAAACATCCAAGACACAGTGTAACCTGTTATTAGTGGACAATATTAATAGCCCTTCTGGCGATTAAATGTCTTCTTATATATGAACAGCAAAATATTCTTTTTGTGGTCAAAGCCGTTTTTCTTCTTGACTCGAATATTTATTGTATTCTAGATACACTAGATTGTTAAAGTACATTGGATATTTTGTACTGCCGTAAAGGTATTTTATATGTCTTAAAATGCCTACTTTTTCCTGTTGGATACATTTTATGTGTAATATTAGATGACATGTAAGGGTCAGTTTATTTGGTAAAACTAAGGTATCTACATAAGAGTGACATGACACGGTCATGAACATATGAACCCTAACTCTAACCCTAACTTGTCATGACAAAAACCAAATGACACTTAATGACAGAAGCGTTGTCATAAATGTTTGACTTGTTTATGTTTATGACATGTTCATGACAGTGTCATGTCACTCTTATGTAGATACCCTCAAGTAAAGTGTAACCGTTTATTTAAACAAAACAAGCTGAAATTATAAAGGCCAGTACCACATCTTTGCAGCATATTAAATGCTATGAAACAAGCTCATATAGCTTTGGGAAAGCTATGCTTAATTGTATGTATATGTATTGTTTAGTTCATAAAGTGTCATCTTTATTCTTCAAATTTTCTTCTGACAATATCATACTAGTCTATTAACTTGCGTAAGCTCTGGCGCCATCCACTGAATCACTGGAAAGCATGAAGTGCTTAGGCATAAAATGGCCGCTACAATTCATGCAGGTTGCAACATATCGACAACAGATAATGCAAGCTTCCCAAAGTGCTCCCAGCTCTGATGAAATGCTCTTTATTTTGCTCTGCGGGGTCTTGTTAGTTGTGAACAGCTGTCGTATGATGTCCCCAGACTGCGTCTGAGTAAATGAACTGATTAACCTGAGTGGCTGTCCCTACCAGAGAGAGGGGGTGGACCACCAGCCTGAATAACTGCCTTCCTCATCAATGTCACATAAATCACTTAGCTGGACAGGGCTCTCAAAGGACTTCTTTTCTCTGCACCAGACTGAAATGTTCATGGTAATGCTGCTGCTTAGTGCTGGTGTGTTTCTGAAGGAGACCATGTTAGTGTGATGGAGCAAAGGGTTCAATGATACAACATTTCTGTCCTGCTTCTGTGGCAGTAGCACATTACAATTTAAATGGAGAGAAAAACTGTGCCTGTCTACACTTGATGCATACATGTTAACATGTCACCACCCTGGTGAAGACTTCATAGCCAAAAACGCTGAATAAAGCATGGTGTACTGGAGAAGAGTGGTGCAATGGGTTTTAATTTTGAAGGCTGGATACAAAGAAAAAAAGAACTGTGGCACAAGAATTAAAACGGCAAGATTCCTTAATGTTTTTATTGAACATATTTTTTTCAGATCTTATTGCAAGCCTTAACCAATATTCAATATGAACTATTCATGGTGTTAAGTACTGTGGGTTCTTTTAAACGTGACACATTCATGTCATTTTATTCTTAAATTACAGCAAAAAACTGGGAACCGCAGGACACAGGTGCTCTGATGGATGTTTGGTGATTTAATGAGCACTTGTACAGAAAACTTTGTAATACACAGGCCATGCAGTGAACTACGACTCCTTTTACTTTTTCACCAGCTGGATAACGTCTTCATCGTTCATCACATGGTCCTTGCCCACTTTTTGGGGGTTGTGTTTCACAGATGCTCCCCACACAAGTGCACTGAAAGAAAAAAAAATATTGAAAGGATTGTACATGAATGATTCCTTTAAGGCAGTAAACAGGATGCATGTTTAACGTTACACCGGCGTAAAGAACCACAAAAAAGGATGAAAGAGCTCATCGTGGGGTAATTCACACCTTAATTACACCAGAAAATACTGTACACAGAAACTATTATTGCTATTCTTTGCTACAGCAACAATGGTTCTGTACTATAAAATTACCTACAGGACACAATGAGATCCTTCAGTTACAAAGGCTTTCTAATCGTGTGTCACCGTTTGACCCATTAATTCCCTGGAGGATGGGTAATGCTCAGCAGCACTAACATACCGACTGATTGACGATCTTAACTCTCCCATTTGGAGATGGTGGTGCAACACATCTCAGATCCTAATCCAGACTCTCAAATGAATGCTTATCTGGGGTACCTCGCCATAAAGAGGGCAATGGCTGTGATTAAAGCGACGGTGTTGTTTTTAACCATTTGATGACCACTTATCATTCTGGTGTATGGTAACTAGCAATGTCTTTTAGTAAGAGTGTGGAATAAAGCAGATAAACATACATTCTTGTTACAGATCTAAATTACACCTGTAATGTAAGTGAATACATTACAATTCTAATGTACTGAATAACCATAACCTTTTTGGATTAAGACATGATGAAATAATAAGAAAAGGATGGAGGAAAGAAACTTCTGTAGGGAGTCTTAAGGATAGCACACATGATCAAATCTGTGTGCTAAGAGACAAAATTCCATTTAAAAAGGGAAAAAAATGAAGCCAAATCTACTCACTACTTAAGTTCTTTGATGAGGTTTTTGTGAATCTTTAAGCAGAAATCCTCGACAGCAGTTCTTCCGTCAGGGAGTACAACAGGAGATGTGTAATCAGGAAGCTGGCCTTTGGGTTTAGTGTAGCTGAAAATGAACACAAGATCTCAGTCAAATCTTCCAAGTCTGAGCCAACAACAAAAAATTATAATTCACAAACGGTAGATTCCTCATTCTGCACCATTTAAATCCCCAACTCTTTCACTTCCATTCACACCCCCTAGTGGTGACTGTATAAACAACTCTTACATGCGCACAAGCCTTAGGTAGTCCCACATCTTCTCCAGCAGGTCATCGAAGTTCCAGCGGTGGTGGGCCGAGATGGGAACACAGTGGGGCACCTTGTAGATGATGTCGAGCTCCTCGATGGAGATCTGATCGATTTTGTTGAGCACATAAATGCATGGGATGTAGACCCTGTGGAGAAGAGACTGTAAGTGGCTGCTTCTCATGAAAGGGATGCATAATGAGCAACCATCAATGTAGAACAAGCTGAAGTAAATTCAAAGCTTTGTGAGTAGACATTTGTGTGTGGCAGGGATGCCGTGAAGCTTGCAAGGCCAGAGTGTACTGAGACAATGTTGGTTAGTGTGGAGTATTTTATGACTCTGTTCATGGTGTTACACAGGCACAGAGCATTTATGCAAATTAGGCCCTGTGAATGCTTTCTCTCTATACACATGCAGGTATGTGGGTTAGTGTATGGCAATTTATTTATGTTGTAATATTTCACAGAGAATATGTATTGGTTATTTCTTTCTTTTACAAGAGTATTTTTTTTCCCACTGCAATAATAATGTGCATTATGCTCTCCCTTTTTTTTCTTCCATGGAAGGTACAGAGTGCATTTATGCAGGAGAGACGCTGTGAATGCTTTGTTTCATTACAATTGCAGGGAGGCTATGCTGTTACCATGTCTGGTGCCTTGCAATAAAATGACAGTCCTGGGAAGAGAAGTCCTTGTCCAATATACAACACAGCATAGAGTTTGACCCACTGCACATGCCCCACCCTACATCAACCATATCCTTGATTTGAATTTTTTGCTGAGTTTGTATATTTAATTACATTGAGGAATGTTAATCCCATAAGCTTTTAAAGTAAGCAATGACATTGCTTAACTACAATTTATGCATTACACACAAACGCACAAACGTATGAAAAAATGGTGGTCTGCAAATGCATGTGGTTGGAACCCCATAAATAGCATTTTCAAATGTATCTACACTGGTGTAGTGGGAATTGATTTAAGATTCCAACAGGCCACACCCACTGGGAATGACTAAGGAGGGCCAATTCTGGCACTTCAGAAGCTTACCGGTTTCCCTCCACCACATCAATGAGGTCATCAGCTGTGGAGTCACTGCGCAGAGTGATGTCGGCGTTGTGGATCTTGTACTCTGCCAGAATACTCTTAACAGTATCACCATCCAGCTCAGATTGTGCACACTAAAGAAAGAAAGAGGGAATGACAGGCACCAGCACAAGACAGAGAGACTGAAAAAAAAAATACTTTGACATTGTACAATTACATCATGCTTCAAGTGCAGTATAATGAAAATCCATAAGAGAAATTATATATAGGCAATGGTAATTGTGGCGTTTACCAAATACAAAATAAATGTTGATATTTTGCAGGACAGGAAATAAATGGGTAGGAGCAACTAAATTAAGAGTAATCTTATACATGTCCACCAGAGGGGGCATTGAAAAGTGTTTGTTCCCAAGGTGATACACATCTTATGTAAAAATGTAGGCTATTGTCTGCATTTGATTCTGCAGATCAGTGCAAACCTTTAAATAACTTATTTCTACACACAAAGGTTATTAAAGGCTTTCACGCGTTTGTTTAAACTAATGGGTTTCAAGAAAAAGTGGCCATCATCAAAACAGACTGACAATCGACGACAGATATCCCTGACAATTAAAATCCTGCATGCCAGAATAATGGCAGTATTAAGGGACATCCTTTAATTAACTATCAATGTTTAGATTGATGGTTCTCGTCATCATAATCTCACTTTTCCAGCTCATCATTTGGTTGACTGACAAATAGACAACCAGCATTTATAACACTGTCAGACACATAACACATTAAAACCAACTATACACTCTTATGAGCTTTAGAATATTCATTTCAGTGACTCGCTTAGAGGTAAAGATATGGACATGGTTTGCATTTCTGTATTTCAATTCTGGGTGAGACATACTGTAGCTGTGAAGTTGATGCCTCCTTTGTCCTTCCTCTTGAAGCCAATGTTGGGTGGTTGCTTGTTAAGACGAATGCCAAAGCCCTCCAGCTCATGTTCTATTAGCTTCTTATGACCAAGAGGCTTCAACACATCGAGCACTATCAGGATTAGGTTACAAGTTCGAGCCACTAAAACAGAGGGAGGAGGCAGAAGCAGACACTTGTTAGAGCAGAGTGGATAAAGGAATCACATGCTTCTGTAGTAGATACAGTATGCATCTGCAGCCATTTAAGAATAACACCGGTAAGGTTTACTTTATCCTGCCATCATTTGAGCACACAAAATCTGAATCAAAAATAAATCTAAAGGTGTTGGTCCGAGTGTACATTGTTAGCTGTAAGCCAATAGTATATTTTGTACTATACAACAAAGCGTTGTTAAAGCTAGTTTGTGCCCCAATAGGGGTAAAAAAAAAACTTTGGGGGCGGAAATAAGTGTGTTTAAATCATGGCCTCTAAACATCACCTTACATTCTTTATTAAGCTTCATTAATATTCTTTTCTGCCATTAGAAGCAAACACACAGTAATGACAAAAGTGTCTCATTTAATGGAACATTGATGCACAATATTATCGACAGGGAAAGAACTAAATGTATCTGGTATCATCCTTTGTTTTATAATTCTATTTTTTCAAGGAAAAACCTGTCTCAGTCTTAGCAGAAACTTTACTGATCACAACTTTACCTGCAATGACCTGTCTGCCTCTGCCCTTGCCATCCTTGGCTCCCTCAATGATTCCTGGGAGATCCAAGAGCTTAGAGGGAAGAGGAAGACACAAGAAAATAAAATTAGAAACCCACTGGAAACATATCACGGAAAACTATTGCAGGTACTGAACAAAACAAGAAATGTGCGTACCTGAATTTTGGCCCCTTTGTAGCGAATAACTCCGGGTACTGTCGTAAGAGTGGTGAACTCGTAAGCAGCAACCTCAGAGTACACACCTGCAAGGTTACTTAGCAGTGTTGACTTTCCCACTGAGGGAAAACCAACGAAACCAATACGAGCATCACCAGTTTTTGCGACATCAAAACCTAAAAGACAAAAAAAAAGAATCAGGAACATGAATCAAGAAAATATACGCTTTAATGCTTTAGATGACAGAGAAGGCATGTTTGTAATAAAACCTAGATAAGAGTAGAAAATATACTAAATAATTAAAAATCGGGATCTTACCTTCTCCTGTTGCACCACCACTTCCTCCTTTTGGTGTGATGAGTTCCCTCCTCAGTTTGGCAAGACGAGCTTTGAGCAGACCCAAGTGGTGAGCTGTGGCCTTGTTCCTCTGCGTCCTGGCCATCTACAATTGTAACAGTAACACCACCAGCGTGAGGCCCTATTCTTGTTTCATGACAGTTTTATAGTAACCAGTGATAGAAGCGTTAAGACGGTTGTTACTGTTTGTAGTCAGGTTTAACTAAACATTACACAACTTGAGAAAAATTTGCTTGTGATTATCGATAAACTTTGGAATACATTTTAGTGCCGAAAAGGGTAACTGTAGATTTGGTGCCCCTTCACTTAAATTGGAAGTGCAGAGACCTTTTAATGGCCATAAACAGGAGAACTGATTATAATATGCAGTTTCAGTGTTCATATGGCCATCTGACTATTGTTTTAAGAGAGACTTGAACAATAGTGAACTTATCCTTTAAAGTAACTAGTTGACAGGATAATGAAGACTACCAACCATGGGGGTCTGTTTTAACGGGAGGGGCTCCTTTACCTGGCTTCTCTGTTTCACCATCTGCTCAATTGAGCCATTTCAAGACAGCACCACAGTCTAAAGTTAATTTGAAGTTAACTTGAGCTTCAGGTTTATTGCTAAACCTAAAACATTAGTTAGGTTAATGTTTCTTCTTGTACAATATCTGCTGTTGAAACAATGTTGCTAAACTAGAATACTAAATTACGTGACTCTACCTCTAGCTAAATCCTTACAATACACTTCCAAATATTTTTCAAAAAGCTCGTGTTCAGGGATTACTTTTAAACCTCTTCAACATTGAAATAACTAAAACAAACACCTTAAAGAAAATAATATTGTTTTCAGATTTTGTTACATGCAGTCTTTGGAGTCCAAAAATAAAGTTACACATTGACACGTCGAAAACTTTGGTTACAAAACGCCTTGCTTTTGTCTTTTATGTTAAGATAATTTAGGATTAAGTTTGAATGTTTCGTGTGCTAACGTTATGGTAAATGAACTATCACAGAGAACTACAATGGCCTAGCTAGCTAAATGACTGAGAAGCTTCACAGACAAACGCAAACCTGTGAAAATAAACGGTTGGTCCCCAGTCAATCAAACCGAATCTGGAGTCAATACTAACGTTAACTGTAGCTATGCTACTGACCTAGCTAACGTTATTGTAACATTACAGCAACGCCCTATACTTCTGATTAATAACACATTTCGAATGATCACGTAAAGAAACTTTTCAATACACAATGTAACCTGTCAAGAAACTTTGTGCCAGAAATATTTAGTGTAACGCGTGGCCCAGCTGTGGGAGCTAACGTTAGGCTAATAGTTGCTACAGTTAACAGCCAACAGCTAACGTTAACTTAGCTAGCTAGCTAGCAGTTAGCCTGTAGCTAAACGTGACTGATTCATTGAGTTGGCCAGCAGGCTGTCTCACATCACTTACCTCATTTTCAATCTCTGCTATTTTGGCGAGTATACTCATGGTGACGGAGATTTCTGTGAACAACCAAGGTTACCGAAAGTAATCAGATTTTACATGGACGTTGGCAAAGTTAGATGTTTAGCATGCACACGGGTCCACACCACGCAAGTGCCGCTGTTGGCAGTGGGCTGCCTCGCGCGAAATCTCGCGAGGAGATAGATTGGAGGACCAAGACAACATTCTAAAGGAGTTATCTGAAACAGTATCTGAAAGATAAAAACCATACATAATTAGAGTTGTCCAATCCTTTATATCGATGAGAAACAGTGTTGGAGAGTAACAAAGTATATTGACATAAATTCTGCACTTATATATACAATATTTTTGTGGTACTATAGAATATTTCTATTTTATGCTACTTATTGTACTTTTTACTCCGCTACATTTATTCTACAGATAAAATCACTAGTTATGTTTTAAATAAAAACATATGATAATCATATAGAATAAAAATGTGTTGTTAAAGATTAACCAGTGACTCCCAACCTTTTAGGGTTGTGTCCCTTTTTACTAAAGAGCAGTGTCTACTTGGAGCCCCTCATCACAGGTTTCAGATGTTTGTGAGTTCCTCCAAAGAGACATATCCCATCGTAACTTTTGTTTTCATTTAAATAACTGTTAGAGGGCCAATAACTTTGTTTCTGCTTTTCTACCCTATTTAACTCACTCCCTGAGATTTATCTTGTGATCTTTTGGAGGGGCCTGGCCCATAGGCTGGGAGCCACTGAACTAAATTACTGTACCTAAATGTATATATTTTTTGACTACTTTTAATTAAGTAATGGTGGATTTTTATTTTGTGGTATTAGTACTTTTACGTCAGCAAAAGAGTACTTCTACCACTGATGGTCAGCCTCTTACAGTCTACATTAGCTATAATGCCTGCAAGTTACTAGGGCAAAATGTACCAGAATAAAGCCTACATGACACCTCACTCCTTCAGTAATTAGTGAGTGACAAGCCAAGAAAGGTTGTCAGATCAAATTAAATACAGTTAAATGTTAATATAATTGATACTTAACCTAACTTGTCCTATTCAATACAAATTCTAACACAATATAAAAAAGGATGCAGGCCAGTCACATTTTGTATATATTTTTTTGTATTGTTTAGTTGTCTAATGTTTAAGTCGCATACAATATAATCTCTCATTGGTTTCTATGTTGCTGAAGTTTGTGGAATGAACATCTGTCATGTTGTTGACCATCTGATTGACTTATTGGTTAGTGGGTGGGCTGGTTGAACAAGATCAGCGCTGCTGGTTTGATGATTTCCTCTAACCGATGCTATGCTCTGTGAACCTTGGAAAGGTTACATTAACAACTATGTTCATATGTGAATATTAATGTTTAGAGGGTATATTGGTCACATCAGGGCCTTTAACACAGTTCATACAGAGATAGACTGTATGAAAGGCCAAGGAGGATATTTCAATCAAATTTTTGACATTAAAACTTCAACACCTAATAAATGCCAGCCACTGTAGGTAGATTTACCAGTTTTTCTCTTGAATATTGTTCTTCCAGCTCAGCCAACAGTGTAATCTAAAGCCTTTGCTGTAAAAAATAAATGCAATCTGAAGAACAATGCAAATTTTCGTCTATAATCAATTTCAGGAAATAACCTAATAGAAAACTTTATGTATCTTAACTCCAGTCCAAGAAATACTAAACCATATGCTAGATATGCTGAATTTGTCGCTTCATACATTCCCATTGTTTGTTTAGTTGTAAGAGGTGTGCTTGTCCTCATCAAAATATATAAAAATAGGCATTTTCTTTTTAAAAGGTAGATACGGTTTCAGCGAGTTGTTGTTCAGCATCTGTTGTTGCCCAGCTTGGGTGACAGCAAGCATAAATAGCACAGGAAGGAAGGACAGGAGGTGAGACACAGCAAGACAAGGCTGTAATTACTGAGTTTGTGATCACTAATTACATTTCTGTAGACCTCTACAGGTCTAAGAAAACAACAAAAAGGGCTTTGACTTGATTCATCAACACTAGCCACAACTTGAGAATTGACAATAATAAACCCATGCCCAAACATCTCAAATGTTCTCTTAATGAGCAACGCATCTTTATATCATACGTCAGTCAGCATTGAAGTGCATTGATTAAAAAGTAAGTGCAAGTACAGATTTTGATGCATTCCTTTTGACTAGAGGATTAAATTATTTGCAATGTCGCCCCAAAAATAGTCATTCTAAAGGGGCAATCTGCAAAGAAAACCGCTATAGATTGATGCTGTTTCTAACCTAAAAGATATATGCTTTTTTCCTCATTTCAAGCTTTTTAAGTTATCTCTGTGTGCAGGAGCGATTTTCATCTGCTGTCTGCTCTCAGTTCACTCTAGTTCATCAAACACAGCACTTTTTCCCAATATCACTGTCATGCTTCCTGACTGATTTCTCTGTGGTTTCTCAGTTTGCTTTGAGGAACACGACAACTGAATCAAGTCAGCGGAAGCACAAAGTCTGTGAGAAGCACTATTTTAGTGCAATAGTTTCACACATGGTAACCTTGCCAACTAAAACTGGCTATCTCTGCATAGAGATGGAGTAGAGTTCGTATCCTACTCCCATCGAAAGGCCCTTTACTGAGGAAAGCGCCATTATTTGTGGTCATGTCACCAGAGCAAGGATAACATCATCTTTTGAGGTAATAAAAATAAATAACAGCATGAAGTTATCCCTTAAAATGCATTGTCCTCAGTATCTTGGATTCTGTCATCAGAATTTGGATAATACTTATTGAAACCATAAGGCTTTACGATAAATGCAACTTGGCCATATGATGGCAAAAGTCATCAGTGGAGGCATTCCCCTTAGACTCTAGCTGCTCTCGGAGGAGGTGGGTGGTGCTGTGGAGGACGACCTCCGTCGGGACACTGACTGTGAGCGCTCAGTGCTGTGTTTGTCATAAGGCTGGAGCTGCACCTCCAGGAAGTCCCTGTGCTGCTGGCTGATGACCTGGCTGATGAGTCCCGGCAGAGCCTGCAAGTTAGTCAGTAGAGTCTCCAGCTTTGTCTCCAGCAGGGCAATCCTCTTTTCCATGTCTTCTCCTCTCTCATTTAAGTCTGATATCATGTCATACATGATGTTCTGAGTCTGGAAGAGGGGAGAGGGAACACACTTAACATGATTTTTCAAAATTGGTGTTATTTTTTATGGACAACCTGGTAAATTTGCATGTGTCCATTATTAACACACACACACACACACACACACACACACACACACACACACACACACACACACACACACACACACACACACATACATATAAAAACACAGGCTTTCTCAATACTTTAATTAATAAATTAATATTGAAAGAGTTTGTTCTGAAAAAGAGAGGAAAGGAAATTCTGTTCATACTTTAAATAATTGAAAACCAACTGTTAATTGTCTGACAGAAACAAATTAAAGGATAGGTTCACATTTTTTCAAGTCTATTTGAAAACCTACTCACATGCTCTATGTACATTGAAAGCGTTAATTGTCATTGCAGTTGTTCTTTCTCACTGTACTGGCAGCAAAGAGATCCTTCTCTAAAGCAAGTTCAATGTAAGTGATGGGGGACAAATCCATTTTAAAGTTTGATTGAAGCCCATACGAGGCTTATGAGCCTCAGTAACACAAATTAAGTGGGTATCTTCTAAAGCTACAGTCTTTTTAGTTCCCTTTTTGTGCTTCAATGGACAGTATTTTCTTGCCGAGCTACAGTGGAGGGAAGGTAACAGAGGGAATTTTGTACAAAGAACAGAGTAACTTCGGAAGATACCCTCTTGAAGTAACTGACTCTGAAGACTGCTGAAGCCTCATATTAAGCCGTTTTCACATATGAACTCCGGACTATGTCCGAGGAATCAGGTCCTGACATTGTCTAAAGTTTCAGTTTCTCACATGTAGCACACCACAGGAGATTTTCCGTCTCAGACATGTTCTTACTTACTGGAAATAACTCTGTTTGGTTTAAACGAGGGTAGAGCATGCAGGAGGCAGGGCATGACGCGGATTACACCCCATCAGCCGGTTTGTAATTTGGTTTTAAACAACTGAGTCTCTTGCCGTTCCTTGAAGTTTTCTGACAATTTCAGCGTTGGCCCTTACCGACAGAAATTCCCTAATCTAGTTGTTTCCACAGACATTGTCATTGCCCTCTTTGTGTAAATCTCCCTCTTTATTCACCCTTGGATGTTTGTTAAAAAAGTTATCAACACTTGTTTGCTGTGAATTCTCACAGTTTGGGCTCAATCTGAGATTACACAGATTTTGTACTTGGGAGCAGGCAGGGTAAACACCTGTGATGTTCGATCCAACTGATTCAGATATTTGCATTGTCACATACAGCTCCCCAGGGTAATGTCTAGATTAGTTCAGGTTTGCAGTGCATGTGTGAAAGGGGCTTTAGTTTTGATTGAACTTTGAATTACACTGAATGAGAGCTGTGGATTTTGTCCCCCATCACACAATAAAATTGCTTTAAAAGGGGAACAAAATTCTTTCAATGTACATATATTCAAGTGAGTATTGTTTTAAGACAAAATAGAAAAACAAATGTGAACCTATCCTATAATCTCAGCATCTAAAAAAAAAATCCAAATAGAATGGACATAGAAATATCAGCTATTAGCAATATCAGCTATCAGCATGAACATCCAGTCCAATTGACAAATCAATTTTTACAGGTTAAAGTAAATGCTTTTATTATGTTAATATCATGGTGTCTACGTTATCCATTTTGTCGGCTGAAATTTCCCAGCAAGTCCATTGTCCTCCAGTCTTGGGGGAGCAGAGGTTGAAGTATATTCCACATTAATAAAGGTCAGGGGAACATCAGGTTAAGTTACAAACTTGAGAACAAATTTCTGTTAAAGACTGGCTGAGAAGGGCACATTTTATGACCAGTTTACAAGAGTTCATGATGCAGACCACAGTACATTATGAGCTTGAGGAGACATGAAAGGTGTCTGCTGAGTTTGCATGATGCTTGCCGTTGATGCATCAATCATCTGTTCATGGATCTTTAAACTCCCGAGGTTCAGTCTTCAAAAAATAGTCAACAACAAACCAAAGAAATCTATGTGACATTTCGGATGAGGTGTGATGATGCTGCTGGAGGGTGGCTTCTGAGGTATTATTCAGTGTAGGGCTGATAATCCCTGGCAGCCTGGAGGGGATGCCATCCATCACTTACCTTGTCCTCTTCTGATTTGAGGTGGGAATAATGGGATAGGTTGTTTATGTGAATCAGTGAGAACTGAAGTAGCACTGACAGCACTTAACCTGACAACTACAGGGGAGACAAAGGTTTCACTGTGTTGCATTAACTACATGAACACTAATCTAATCCTTTATTTCTTGCAAATGTATTTCAACATTTAAACAGTTTGTGTAATGATAAATAAATACTTAAATGTATGGATATATTGTCTTATACACATGTAATTTGTCGTTTTACTAAGAAATTGATTGAAAGTGGAGCAGAAATGACCCAAGTCTTGGCCTCATCTGTAAATCATGAAATGTAACAAAAATAAACATAGGCTGAGTAATGAGGGAATAAGTATCATAAATAGAGGATGAAACTTATGGAGCAAGAATATATGCCATTATTATGGATCCACTTCAACTGTATAATAAAACAACAAATTGACACCATCAACCCATTTCTGGACAAGAGAAGGTGAGTGGCAGAAATAGTTTTAAAAAGCAGCTTGAGCGAGCATTTTTGCAATTTGAGGACATATAATTCAGCCTGAATGGCAAAGTGAAGAAGATGCTGTGGAAAGAGTCAACAATATTCACGCAAACAGTAAAATGCTAAACCACATTCTATATTAGACTGTAGAGGACATAATGAGCTAAGGGGATACATTGTGATCTGAGGAATTTCACATTGCACTGCAGTGGCAATGCGGCTGCCACTGATATGTTCAGCTCTATTTAGCTCCATCTTTCCACTGAGAGCACAAGGAGACTGATGCTACTCTGCCCTCTTATGGCAACAGACTCATATAACAACAAATACCGATCCAGTTTAGTGGATCTGGCTTTAAGCCACCTTATATCCAATGTCCAATCCCAACTCTCGCTGTCATTTTACAGCCCGAGGCGATTGGGCAATATTAACTAATACCTTTCATGACACGCTGGCCTGAATCCAGTTTGACTGTGCTGTATGTTTGAATGTCATAGCTCTCTGCCTTTCTCCCCTCCCTTTCTCTGCCTTTACTTCTGGCTGAATCATCAGATCACAGTGTGTCTCCCTTCCCAGGTTACTGTTTCTGCTGTGTCAGGCTGGCGTGCTGCCTGGTACTTCCCTAAGGTTTGTCAACTTCTGTTTAGTACATCTGGAGACAAACATCACATAATACATAAAGTGGAAAAACAGCACAGACACAAAGGGGTTTCTCTTCCGTCTCATTCAGTAATGTTACGGAGAACACGTCCTGGAGATAATCATTTACACAGTGAAATAAATGATGTTATTATTTGAAACCCAAAAGATCAGAATCTCAGGTGAGTGCAGACAACCACAAGCATCACACCCTGTGAACAGCCTGTCTGTTTATTTGACACCTGTAGACTTTGATTATCAGAAAACAACTAATTCAGCGAGTGAACTAGCAAGCATTGAATTCAATCTCACAAAGGAAAGAAACTTATCAGGATAGTTGTGTGTCCTAATGTGCAATGCAGCAGTAGACTGTTAGTCTATCTTACCTTAGCAAGGTCCACTAGTGAGTTTGCTTGGTCATTCAGCTTGCGTTGCTCCATTTTAACACTTCTCAATCTGAACACAAGACCATTCAGAACCCAATAAATTTACGCTATCAGGATTTTGTCATTCAATTTGTGCACACACAAGGCATACACATGGAGAGAACACTCCTAAGACATGCACAGGATGTGTGTAGAGAATGCAGGGGTCAGTCTGTTTGGTTGAGCTGCATGCAAGTGAAAAGGAGACCACAGAGGGTGAGAAAGCTGCCACTGAGGACAATGAGACCCTACATCCTACTCAACCAATAAATACAACCTTAATAAAGGAATGAGGCGGACTCATACCACTCAAGTACTATACTTGGCATGTAAGATTATAAAACACCAAAAACTGTTGTGTCTTTAAAGTTCTGGTCTTTCCGGTTAAACCAACTTTTCTCTGTTTAAGTTTATGAATTATTTAGTCACTCAAACCACAGATATCAAACACAGTTTTATGTAAACATAGAGAGCTCTCTGTACATATGTTTTCCTTTTGAGACTTTCCAATACAAACATTTAAAAAAAAATCTGAATTGAGAAAATATCTGATGCCACATTTTTAAAAGGCCTCCACAATTTTCTTCACAACTTGCATCATGGATAGAAAAGAATACATTACTTGTTTAATGAGTCAAAAAAAAGCAGCATTTCCTCAGTGACTTGACTTATGGTCCACTTTTTTTTAACAGCCAAAGATCCTAATTGTTAAGTCAGCAAAAAATAACTTGCCTACTTCATACAACATGATTAAATAATTCACATCTCATGTTTAATTAGTGTGTTTTTACTCATCTACTCAAGGTGTTCAAAAACAGCAACTGTGCAGTATTATAGTGTCGACCATATGTGGTTTCAAAATATTAAGTTGAGTTGAGTTTTTTTCCCCCAAGAATCACCTATGCATGCTGAATTAAACAGGACACAGTACACAGAATAGCATCATGATGGCAAGTTTGCCAAAGTTTCAGATTTTTTAAAATAATAACAACAACAACAACAAGCTATAACTAACTGAGACATGAATTCAGTTTGAGGTGGTTATAAGGTTGTGTGTGAATTGAAGGCAAACAGGAAGTAAGTTTGAGAAGGGATTTAAAAGGCCCCGGTGGGGAGGGGGGGGGGTGGTCTGCTAATTAGCTGAGATGCACCTGTTCTCATGCAATGCGGGATCATTTCTCTGTTTCTGGTTTGACAGGCAGATGTGGAGCGAAGGTTAGACCAACAGAGGGTGCCACAGGAGTCGCTAAAGGAAACTACAGGCAAGGGAAGGTTTCCTAACAACTGAGGACCAAAATGCTTCATACAGAGCAGACTCCAAAAACAAGTACAGAACACTATTTCACTTCTATTAATAATGTATTTAAATAAAATAAAAACAAAGTTATCTACAACGATGGAAGATATAGATAGATATTCAATGTTAAATGATTTTTAGTTGATGTAAGACCTGTTCAAATTTTACCGTTGGATGACCAATAGTGATGGGGTCAAAGCACAGGGCAGCCCGAGGTCAGGACGAGGAAGCCCACTTGTCCTGTCTTTTATATTCTGTTCCCTTGGTCAATCATCTCTCATGGGTATTTCTCCTTTTCAATGGGCACTCTATATCTGCTTGCTATTCATCAGGGGAAAACGGCAACGCTAAGCTTTTCAATACCCAATAAATCAGTTAAAGCAATCTCAGTTAGTGCTGAGCCATATTTTTTACAATCTTGACTTGCTTTCTTTGTCATGACCTCCCTTTACCTCATTGTGGAAGGAAATGCTAATTTCTCTTCAGTGTAATGGACAGAGTGACCATTCTGCAGTCGTTTTTATCCTGTCCCTTCTGACAGCTTCACGCTGCGGGCATCAGCCTCTCGGGCTCAAAGGGGATTGCTCGGAGGCTTTACCCATGACCTTCCTCTCAGGTCACTTTCCTGTTTCTCCAATCCACTGATCGCTGAGCTAACAAGCACTCACTGCCCTGCCTCTTGCTATGATTCCCACTTCAACCTTGTAGATGGAAAGGGGATGGTCTGACAGCTCTGAGACACTTGACTTAATGGCCTTAAACATACTGGAAGACATTTGGTTGCACGCATGCAACATCATGCCTGTGGTGTGATAAACCGCACCATCCAAATAACCTTAGGAGTGTTTAAACTGTATTCACGGCTAACTCTGCTAATTCTTCTCAGTGTTGAAATGCATGACAGCTGTATGTGTGTGTTATTATGCTGTTTACCAGCCATGATAACACCTGATCCGCGTGTTTGCTACTGTGTCATCCAACAGAGAAATGGAGGAAATGGGGCTGCAGATGTAGCAACAGGCGTAACAATGGTTCCACACGCCGAAAGATGACCCTGAGCCCTGGTCTGTATGAGCATGACTGCTAAGTTAACATGACTTGAGGGATACTGTGAGGTATATACTTGTGCTACTGCAGGTCTGTCTCCTGTAGAGCTCTAGTCGTCATCCTTCGGTACGTGAAAGCACAGTTGATTGGAGTTTAATCAGTGGCTTTCTGATTAAAGATTAAATTCTCATCACATCCATGCAGAAATGGAAAGAAAAACACCCTCCATCACCGATAATTGAAATTCACTTAATATGCATCTGTAGGTGTGTTTACAAAGTGCAACATGGTTCTACTCAATGATGAAACAAAAAAGGTGTTTGTAAGGATTATTTGAAGCGGTTTGTTTGCAAACATGTTGAAGATTGAATGAAAAATAAGAGAACAATGTGTATTTTATCAAACTGACATGTTACTCAGTTGAACAGACATCTCAGAAAAACCTTATGATTGTGTCATGTGAAACGATTCAATTGTTGCAAGCTACGACATTTTTTGTGGCATGAATTTCACTTATCAAATGAGGGAGTGTAATTTTTTAGTCACATTATTGGGTTCAAGGACAAGCTCTCGTTAGCATGCACACAACAGGTCTGTATCTACAGGTGAGGCGAAGACTTACTTTCGAGCTCTATTGCATTGTGTCGACACAAACAGGAAAAAAAGGAAACATGAAGTAGACAAATGAATTATTACAACATCAGATAAACATATTCAGACGGCAAAATCTCTCGCTCAAGTCTGGCTGCTGGAACCCTCATTTCTACGCTGTCACCTCACCTCTGAATAGCAGAGACAATTTTTCTTGACTTATTTCTAGCAAGTTATCTCTCTGTGTTTGGACTGTTCTGGTAGCTGCAGCTCTGCTTGCTCTCTAAGTCTAATCCCTTTTTTCCACACTGGTCCTGGTTATCAGAAACAGTATCAATACAGTGAATCAAAACAAACTTCCTGTAAACATTAACCAACAGAGTGCCTCAAAGCGTCTAGGGCCACATTACACAACTGTTTAACTCTGCATCCTTTACAGCAATTGATGAAGACTTCTGTGAACATTTTTCACCCTTTATTGCAGCTTTGACCAGAAGAAACACAATGATATCCGATTTGATGTCTGCTATCGCCTCATGACAGGTCAAGGATGACTGTAGCCCTTTTCCAAACTCTCCACTTGAGCGATCTGCTCACTGTCAGGCTACTTCCTGTCCTATATTAATCTCACCTACAGGCAATACTTAAAACTCTCCAAGATAAAGCCTGTGAACACACTACCTTGTGTACAAAACAGATAGATAAAGGTGTGGTGGTGACACAATTTTGAGTAGTTTTGTCATTTTGTCCTTACTTAAAGAGCTAGACGTGATTTTTTTCCCACCAAATCTGCTTCTCTATAGATTTAGTAGCTCAGAGGGATTTCCATTATTAGGCTGTCCTAGAGAACAGGAGGGGGACATGAGACGCTGTCATCACTGCTGCAAATTGGCTGAATACGACAGCAAGGACCTAATGACTCGACAAAGCAACCATGACAAAATGCGATTAAACGGCACAAATCTGGATGCGGGTTGCAGCAGCAGCAGCAGCACCAACAGCAGACAGTTTGTGTATTTCTCTATCTCTCTACCTTGTATTTAAAGATTTTAATGTTTTTGAAACATAAACGTATGTTCGAAAGATTCATGAGCAAATCAAAGTTGCACGCCACAAAGACCCATATACATACATAAAACCACAGAAAGCAAACAAACATACAAACGGGGTATTTTACTTTAGCAAAGCTACATAATAACAAACTCATTGCAGACCTAGTTGAATGCCAGTTATTTAAAAGAAGCCACAGACTGGATGTGCTTGTAAGCACTGTAGGTTGAAGAAAAACAAGAGTGAGGTGAGGCTAAAATCGATACTGTTTTGGACCTAGCTAGCACATCGGGGGGTCCTTGGGGACCCAATAAAAGAATAGCTGACAGGTAAGTGTCTGACCAGCCGCTAGAAAAGTAAAAACCCAAATGTCTCAGCCCTGAGGTTAGCCTGACATCTGATTTACAGCGAAAGAAACACACAAGAGTCAATGTGAATTGACTGTGAATTCTGTAACTCAAGAATATTTCAAGGAATAATTCTGTAAAACTGAGGACTGACTATTTCCATAATATACCCACACGCTTAGTGGAAGTTTTTCATGGCTCATTCAGAGAAAAAAGCTTTTATATTTCACTGACACTCACTTTTTTTACTCTATTTTTAAATAAATGGATAACAAGAGCCTCTAGTGTATCAGTGAATGTAGTTCTCTTGCACATTTTACCACTCTTTATGTTGCAGAATCAACAGGCCAACTCATTATCACATCTGCAAATGTAAAGTTAGTCAAGTCAGGTGAAACAAGTACAAGATCCTTCAATAATATGAGCACATATATTTTGCTACAGGTGTCAAACAAGTCAGATTTCAGGTTGGTGTTGCATCGGTAAATCAAGTGATAAAAGGCATTAGGCTGACATGAGTTGCGAGAACAGGGGTTAAGACTGGGGTACCTACTGGTGAATGGCTTGGAGAAATTTCCTCTGGTGTTTCCTGACTCTGGCATGGTCCATCTTCCTCACCAGTTTGGTGTTCTTATAGATGAGCCACGTCTCCCTGAGAACATTCGCAGCTGTGTTTTTCACCTAAAGTGCAAAAAAGAAAACATTTGGGTCAAGAACAGTAAAATATCTGTAATGTCAAAATAACAGAATGCAGAGCTTTCACTTACTCTTTTTGTTAGCTGGGTGTCCATCATAAAATTGTGGACATGTTTTTCAGCTTTGGTTAACTCCAGTTTCTTTGCCACCACAGCCACCACCAAGGCAGTGCAGCCAGCGCCCTGGGAAATAACAAGAAAGGACAGGCACAAATATACAACGTGGATAGTAGCATATTAGTTACTTTTACAAGAATGTCTTTAATAAAGGCTTTCTGTCAATATCAGAAATATTGACTGGCCAACTATTTTTTTTAAATAAATAAACTGGAGCTTTGCTTTTCTCACCATAATGCCGGTCAGGAGGCAGACGCCTTTCCCACAGTATGTGTTTGGGACCATATCCCCATATCCAATGGTAAGAAATGTGATTGAGATCAACCACATGGCTCCTAGAAAGTTGCTGGTTGTATCCTGGTTGTCATGGTACCTGTAATAAATAATAAATGAAATAGGTTGGCCAACCTCCAGCTTCACCTTCTGACTAATTCTCATTTGAAAAAAACAAAAATCCATTGTAGTAGTAAGATTAAATGTGTTGTTAGGATACTGTAGGGCTTTCATCTTTTCTTGTAAATCTTTCTGTCTTGATGCTCAGACACAGCGTGAGCTAAGAAGTGTGTACATTATCTATTTTTATGCCTTATCTATGTTTCATGCTGAGCAGTGCTGCATAGTGTGAGAAACTGATCCAGGCACCTCTCGCAAGCTCTCACAGTCCATGCGGCGATGATCCACAGTGAGATGGTGAAGACCAGCAGCACAGTGCCGGGACAGATGGTCATGAGGGTCTTCATCACAAAGCGTGTATTAAAGTTAATCTTGTTGAGTGCACCGATGCTGCGGGACGAGGCGTCCGTGAAGAGCTTGCTGTGCAGCAGCATGACACGAGCGATGAGGTACAGCCGCAGGAACATGGGGATGGACAGAATTATGTCCACATCTGCATCCGTCTTGGATGGCACATACGAGTAGGCCAGGCGTGCTGTCCAGGTGAAAGTGTAATTGCCTGGGATGGGGTGGATGGCGCACACCAGGATTTCCAGGCAGATGAAGAAGATGCGCTCATATGTCATGGCTATCCTCCAGTCATCAGCTGCGTTGTCCACCATAAATAACTGTAAGGAAAGGGCATGGTGAGTCTAATGCAGGGTAACATTTTCATCATGGTGACACAACTAGCTACAGGAAATCATTAAACCCTATTAAACAATAAGTCACAAATAGCCTTTAGTCATTCAATCACATTTTCTTAGTCATATTTTTTAAGACCTTAGCAATCCCCCTTCCATGTTGCTGCCCATTTAAGACATATTATATATATACAGTATATACAACATTTTTGACTATTTTCAAGAGAATAAAATGTATCCAAGTCACTGTGTTGTGCCCGAAACCACATCTGGAGGAGGAAATAAAAGGGGAGAATGCTACACTCTTCAGATATGTATCTGATGAAGGTTGCAACACTGAAATATCATGTATCTGTTTTTCTGAATACATTTTCCAAAGAATATCATGATGCTTTACAGTATAGGTTTTCATGCATTTCGTCCTGCCTTGCAGGTAGGTATTTGTTTCTATTAATTTCTGTATGGTAAGAAAATCCCTACAAATCTCAAGCTTCAAAGATTTTCAAGCTTAATTTTTATATTTAAGTGAAATGGATTGACTAGAACGGCTGTCTGCAAGGTAGAAAGAAACCAAAATTAAAGCTAAAACAATGAGTCAAGCTTTTCTTTGTCATACACGTAGGCTTATTCACTGTAAACTGAATATCTTTGGGTATTTGACTTTTGCTTGAACAAAACAAGACATTTGAAGACATCACCTTGGGCTCTGGGATCTAAAATTCTACAACAAATGGCAAAAATTCATGTAAAGTATGTCATTTGTATTAAGATAGGCCAAATAGTCTGTTTCCACAGGTTTGTCTTCACTACTCCACAAATAACTTTGTTTCTCTCTCTGCTTTCAGACTACATGAATAAGTTACATTAGCAACATGCATTTTCAACTTTAAAGCTTTATACTGATAAGAACATCTGCCGCCTTCACATTAGCATTATCTTTTGATCGCCTGGCCACCCCGAACAGAAGGTAGGCCGTTCCACTGGGGACTTCAGTGTGGGCGGATTTCAACCCCCCTCATCACTCTTCTCCACCCTGTCCAGCAGCTTCCTCACATAGGCATCTCTGCTGCTGTTGCTCCCTCCTCTTGTTCGTCCCCTTCCTTCCCCTCATCTCTTTCAATCCAATCTACAGTTATCTTCGGCCAGAAGATTCACTGCCGGGTGTATTCACCCTGAACTAATGGCAGAGCCCATGACAGCCATCACCAGCTCACACAGTGATCCCTGGTCATAGATGCACGCTCTCTTAATCTCACTTCTCTTGTGGGTTGCAGATTGAATAATACCAAACTGTATTAGCTTCCCCTACATTTGTCAAATAATTCCTGTTTTTGACCCACAACACTGATATTCCTCCACAGCTGCTCCTGCTCTATCCACTCAATCACCTCAAGGTTCTCTGCCTGCATACATGCCATCACAACTAGCAGTAGATATTTCACAAAATGTTGCTGTCAGCAAATACAAGCGGGGTTTCCTGGCGCCTGATTTTGCCATGAGAGCAGAAGCCTCTCTTAAGGAGAGAAAAGAAAAACTGCACAAGATTTCATTTTGTCGGACACCTCCTTAATATGATAATATGGATTTAAAATGAAAATAAGCACATATAATGTTTTTGCTTACAGTTTAGCATCTCTGAGAACAGGATTGTGCACAGGTCAGATTATGTTTCAGCTCGGCTCCTCTTTAATATTCAAAGTGTGCAGTTTGGATTATCAGTGACTTTTTTTTCAAATCCACTAATACCTGCCGGCATTACCCCTGAAGAAGAATAAAGAAGAACATACTGTATTTTAAGTTTAGGGGCTGTACAAAAATTATTAGTGGTAAGAAAAGAGGAAGGGCCATGTATTTATTTCTTTTTGTTGAAAAGAGATTGGTAATTTTTTTCCTAATGCTTTCATGGCCCTAGTTTATATTCAATTTCATAATTTACTGTAAAACAAGATTGAATAGAAACATCAAAAAGTTATGTCAAAAACATGCCTTTTGTGCGCGCCATGGATTGTAAAGTTAGCCTAAGTTTTGCCATATGCAGAGGACATCAATCATGTCTCCATATCAGGGCTATTCCTCCCTAGGTTCTGGAGGCATAAATATATGTTTTCACCTTTATAGTTATTAGGGATTGAACATATTCTCCCCAAAGAGCGTGCAGTTTTTCACAAGCCAACATTTGCCTTCACTTTTATCTGCATTATAACAGAATTAAGGTAAAGTAGTTAATAAACTATGACATAATGCATTTTTAGCACAACCAAATGCTAATTCCACTCCTAACATGCATTTGTTTTTATACATTACAAAACATTGTTATACCATTAACATATTACGCTTAAAATCAGAGTTAAATTGAGAAATTAAGGAGGCTGGGTGATGCAATTTGTAATTTGTGTCAAAGGGAGGGTCCAAACCAAATGTCAATAATATCTAATACACTGGAGGCACACTTCATGACTTGGCATCTTGCCAATTACTCTCCCTTTGGTTTAATTTGGAATTTCTCAATATAGAAGAAAAAACTGTCCCAGTCCTGGAGGGCTAATGGGATCAGTGACCTAGATTATACATTTACCAGTGATATGCTACATAAAATGTAATTGCTGAAGTAGTCATATTTCTCACATTGAAATGAAAGACCATTCAACATGTTCAAGGACAAAGAAAGCACATAGAAGAAATCAATAACACGGTGCAGTGACACTCTTCTCACAGACATCCATGAATGCACACTGATACTACAGCAGCCTGCTTCGCTTTAACACACAGCCTTCACTGAACCCACAACAGCAAACACTGTATGCTTATTATAGCTTCTGAGCCAATTATATGTCCAACAGCCACTGTGCAAGAAACATCAACTGTCAACAAGCTGGCACATTACAACAAAAACAGAACAAGCTACAGCTAATACATGTCCCCGAACAAACAGTACAACTGACCCACAAAGCTTCTGCAGCTCATTTATGTTTATTTAAAGGCTAGAATCAAAGTTTTCCCCAAACACAGAAAACACATAAATTAAATTTTCAGAGGCAGTTGTTCATATCAAATGAGTGACACCGAGCTCCTTTAACACACTGACATCTGTCAGAGAAGTGTGTAACTCTAACCACAGCTCGTCGTGTTCGGCTTTCCAAGTGAGTGTAATGTAGACACGGAAACACAAGCTGTGTCTCCACTCTGCTACAGTTTCTTACTTACAGAATTAGGGCTCTAAAAGCAGCTAAATCTATTGTTTACACACAGCACAAGCAGCGTTTTATTTTAAATTTTAAACAACAAACCTGTCCTGTCAAATACAGTTACAAAGTTTGTTACCTCAAAACAATGTAATTAAACATTTAAACGCAGGTTGCATAAGGAAAGCCTACTTGGTGGGTAAAAGCAATTATGGTAATGGCCGACCTGTAATACAATACTCAAGGGCCCTTAACCTCAGAGCATCAAATATTCCATGCTAGCAGCAGAACCAGCAGTGTAAAAACCTTAAACTGTGTGTTTTAAATCAAGTAAACATGATAGACACTGAGAGTCAGGCCTAAAATAGAGTTGATGAAATAGGACACTTTTAAATTAGTTACAGGAGGCTGACAAATAATTTAAATATAGCAAGTAAAAGGATTTTTAAATTTGAACTAACTTAATCACAGTTCAAAACAAGTCTTTAAAGAATGAAAGCAAAGAAGCTGACAGTCTGGACTGCTGTCTGGCAAACAGCACTATGAACTGTGAGTTTTTTTTAAATATTATGGCACAACTAATAGAGGATCAAAGAGGTCAAATTAATCTAATTTGTGTTGGTCAAGTAAATTGGTTTATTTCATATTTGTACTGGATACAATATAAATCAAGCAATCATGTATACAGAGGAGTAAGGAAGTGATCAAACACCTCTCGAGGGTGAAATGGTCTCAGGAAATGGTCAAACTCATATAAACTACATCAACAAAGAGGAACGTCAATTTCAAGCTGAACATTACAGACATACTAAATGAAAATTTGCAGACTTTGTACGCTGATTTTGGTTACTTTGGTTTAACCCAAATGGCAAAAGAAAAACAATTTTTTTCTCACTTAAAACTAGTGATATCCTGGCATGCAGATCCGTTTCATTTGCCCATGTATTGTGATAGCTCAACATGCCAACATGCTCACAATGACAAAGCTTACGTGCTGGTATGTAGCGGGTATAATATATACCATGTTCAGCATCCTAGTTTAGTGTGTTAGCATGCTAACATTGGCTAGTTAGCACAAAACACAAAGTACAGTTTAGGCTGATGTGAATCTCATTCCGTTTTACAGATATTTGATCATAAACCAAACTATTGGACACATTTAAATTTTCACATGATAATGATAACATATTAAAAGTTAAGGGATCACCAACATTATTACGATTTTATCCTGAGGGGGACATGATTGCCTGTACCAAAATTCATAGCAATTCATTTAATAGTTGTTGAGACATTTCACTCAAAACCATAAATGTCAACCTCATGGCGGCCCTAAAGGAAAAGTTAGAGGATCACCAAAGACAACAGGCTTCACCCTCTGGAGAATGAGAATGTCTGCACACACTTTCATGGAAATCCATCTAACAGTTCAATTTAATTCAATTTTATTTATAGTATCAAATCATAACAAGAGTTATCTCGAGACACTTTACAGTAGGTCTAGACCACACTCTATAATTTACAAAGACCCAACAATTCCAGTAATTCCCACAAGTTGTCTGGATCAAAGTGGTGGACCTACCGACTGGCATTGCTATCCACAGAGCCATGGCTAAAAATTCAACAGCAACATTTCTTTCCAGAAACAATGTTCCTCATAAAATCCAGCGAACTGAGACAGAGATTTATAACTCCAAACCTGGGCAAATCAAATCAAAACAGATGCCTGGCACAGCCAGATGCCTTATAAGAAAAATGAGGAATACAGGGAAACACAATATGTTTTCTTATGGTAATTTGGGTTAACTGGCCCTTAACTGTAAGTCATTTTAAGTCACACACAAACACATGTTTGTACCTCTTTACATGTGAGTATGTGTGTCCAAACCTTAATCTAAACCTAATTCTAACCCTGGTGAAAATGTCTTCACCTTCCAAAAACTGCTATCCTCACAGTAAAAATAAAGTACAAGAGCACATACACTAAGCCCCTGCATTGTGCAAACAAACAGCTGATACAGTGACCATGAGGACGATTTGAGGACAAATCCAGCAGTCTCTGGCTTCTCTCAGCTTGTTTTCTGATGGACACAAAATAAGTCTTCAGAGACAATACAGCTGAATATGTCCTGAGATCATTATCCGCCTGCCACTGTCCTGCGTCTACACTGTGCAGTCTCAGGCCTAGTCCACACGGACACGGGTATTTTTAAAACCGAAGTTTTTTCTCCTCCGTTTTAAAAAAAAAACCCGTCCACACATGAAAACGCAAAAACACGCTGTCAAGCGCTGTCAAGAGCATGCCACACCAGCAGGTGGCGATATGACCCAAATCGTAAAGTCACCGTGGCCAATCAGAAGCCTCGAAAAAAGTTACATCCTACTCATCCGCCATTGCAAAGAATCGTCAACAAACATCAACAAAGCAGTTAGTGGCGCACAATATGACGTCAAACACAGCGGATAACGGCGCACACTCTGACGTCGCAAGGCAAAAAACCTGGTTATACTGTCCACACGGCAACACTGTAACCGGCGTTTCTGAAAATGCTCACCCTGGACGGAGTTTTCAAAAATGTTCGGTTAGAGTGCCCTGAAACTGCGTTTTCGTGTGGACGGAAGGCCGAACCGCGTAAAAAAAGTCACGGTTATAAAAATACCCGTGTTCGTGTGGACATGGCCTATGAAGAGCTCACCTGCAATGCTAAGCTGGGTTGGTTACTGGTTTCACGATGCTCAATATAACTAATGGAGTCCGGCTCAATATTTAATCTGTGTAATGTGGAGATGGGAACATATATCTTGTCACTGAGAATGAAAACGTTCAATCTCATTAGTGAATTAGGTTGAGAGGTTCTGCTCGATTAGACATTAATGCAATGCTTTATTTATGCTATCAAAGTGAGCCACTAAGAGGCCACTTTGCTGAGTAAATCTGAAGCTGTTGCTGATTCAGTTTGCTTTTGTTTCTGATATTAAGTCTCACATTTGCATAACCATTCTCCTATTCAAAGCAAAGTAAAGCCTCTCTGAGCCAAAGTAAAAGCTTGTATAAATCTTTCTTTCTTAAAAGTTTTGCTGCAGCGGCCAACACATTAATAACCTAAAATCATCTGCATGTTTAAAGTCCCACAGAGCACAATTTAGTAAATGCTAAATGGCATCAAGAAGAATTTGAGGAGGCTGAGTGTCTCTGCCCTTGAAAGCCTGTATGTTCAGTGAAAACATTAAGGTCACGAGCCAGCGGTGGTTATATGACTCCAGTCTGGAGTCTCAGGTAGAGGACAGATTTCACTGTGAGAAATGCAGAGCGTCTCCTGCAGTTACAACATATCTCTGACACATACACATGACCAAAGGGCGGTCTGACAAGCACTGCCAAGTTTGACTTTGGCAAGATTCACGGATGTGTTGTTATTTTAATTTTTCTGCAAGTAAAATGTAATACTGTGCAACTGTGAAGCGCTAACTTTTATCACAAAAGTACACATAAGCAACCCAAAGCATTTTGCATTAGTTTAAAAAAACTCAGCAGAACTGTCATCACAAGGTACAGCGACACAGCAATGGCCTTAACACAAATGCCCCTCGGCAACCAGCCTTTGTTGTGAGAAGAAGAGAAAACTTTCAAAATGTCAGTTTCTGTCCGTTTGGAAATAAGGTGAGCTCATCAACCATCTTAACAGCAAGAGCAGGAATATGCTCCAAGCTCGTAGCTCGTATCAGACTTTGACAATGACAAATCAAAGTCATGAAGCAGCTACAGACTCTAACCTCTCAATTTCCACTCATACTGTACCGTAAGTCGCTGCCTGCCAACAAAGCAAACTCAACTAAATCCAAAAGACAAAACCAAAAGACATCATTGGGACTGAATCAGACCGATAACTTTTGAAGTCTAAAAAGATAATGAACAACATCAACACATACAAAGAAGAATTAAACATTATTATACATATTCTAATTGTAGTGGGTGGGACAAGTCTCAGGATATTTAGCAAAACATGGACAGACTGTTTCTTTTGGTAACTGCTCAGTAGGTCACCCATCACTACCATGACAGCACAGCAGAGGTATCCCTAAACAATTTAAATGACAGCTGGTATCCTGTCTGACCTGACCTTTTGAGTTTTCAGTCACTCTGAAGAGGAAACACTTCCTGTTGTTATACCCCATAAAATGAGAGGGCACAGTCTTTACAGAGTCTGAGAAGTAAATCAGTTTTAAGGGGCATGGTGGTGGGGAGAAATTTCATCATCCTGACTTATGCTTCTACATCTGACAGGCATCTGTGAGTACACATGGGTGTGCATGCATAATCCATTTCACTGCAGGAGCTACATTCCCCACATGGAAAAGTGCACTTAATAAAAGCACTCTACTAATATCACAAAGAATTTTGGGCTCATGTAAAGTCATAACAAAAATAAAGTGGTAGTCATAAACCAGGGCATGCCAGGGACATCAACTGTAGATACAGTATGATGGTGATATTACCACATATGGAGTCAATTAGTCATGGTTTGGTTAAAGGAAATCCTATGTCAGAAAGTTATGATTTAAAATTCTGCAGTCTCTAAACCCAAACTGATATACTTTGTTATAATTTTGATATAATTTTATCAGACTTTTCAAAGCTTATCCAGAGCCACAGACGTTATACAATGTATTTGCTGTGCTGTACTTCCAATGACTAGTAAATTGACTTTGACATGTAAAAGTTGAATCGAGTGTCAAAGGGGAACTCAATCAATTTGTGATGTCACTTGAGTCAGTGTCGGTTGGATCTGAAGACTACAAGCTTGAAAATGAAACAAATCTGGTGGTGTGGAGTTAAAAAGAAGTGAGATTACTAGACCTCTGCAGGCCGTTCCTCATCACTGCATGAGGCTAGCTGGCTGAGGCTACATTAGCTGCAACTGGCACAACGCACCTGAATATATGTTGGTAGTGAAGTTGTATTGTGGGTAATGTTGGTGCCAGGTTTTGACAAGGAAGGATAATGTGTAGAATGAAAGGGCAATATCTCTGATTCGTTCAATCTTTATTTTGTCCATCTTGAGTCTGACAGTGCTAAATCAGTGGAGTACTCTTTTACTGTTACAGTAAGCGTCAGGTACAAACTAGGGGCAGGACTAGGGGCAGGACTACGTTTGAAAGGCATGGCTTTTAACCCAGCAGGGTGGCTACAGTAAAACAATTAAATTTAACACATATGAAGTCAAATCAAATTGTTATCACATGCAAATAAATGAAGCGCAGAGAAAAGGAAAAGGAAACAAACACACACACACACACACACACACACACACACACACACACACACACACACACACACACACACACACACACACACACACACACACACATACACACACACACACACACACAGAAAATACCCAGTGTCAAAGCATGTGATGTGACTGATGTAAATTGTACTGATACGTTTGATAGGGTACTGACGTTAGCATTGATCTCTCCCAGGTGATATAATACAACATTTCAATGTGTGGATTGTGTAATGGTATATGATATGATATGACACACACACACACACACACACACACACACACACACACACACTTCCAGAGAAAGTGTGTGTGCATGTGTGTCATTACATTTAGATAGATTTAGAACAAATTTCTCTGTGTATGCGTGTACGTGTCTGCGTGTGTGTGTGTGTGTGTGTGTGTGTGTGTGTGTGTGTGTGTACATATGTCAGTCTGCAAGAACCAAGTAATGACAGACTAGCAACAACAGGCACAAAGCCCCTCAGGCAGAGAAGCAAAGGAGCAGCTGGTGTGGAAGTTGAAGCATAAACACTATGAACTGGATTTAAATAGTAAGACAGTCAGTTTCCAGGAACTGGCTGATAGTTTGTTCCAAAGGGGACTTGATGAATTAGAGGATAGACCTTATAATCAACTTATACAGCAGGTTGTGAGTAAGACTGCAGTGAAGTGACAATGTTTCCTGATTCATTTAAGTGTTCAGGCTTCTACGTTTGAATAAATTGCATATAAATCATTGTGGAGAGGGGATATGTGGTGAAAAGTGCATCGCAGTAATCACCTCTGGGGCAAACAATCGCCTAAATAAAGTTTTCTAGGTCAGCAAAAGTGGAAACGTCTTTATCATGTAGAGAGAGAGCTATCTGGGGTGAAAAATGTTTTGGATATTGACGTGACTGTCAAAAGGAGTCTGGATCAAAGAGGTTTGAAACAGCCTTCCTTTGGGGTAGGTGTGGAGCTACTGACAATTAAAGGAATGGAATGAAAAGCTAGTTTTAGAGCTAAAATTAACGCTTCATCTTTACTGAACTGAAGGAAAGAATATTGCTTTACAGACATTTTTTATGTGTAAAACCGAGGCTTCAAGCTATTTGAAACTGCTATCATTACCATATTTGTCAATAGAGATGTGTTGCAGCACCACAACAGTGAGAATATATGAGTACAGTGAGCACAGTCCAGTACTTTAACATTTTACTGGTTTATTGTGAACAGACTGAGGCATGACTACCAATTTAACACAATCTGTTATAAAACTCACAAAATGGAAAACTGCTGTGATAAAAAAAAGTGCACCTTTGCAAGATATTAGTCACAACTAATTACATTATTTAACATCAAGAAAGGTTTGCTCAAGCAAGAGGTTAAAAGCTCAGTTTAGGAATTGAATAATTTACACAGGATTAAGTAAAAGGTGCAGAGGCCAAGGGAGGGAAGAATGAATATGATACTGTCATGCAAACTTACAGCATGCTTTCTAATTTATAAACAGCTACTGGGAACTGTCTGCTGGGGAAATGGAAACACTTCTGCTTTGCATTGAAATATGGTAATGATGTCTGTGACTTCTGTCATCCCTCATAAAGAAAGGTTTACAATGAGACATCTGAAGAGGGCAACACGTTTTACTGTTGGGCTATTTCTATGACTGATACTCCCCTGGGACTTGTAAGCACTAAATATACCAACAAGGCTGATGAATATACTGTAGCAAATGCAACTTTATGTGCCAACGATAAGAACCAAATGTAATATTTTTCTGTTCTACTAAATCACATTTTACATTGTGAATATAAACAGATTAAAACAGCTGTATCAGCTCATACAATTCAGCTGAAGGCATTATTTTTGTTTTGTTAAATCACCATCGCCATATTTCGTCCATTAACATGATTAAACATGGTGTCATTCAAGATTTGAAAAAATGCTTGCAGTTGTGTTTCTTTTCATGTGATGTTTTCCTTTTTAAGTTGATTTAATTAAAAAGAAAGAAAAAATAAGTATCTTATACATTAAAGCTTTCTGGCAACATACATCCATCATGCAGAAAGGGGCATCATTCATTCTGTGGCCGTTCAACAAAGACACACAAGTGCTGAAGCGCAGGAAGAACTGTAAGTAATGCAACAAAGCTTTGAGGCAAGGTCATAAAACTGTGTTGGAACATCTCAGGGGAGGCTGACAATCTATATTCATTCACTGAGCCCTGTGAGGACTTCCTAAATCTAATCAAAATATATAATGAACTGTTAATGTTGCTACACTCGACAGTCCAAACACCTCTACTGTCATCTACGCAATCACAGGGCTGTGTAGCTTTTTAAAGATGGAGTCATGGAACAAACATTAGACGTGTGAACTTTGCAATAAAGAATAATATACTACTATATATAAAAATGAATATGATTTCATTGAGTAATTACACAGTCCCACAGTGCACAGAAACTGAAATGTGACACTGCACTTGCTTTCACAAGAAGTTATTTACTTTGGTAGATTTTGGAAAGTCAATAAAGAACCTTCTAACCTGCAAATACTAATTTTCTGCAAAACCTACCGAATACCAAACCTATTTGTGACATACTATAAAAGGTGTAGAGACCTATTCATTTCACATTAAATTGACTAAATGTGGAGAGACATTTATTGTTAAAGCAGACTGCTGACCCTTCAACACCAACAGTTAAAGAATAAGAAAAGTGTTACAACATTACCTGTATCTCTCTTGCATGGTATATGATAATCAGTCCCAGGAGAATGATTGTAGAAAGGCTTATCAGGCATTTTAGAGCTAATGAATACAGGGACTCCTGGAAAAGAGCAACAACACTAAAGCCAAACAACACACATCATGACATAAAAGCACATTCTTATGATGGTAAACCAGCCTTAGTTACATGTATGACACACACATCTGGGAAAAAAAAACACATGTTGGCTAAGTAATAATTCAGCTTCTTAAAGTGTACTGCAACAAATTCTGACATGTGATATCTGTTTGTAAAATTGAACAGCAGTTGGACAGCAGTGGGCCTTTTGGCCTGCATGTGACAATGTGACTACATGGGACACTTTGCAGTGAGCCCAGACTTCTTATATAAAGTGGCTGCTTTTTATATAACACTTTGGGCACAAGTTTTAATTTTTCTATTTACCTGCTCCGTCAGTCCCATGCTACTAAATTACCTCTGGCATATGTGTAAATACGTACCTTTCCATAGGCTCCCCATGAGAGTTCAGTCTCTATAACCATAACAACGATCCCAAACATCCCAAAGATTAAAGCATAGTCGCTGAGCCGCTTCCTTTTCTCAAACAAGGCCCTCCTGTGCCCGAGCTTTTCCCCAATGTTCTGGTTCTTCTTTTTCCCCAATTTACCGCCACTGTGGCCGCAGCCTCCCCCTCCGTCTACCGATGCGTAAGGCATCAGTGTGGTGGAATTATTCTCCGCCTTGGATACTAAAGTGTCAGATGCATCTGCGGCTGAGATGGGCTGCAAAGGCTGGGACTCGGAATCAAACTCGTGTATGTTTCTGCGGGACGAGCTCAAGTTGCTCAGCGGCCGCATTACGCCGCCGTTGTATCTGCAGCTGCTCATGGCTATTTCATTGTAGGAGTTACTGTCTTTGTGGCTGCTGCCCAGGCTGCCCCGCTGCCGATCGCGACAATGCTGCTGCTGCTGATTGTGAGGATGATGATGCCTGGATGAACTACCATGACTAGAGGGTGTAAACTCGCAGACGCTGTACTGACAACCTTGTCTCGAAGACGTTTCCGAAGGTGTCCTTAAAGTTCCCACAGTGGTCGGCGACGTCCCGCGAAAGACGAGGCTTTTTCTCGCATCACAGGTGCAGTTATTGCAGGTGCAGCATTGGTCGTGTTGCTTGCCGATCCGATCCTCCCGCCCGCAGTAGTGCTGGTACTTACAGTGCTGGAATTGCTGCTCTGGAAAGAAATCGTTCTGCAGCTGCAATGGGGTTTCCATGTCAGTGCTGCCGTTTAAAGCAGCAGTCGGGTACCACAGAGCACCCGACGAAGGGCGTTATGGTACTTACGGGAGGACAGAGCCGCTGCATGAATAGACCCATTTCGGCTCCGGTAGAATGTGAGCGGAGCCTCCGATTGGGCAGGGGGGACCAAAACAACTGTATCGACGTCATGAAAAGGTTGCAACCATGAGATGTGAAGCCCAGCCTTATTTCATCAGGATCAACATAAACTATTATTATGATTACGTTATTTTTGGAGATCTACCTGTACGTTTACACCTTTACAAAGATCTAAACTTTTAATAAAAACACGTAACATCTTTCTGAAACTGCAGTCAGTGAAAATAGATATTTTCAAAAGTGTAGAATAATGCCTATAAAAGGTATATTTTCTCATTTTAACTGTTGTTAAATGTCACTTCATGAACACACCTCTGCATTATATATACTGCCATTCACACAGATGTAATTTGGCTTTTGCATCCATCAGCCAGATCTATTCATAAATTCCAAATTATTTCCCATTTATTGACTTCATAGGAATACCACGTAGCTCGCTGTCACCGCAGATTTACACAATGCTGATTTCATTCAGCTCATTGGCCGCTGACCATGTGATCGTGCAGGTCTGTAGCATATATGGCCAGGGCTCGTGTCTGCAGCCACAGATTGATGTGACCGCTGGTGGCTGCGTTATTAATGGAGTAGAAGAGTTATATCACCCTTAGGAAATACAGCCAACTGCCTGAGATTGAGCAGCCGTGGAGGCATAAAGCAAAGGGTAAAACCCAATCATCCACACGTCCCGGCTTATGCAGCAGCAACAAATTTAGTCTTAGGCTATACTGGAGTTATGTTTTTGTATTTGAAGTGGGATTATAGTCAGAGCTGCGCATTTTGCTTACAAGGCTTTCCTTGCTTCAGTTGCATTGAAGTCGTAAAGTTCTCTCTCTCTCTCTCTCTCTCTCTCTCTCTCTCTCTCTCTCTCTCTCTCTCTCTCTACATCTACATCATCCATGGAACCAGCAAACAACAATAAAGAATCTAAACATCTGCAAAGTTTTAAATATATACATGTAGTATTATATTTCATGTATGGTATTATGTGTTGTTTTTGAACAGGAGTTATGACAGTGTAGCTGTCCAAGGTGCTGAAAGTCAGTCTATCGTGAACTAACTTTCAGCACCGTGGACAGCTCCACTCACTCATTGATCACTACCAACCGTTTAATAAAACAAGCCCTCTGCACAGGATCGCAATGCGCACTTACTCTTGATGGGCTGAGTCTACATACCACGTGACACCTCCCACCTTCCTCATTCCTCTATGTGTGTGTGTGTGTGTGTGTGTGTGTGTGTGTGTGTGTGTGTGAGTCCAGTGAATGAAGAGAGTCTGCATACATTTAAGCCACATATTGTCAACAGGCTGGACACTGTATCCTGGGCAACACAGACAGACAAAGGAAAGAGCGCTGGAGAGTTGTTCATTAAAGATGAATGGTGATCTTTCTATATAGCATTGCAGTACGTGAAAGCACCCCACTTATATGGTTACTTTCCTTATATCCCCAAAGTATTCTTGATTTTCCCTCATTTATTTAATGAGTTCCCCCCAGGAATTTAATCAGAAACTCCCTAATCACTACCTTGGCAGTTTTACCCCCATTGAGGTATGGATTTTGTTTTATGAATCTGAAAGTTAATGGAACTTTCATGGAGATACCATTGTGTCTATGTGGTGTCTACTGTATGTAAGTTGGTATCCCAGGTCTTATGTCCAACATTAACTCATATCTTTTCTAGGCAGAGGAGTACTTCAACTTTTTGCCTCCATTGATTCAGTGAATCTAGGCAGCTGCATGATGAGGGAATGTTTTCTTTCAGGTCTCCTTTTGGAGGTCAGTAGGCCGGCCACACTTTTGCATACTTCCCAGAGAGAGAGAGACAGGCTGAACTAGGTTTTAGCATCTTTGTTTTAGGCACCTTCAATGTCTTTGTTTACCTTCGAGGGTTCAGCTAAACTTAACGCCTCCAGCATGGAATTAAATACACCTTCAGGACGACAGGAACTTCACAGAGTTGAGACAGCACGACACAAAACACATGGAATGTGATTAAACTGTACTGCCTGCCTAAATTCTCTCCTCAATTGAGTGTCCATTAAATGCTTCTGTGTAATTCATCAAGGTCCCCTGAATCTTCTTCATGTATGGGAAATTAGTTATGCTGCTCCTGAGTTTTTCCTTAACAACCATACTATCTATTTATCTATCTACAGAATGGACCCAACTTGAAGCAATTTTTTTCAGCCATCACCTCATATTACAGCACAACATTGTGCCTTTCAAATGATTATTGTAAAATTGAATGGCAAAATACCTCATATTTGGCTATCCTCATTTAAGTGTTATGTGTTTTTTGATTACTACCTTTTATATTTTATATACAAACAATCTTGAAATCAAGTTTATCATATAAGCTTTATATAATCAGGTATGTTCCACTCAAATTGGATGTGAGATTGCGATCTCATTTTCAAGGGATGTCTGATTTGATAACATGTTAAAGAATTATATTACAGGATACTCAAGAACAATAATTTACCATAGGAAAGCAAAACACACACACACACACACACACACACACACACACACACACACACACACACACACACACACACACACACACACACAATGAGCCTTTATGGTTGCTCCTGGAGTTCCATGAGAGTCCTAAAGGCTGGTTATTCATTCAGTCAGAGATTTATGATCAAGGCACTATAATTAGTAGAAGTGCATATATATTAGTCAAACACATGTTATTCATTCATGTCCTGTTAGTGTCTGTGGAACTGGTTATTGCTCCCCCTAGTGGTGGAAATGAATGTGGAGACAGGCATGTCTCACAAGAGGTGTATGATGAGGTGCTGGCTCACAAATGGCAGACATGAAAACTTGTATCTACAAAGTGACATTTTGGTGCATTTTGCGCTTGAAAACAGCAATAAAAATGTTATCCAGATGACACGTATACAGAAGAGAGGGGTTAAGGTCAAGAAGCTATTCTAGGAACTAGGATTTAACAACACTGAATCACAGTGTCAAAATGTAAGAGTCGAGAAACATTTGGACGTATTTATTTACATATACTATAATGCCTCCCAAAATCAGCTGTGCTACAGCTGTGTACTACAGTGCATTCAAAATGCGGCTGCACATGTTCTAACTGGAACTACAAAGTATGACAAAATTAGAATTGATTTTAAAAGTCTGCTACTTGTATACAAAGCTCTAAATGGCCTTGCACCTCAGTATATAAAAAAATGGTAATTACACACAAACTAGCAAGAACCCACAGGCAGATGTCTTTTAACCATTCCTCGTACTAACTCTAAAGCAGGAGAGGCTGCTTGTTGTATGTTGTATGTCATTTGTATGTTAAGCACATTATGTGTCATATAACTATGAAATGTGCTATATAAATACAATTTACTTGACTAATAAGTCTATAGGAGAATTCAATAATACATCCTAATCAAGATTGTGAAGTCAAATCACTCATACAATAATTAAATAAATAATTATAAAAATAATATAGAGAATCGCTGAGATTAAAATGGAAAAACATTTTGATTCCCATTGAATATATAATGTAGACGTACAGATCATGCTGCCTTTCTTGATAACAAGTGCCATCTCTATGCATTCCTATAGAATATAAATGTCATCAGATCAAGTATAGTTTCAATCCTGCGAAGAAAAATGATTGTTCGGCTCATGTATGACATGTTTGCATCAGAGTTGTTGGCCTACAGCCCTCTGCTTTGTGCAGCTCTCTCCACCACGCCTTCTGATGTTCCTTTAAATGGAAACACAATGCTGCCTCACACAATTACAGAGTCAGCACCACTTTTCTCCCCACCTCAATGTGTTTACTTACTGGACTGTTAAGATCAGTCTGACAAGTAGGTAGAAAAATGTGGAGTGAGGCAAGCGGCAAAGTGAGCTGCCTGCTTAGGTTGACAGAAACAGACTCTCAGATGCTTAGCAGTCATTTCCCAGTTTCCTTTGGGTGAAGACTCTGGTTCATTAAGACCAAGAACATCAAGAACACCCTTGACCTCAATAGCTTTTTTCTGACTGTTGTTGCCATTTACCAACCTTCTTACCGTGAGTCTACTCCTCCATTTCTCTTCTGAAGATTTTTACTTACGTTAGTAAAACACCACATTCTATTTCCTACAGTGTCTGCACATTCATGCATACTGGGTAGGCACATAACACAACATAATAAATAGGCAATATAACAAAAAGTGCAACTTTCTCAGTCACAATCAGTCACTGGCCTTGGTTTCTTGCAAAGCTATATCTGAACTGAACATCATATTGTTTGAATGTACACAGCTACAGAATGTGTTTTAAAGGGTCCCTTCTGCAGCATATCTGAGGCAGTCTTGCTCCAGTGCCTCACATGTATTGTTATCAATACATGTTCTGAAAGTTATCAATATGTCTTCATGTCAATGTCCACGTGACATATTTCTGTGCATTTATTATTAGAAGAAACTTTGGCTGTTCAAAGAACACTGATGGCTTTTAAATTCCCATGATAATAAGGTAAGAAATTGCTTTTGTTTTGTTATTGGTATGCACAGTTTTCATTTTGCTTCAGGACGTCTTTTTAATAACTTCAAGGCCTCAGATGACTGACACCGCAGATGAGAAAGACCAAAGCAATAATTGAGATCAAGAATCTAAATAATGCTAAAGTCTATAAGTTTAGTAAACTGGACACCACTTGTCCATTTAGGTTTTATGTTGACAGGATTTTGAAACTATAGCAGTTGTCAAAATGAACGGTTTAACTTTGCTTAAAATATATCTACAGTACAGGTGTTATTTTGCCATTACATTTGTACTTCATGTGCTTTATCTAATAAATTAGTACAGTTTATTCTCTGCCAATAGATTTGGTATGTTTTTGATCCATGTTGTAGAAGTGAGTGTGTCATCTTTAAAAACACAAAACTGAATAAATGTGTGTGCTAACCAGCATTTATGAGAGCTACTCTGATGAGATAGAAGTTGATCATGAGGGATAAAGCGTAAATTAGTAATTCTTTAAAAAAAAAAAAAAAAAAAAATACAGTGGGGGAAATAAGTATTTGACCCCTTGCTGATTTTGCAGGTTTGCCCACTTACAAAGAATGCAAAAATCTACAATTTTAATCATATGTACATTCTAACAGTGAAAGACTGAATCCCAAAGAAAATTCCAGAAAATCACATCATATGAATTTATTAAAATTGATAACCATCTGATGAGGAAAAACAAGTATTTGACCCCCTGGACAAACAGCAAGTATTCTGGCTCCTACAAGCCAGTTAGTCTTCTTTAAGACACAGCCCCAATCCGAACCAATTATCTACATCAAATACACCTGCCTCACCTCGTTACCTGTATAAAAAACACCTGTCAACACCCAAACAACCAGCATCCAACATCACCACCATGGGCAAGACCAAAGAGCTTTCTACGGACATCAGGGACAAGATTGTTGATCTGCACAAGGCTGGGATGGGCTACAAGAGAATCGGAAAGCAACTTGGAGAGAAAAGATCAACTGTCGGTGCAGTTATCAGGAAATGGAAGAAGCACCACACCACCGCCAACCTCCCTCGGTCTGGGCCTCCACACAAGATCTTGCCTCGTGGGGTGTCCCTGATCATGCGAACGGTGAGGAATCATCCCAAAACCACAAGGGGGGAACTGATGAATCAACTGAAGGCAGCTGGGACCACAGTTACCAAAGAAACGGTTGGTAACACACTACGCCGTCATGGATTGAAATCCTGCAGCGCACGCAAGGTCCCCCTGCTCAAGAAGAAACATGTACAGGCCCGCATGAAGTTTGCCATTCACCACCTGGACGACTCAGAAGAGGCCTGGAAGAAGGTGATGTGGTCAGATGAGACCAAAATAGAACTTTTTGGCCTCAACTCAACTCGTCGTGTTTGGAGGGCAAAGAACACAGAGTACAACCCAAAGAACAACATCCCCACCGTCAAGCATGGTGGTGGCAACATCATGCTTTGGGGGTGCTTTTCAGCCAAGGGGACGGGACAACTCCATCGTATTGAGGGGAGGATGGACGGGGCCATGTATCGTGGAATTCTGGACCGACATCTCCTTCCCTCAGTGAGAGAGCTGAAGATGGGTCGAGGATGGGTGTTTCAGTACGACAACGACCCTAAGCACACCGCCAAAGCAACAAAAGAGTGGCTGAAGAAGAAGCACATCAAGGTTCTGGAGTGGCCTAGCCAGTCTCCAGACCTGAATCCGATTGAAAATCTTTGGAGGGAGCTTAAAATTCGAGTTGCCAGGCAACAACCTCGGAACCTGAATGATTTGGAGGCTGTCTGCAGGGAGGAGTGGGCCAACATCCCTGCCGAAATGTGCCCAAACCTTGTCACCAACTATAAAAACCGTTTGACATCTGTGCTGGCCAATAATGGCTTTTCTACAAAATATTAACATGCTGTTTGTCCAGGGGGTCAAATATTTGTTTTTCCTCATCAGATGGTTATCAATTTTAATAAATTCATATGATGTGATTTTCTGGAATTTTCTTTGGGATTCAGTCTTTCACTGTTAGAATGTACATATGATTAAAATTGTAGATTTTTGCATTCTTTGTAAGTGGGCAAACCTGCAAAATCAGCAAGGGGTCAAAGACTTATTTCCCCCACTATATATATATATATATATATATATATATATATATATATATATATATATATATATATATATATATATATATATATAAATATGTTGGCTGAGCTATGTGATTCCTGTTTTGGTGAAGACCTTTCTAGAGTTTGACCTTATGGCCTAAAAATCATTAATGAAAACACACATCTTGATTGCTGTTGCCAGACAACACTGCAGTCGACTTTCAAGGTTCTTTAGATCAAATTGGTGATAACAATGCCAAAAGGCAGTGCCTATAAATAATGAAAACAAAATAGCCTCTGTTGTTGCCATTTTTGAGTTCTAATAATAGAACCTACCTATTGGGATTTATTTCCTCATCTTTATCCTCTTTAATTAAAAAGGAAAACTAGTAATATTTGATAACAAATGTAGGTCTTGTTTGCATTTAGTAACTTCAATCAAATTTAATATTAATGGTCATATAAACTCAGCAAAAAAAGAAACACACCTTTTTCAGGACACTGTATTTTAAAGATACTTTTGTAAAAATCAAAATAACTTTAGAGATCTTCATTGTAAAGGGTTTAAACAATGTTTTCCATGCTTGTTCAATGAACCATAAACAATTAACTACTACTTAACTTCTACTGACTCTGAAAAACACCAAAAGAAAGACGCCCAGGGTCCCTTCTAATCTGCGTGAACGTGCCTTAGGCATGGTGCAAGGAGGCATGAGGACAGCAGATGTGGCCAGGGCAATACATTGCAATGTTCCTACTGTGAGACACCTAAGACAGCGCTACAGGGAGACAGGAAGCACAGCTGATCGCCCTCGCAGTGGCAGACCACGTGTAACAACACTTGCGTATGATCGGTACATCTGAATATCACACCTGCGTGACAGGTACAGCCGCAAGAACTGGCCAGTCTGGTGCAGTACATGAGGAGGAGATGCACTGCAGTACTTAATGCAGGTGGTGGCCACACCAGATACTGAGGGCTACCCCCCCCTTGTTCAGGGACACATTATTCCATTTCTGTTAGTCACGTCTGTGAAAATTGTTCAGGTTATGTCTTAGTTGTTAAATCTTTTAATGTTCATGCAAATATTTGCATATGTCAAGTTTGATTAAAATATAAAAGCACTTGAAAGTGACAGGACGTTTCTTTTTTTGCCAAGTATAGTTGTTTGCCAGTTTGAAAGTTCTATGGACAAATATTCACACTAAGTACTAAATCATTAAAACATAGAAAATGTTCATCTTTTGTTTCACCAAAATAAAGTAAAAAGCATTTGCATATTGTTCATTTCAAAGCAGAAAATTATAATATTTTACTGTTTGCCCCAGTGTGCAATATGTTAAGGTGATTTTTGTTATGAGTTTAGCTTTTATAGCTATGGTTGTTAAAAGCTTATTACATAAATAACTGTTTCTCCATCCATTTTCGGCCACTTATCTGTCGCAGTGGCAGCCAGCTAAGCAAGGTAGTCCAAACATCCCTCTCCCCAGTTTCCAGCTAATCCTGAGGGATCCCAACACGTTTCCTAAACTAGATGAGATATATAATTTCTTAAGCGTGTTATGGGTCTACCCTGGGCTATCTCACCATTTGGAAGTGCCCGGAAAACCTCCAAAAAACCACACTTGACACAGACACAGATCATCTGTGATATACTGTATCTGCCTGTTTTACACTCTTTGACCAACAGGGGTGGTATTGTGAGCAAATGAAGCCTCGAGAAATGACCCCTTTTGCGAACCTCTTTGCTGGAAAGCGTCATTGTTTCAATAGGCTTCATCTCGCCGTCACTAATTAAAACTACCAAAAATATGAAAATTAGAGAAAGTAATACAAAAAACTAGTACCTTTTAACTTAAATTGAGCAAAACAAACACAATAAAGACTGAACTTAACATAACTGTCCTAACAAAAGAGCAAAGGGAAGGTTTATATGGAGAGAGGCCAGCCTACACAGACACACAGGGGAGAAGGAATAAACAATTAACTCTATACTACAAATTAACCTTAAAACAATCAAATATTCAAATATCGAAAGTATCTGTAAAAGTAATCTTACTATCAAACAAGAATAACAAAACATAAAGTTCCCAAATAGTTGGATTTAACATGGACCCTAATGTCAGACACAATTTGCTTCACAATCAAGATCAAAAAGACAGATGAAGGACAGATTACTAAAACAAAAACATCACTGATCTCATCACAAAGTCACCCTCCAATGGACACCAACAGGGAGGTGAAATAGGGGCAGACCTTGATGCTGAGCTGAAAGAGATGGGTCTCTTGTGACCTGGCCAAGCTGTGGCCAAAGATAGCCGCCAGTGGCAGAAGACTGTTGCAGCCTTTGGTCCCAACTGGGATTAAGACCAGAAAATATTTGAAGAAATAAATAATAGTCAAGGCACCAAATACAGCAACGAAAAGCAAATGAATACGAAATAAAATGATAGAACAGACAAATACTCTCAAATATCTTCGGGAGGTTAATAAGTGTAACTGTGGATTTGCATTTTGAGATCCCCACGTTTTACCAAAAATCTCAATGTCACCTGCCTCCATTGTGCTGGAAATGAATTGAACATGATTTATTTAGATTTGAGTCATATGGACACTGGATACCTGACTTGAGTGAAAAACTATAGCCAGCAGCATTCTGCATCTGTTTTCACTCCAATTTCTCTTCTAATGTCCCTGATACCTGAACCCAGAGGGCTTTAAGGCACGTCACACCTGACAGAAGACCCATTTGTGTTGAGCTGGAGATTTACTGACAATCTGGTTTAAGTGCCACACTCAAGGGCATGATGGCACAGAATACAACATGGGATTTTGACTCTCAGGTTTCCAGTTTATTTCCATGATCAGAGTGATATATTGCTGCTTTGCTGGTTCGTTTGTAAATTTGTCATTTGTAATGGGGAGAATGGGCAACAAGCCTGCATGCCCGGGCAGGAATCTGTCTCATACACAAGTGTCTTATATGATGATAGAAGTATATACAAAGTGAGAAAGTGTGTTTGCTGACACGAGTCTAGTTACTTCACAAATAAATATTTGACATAACTGAATGTCATTATTAACATCAAATCCTTTTATTAAGCTTGCTTTGTCATCAGCTGTACCAGTCTGTTTCCTGCCACTGGAGATTAGAAAATTGATCCATCGTGACTGGCACTTTGAGGACACATTTGTCAAGCTCTGCACGTTTTCTCTTTGGATTTAGTGTGTGTACATTTGTGTTTGCGTCTGACAAGGAGAACCTGAATGTAGAAATTAGGGTTACCAATAGCATTGCTCTGGTATTGTGTATCAGTTTACTGCTTTGAGCACAGCTACACTGGGTTTATCTCAACGTCTGACATCAACTACATCTTTTCCAGCTTTACTGCTCTTTGGTCTCTTTTGGTCAGCAGACTCTTGCAAGTGGATGCTGTTTGGCAAAATAAAAAGAGTATGCCTCTAACATCTGTCAAGAGTCAGACTTAACCCATAATGTGAAAATAAGCTTCTCCAGGCAAGTCTTCCAGAATGGCTGTGTTGAGATTTGAGCCTCACAGTGAGATAACTAGACTACAGCCCACAGCCATGTACACGGCCAGCAGACACTATGCTAAGCCAAGCTTAGCATAGTGTCTGCTGGCTGACTGGAAACACCTGGCCTCTAATGCTGTCTTCTTAAAACATATCAAACCACTTGTAAAAACGATAAGTGGTGGTTTTGTTGCAATAGAAGAAACTGTTCTATCATATACATAACTCCAGTAATATATGTTAATTAGTGAAATTTAGAAGTGCTTGTAGGCAGATCTTTTAACCTTTGGACAAAGAAAGGCTAGCTATGTATATGGTGGACCCATTTCCTAAACCCCTGTTAAACCACAACTTTTTACATTTCGGTTAAAATAAACATAACGTGTTGATTAGTGAGTTTTACAGGCTAGATTTCTCCCCCTGCCTCTATTCTTTATGCTAAGCTATGCTAATTGCTCAAGGCTCTAAAAAGTCGGATTAAAGTCTGATTGCCCTGCCTATCATTAAATGCAATGGAAAAGTCAGAATTTGCTGCATTCACATGGCTTTCATTTTAGTTTAGCTTAAACTACATTTATACGGTTGATTTCTGTCCCGCAGGGCAACCTGACTGCTTCTGGAAATATTCAGCAGAGGTAGAGGAGTTCTAAAAGCATCAGTTTGTATAAGTCACCCTGCCAGGACTGCTGTTCACTCTCAGATAATGAAAATATAGTGAGTGAGTGTCTGTCCAAACCTGAAAAGCTCCTTGTAAAGTGAACCTGTAAGCCATTCATTATTCATTGTGATCAAGCGTTGCCATGACTCTCTGTCCACTTGGGAGGACCTTAGACTTTGGCACAACTCCTTGTGAGTGTCTGTTTCTGCTGCCAACTGTTTGTCTGATGGCCTGAAAAACAGAGGCCGGACTCAGAGATGCATAGTGTTTGTTAAGACACACATGATAAGAAAATAAAACAAATGACTGACACTCTTCCAAGGTGTTAACATTTGCAAAACTTTACTGACTGTTGGATAGGAATATAATCACTGCTGTGGATAAAAAGCTTGGAGACACTGTGTAAAAGGAAAGATTGTAAATGCTTGGATATCAGTAAATGCCATTTTGATAATTGAAATGGAAAATAACAGCTTTCATGCAAATGCTGAACTGACATTTAGTATTTGTCTTGTCTGTCTCTGGGAAGAAAGTTATGAAAGAGTTTAGCAGGCTGACTGAAAAAGGTGGACTCCAGTGATGAATGTAAAACAAGACTAAGAGTATACGCTACGCTAGCTGCTGTGTGAGGCTGTACTTAAGCACAGTGCTAACATGCTCACAATGATAATGCTTACATGCTGACATTCAGGAGGTGCAATGTTTGTGTACCAATGTACAGCAGAGGCTGATGGTAATGTAATTTGCAGGGGAGCTTGAGAGGGACATGAATGGCTGTACCAAATTCCATAGCACTAATAACTGTTGAGATATTTTGTTAACATGCTGATGTTCAGCAGTTATATTTACCATGGTCGCTGTCTTGGTTTAGCATGTTAGCAATGTATTTTACTGTTTTGGAATTCAACTGTTCATTTGAAGAGTAAGAATGTCTTACTTCTTCTTTCAAAAGTTGCATAGTTTTGTTTTAAAGTCAGTGATCTTATCAGTTCTTGGACCAGTGTGTCCTCCACACACTGGAGCTTCAGTCACTGGTTGATAGGGAGCTTTAAAGAGAAGAACACATACATCTCTGTGTTTGGCTCACAGTGTGTGGCCGGACAAATAGACTCCCAGCTGCTCAAAATTACTTTAATCCAACAATAAAGTTGACTATGTTCAGCTGACTTGCAATTGAACAGCTGGTCTTTGTTTACGTTGTCATTACTGAAGAGATCCAGACCTTCGTAAAAGGTGTAGTGTAAGTAGTTTAATTCCAGTGGTGTTAATTTTGTCCAACATTGGCAGGCAGTCAAAAGACATAATTTACTTCATCTAGGGACTGTTTTGTCTTTCAAACATAGGATAATGTAATGTGGCTGTTGAGGTTTTTAATATTGTTACAGTTCCACAACTGAGGATTTAGTTTGGCTCGTTTGTGATACAATTTCAGGCTTTTCCATTTCTCCTCTGTTTTCAGTGGCTATAAAAACCAGTCATCGTTCTCCTCCGCCTCTGGCAGGTGCAGCATATCCCCCAATTTCCATTTATAATCAATGTCTGGTCTCACTTTTCCTTCCTCAAATACAATGAAGCGCATCTCTATATTTCTCACTTTGATCTCAGTGCCCTAATTTCTTCTCTTCCTTCTCTGTTGTTTCTCCAACTCTGACTCTGAAGGAGCGGGGTGGCAGTTTTTAGCTCGTTCACCAGGATGTCTTTCATGTTGTGCCTTATCAGACGCCTTCTCAAATTCAACCAACCCAGCACTTTTAGCGTTTTTTGTCAGTCCAGAGTTTAAAAGACAAAACACAATGGTTCCTCTTGTCATTCTAAAAAATTCTAACTCCTTAAGAAAAACAATTTATTGTGAAAGTGAAAAGTTTTACATCCTACGTGCTACGTATTAGCATATTTTTTTTTTACTTTATGAATATTTTTAGCCATGCGAGCAATATCTCAATAACTATCAGATGGATTACCATAAAATTTTGTACACACATTCATGGTCCGCAGATGACAAACCCTACTGACTTTGGTGAAACTTCCCAGAATCCCATGAAATGTGGTACTATTTTAACTGTGGCTATGTGATTGTGGTGTTGTATTTACCTTTCTCATTGTTAAATCCGTCTATTATTGTCAAATCAATTTCAATCACTGGAATGGAACACTCAGAAGTGCCACTTAACAATGATTTTGTATGTTTTGACTACTCTAGTCAAAAAAAGGTAAACAATGATACCGCATCAGTAATTACTCATAATTCCAATTAGTTTGTGCAGTGCATTGGTGTTTTTGCAACATCAGCCATTGTCATTTGAGTTTGGGTTACTTTTGGGTGTAAATTGATACAAATGATGTGTTTTTTACACAGTGTCAGCCCTTTACTTGTGTCAAGCTGTAAATAGAGCCTCTCTGGCAGTTGAAAGGGCTTTCATCTCCTGCAGAAAACCGTCATTGTCACAGGTTTTTTTTAGAGGTTTCAGTCTCTCAGTGGTATGTGTAGAGTGTGTTGCTATCTGAAGCCACCACCTCCTCCCACTGACAATGCAGGACAGCCGTCACCAGGCAGCTCCTTTCTTGAGGTCAGCTGTGTGACATCTGGCAGGACACAGAGTGATACCGTTCGATAGCAGGCCTCATGTTTGTGTATTCAGCTATCACAAGCCACAGATGAGAGGATGTGCCTGATTGTATCACTTTGGTAGGACAAAATGAGAATGTGCATGTGATATATGCAGTTTATAAAGGAGATGGTGAACAAAACATGTCTGCAGAGATACAGTGTCTCCTTGGAGCAGTGGCAGGTTTCTCTCATCTGGTCCTTCACTGTGTCCGTTTTCTGCATTAGGGGTTTACTGGGGTCGCTGGTGTCTGGGCAGCTGATCTCAAAATTTGGCAGGTCATTGTCCCTGGACAAAAAACTTCATTGTAGCACAATCAACCATGAGATAAACATAATGAAACTTTTAGCTTTTGTTTCCTTTTTGTTTTTTAAATGATGGCCTCAGGCTTAAACACAGTCTCTGTCTCCCTGTCCCACAGTAAGAAAACCCTTTTGTTCAGCAATTTTGTGGCTATAATTGGAGCTGTGTGGATGCTCTTCAGCCAAACATCAATTCAGGTGAACCTACTGTATGAGGAAACCCATTTCATCTCTCTTTTTTTTCTTTAAAATTTTCATAGATGGCTGCTCAGCACTCTTGGCTCCACATTTAACCCTACAGGCAATTGATTTATATTATATTACTAAGTTCTCTTGGTCATGTGTCACCCAATTATTGATCAATATTGACTCAAAATGTATGATTCCCTTGTGCATAACTCTAGGATTCAATCTTGTAGCTCATACCGTGTACCTTGTTGAATGTGCCCCCAAGAGGCTGTGAGGGATGGTGGGCGTAACCATCGCTACCTTCCTCTTCTTGGGGAAGTTCAGTGGTCAGTCCGGGGGATCAGGTGAGGTGGCTCATTGATACTGTCACTGGGGTCAGGTGGTGGAAGGTTCCAATGACAGTCTTAATGTGGACAGAACTCTCCCGAAGACCCATTAAGTCCTCTCTGTATGGATGAAATCTTAAATCAGAGGTACAGTATATGAAATGTTATTCAATGACTGAAGGCTATATATTGATGTACAGTATATGTATGTGTGTATATATATATATATATATATATATATACACACACACATATATAATGGAAAATGTACTCGATATATATATATATATATATATATATATATATATATATATACGGAGTACATTTCCCGGAAATCACCTTAAGAAATCACCAGTAAATTAAATGCTTCAAAAATCAAAGCATTCCATGTTGATGCAAAGATCCTTCATAGAGCCACCAGCATGGTTATGTTGTTTACAAGTTGGGTCTTATTTTCAAGGTTTTGGCCATAATTGGCAATTAGTTATGATAACACTGTAATCCCCATTTTTTTCATGTTGTTGTGTTCCCAGATTTTAGCAGTTAACTTGGTAAGTACAATGTTAATATTGTTGATAGGAATGACGGCCTGATAACTGCAAAAATAAGACCAAAGTTGAAAAAACCCTTAGGCTACAACATGCGTCCCTTTCAATTCAACTTTATTTCAGACACACAGGTCCATATGAGTATAAAAATGTAAATGTAAAACACAACAACACAGACAAGACAAAAAAAAGTTATGTAAATTGAATTTCATAAGATCAAAGTGATTAAAACTCATGCAGACATTTGTTCCAATGTTTCTAAAAGCAAGAAGTGTACCTTGTGTCACTCTGTGTGTGGGGTCAGTTAAAGCCATTTTAATGAAATTTATTTTGAATAAGTTAAGCAACACATGAGTTTGTACATAACATTTCTCAACACAGCATGAAAGGTTGGAACATTACTAGTCACAAAGATATGGCTCGCACTTGTCCATCTTTGTCCAATATTCTGAATGCATCATTAAATGCCACCTGAAGCTTTTTCATTTTTGCCTTACTATAGCTGCACCACAAGTGGGCTGCATAGAGTGGAGTAAAGTAGGCTCTATAAAGCTAAAATTATGTTTTAACGTCATCTGTGCACATGTGAAATTTGAGTGCCAGCATATTGGCTTGTGCATACAGTTTACAACACTGGTGCTGCACATCATCATCAGATGACGAACAAGACAAGACACTTTACTAGTTAGTGTTTGTGTGCATGTCATTATATTGCACTGTGATAGCTTAATTGTTGCATGATTATGTTGCCCTTGCAGTGAATTGCTTGGTACATGGGAGAGGTGGTCCTGGCTGCTTGGTTTCAATGGTTTTGCAGCATTACTCCAGCTCTCCACTCTGCCTTTCCTGCCAGTCTCCCAGCTTCCTGTTGCTGTACAGGGGAGACTGCCAGGGCTGCGAGAAAGGTGTGAGAAAGCATTTTTTGGCAAATAAATCCCTTTTGGGGTTTGTTGTAATGTTCTTATTACCACTTTAATATGTTGATTTGTCACCCTGCCCAAGCTCTAAGGAAGCTATGGGGCAACAAAGACTACAGCAGGGATGTAGCAGAGATGTTGGAGGAGAAAGCTGCCTTGCAGTGCATTCACAGCCACTTAGTGATGGAGCTGATTCAAAACCAAGCACTCCGCTGGCAGCTCGTCACCATCATCATTATCTCTGTCACAATGCAGTTCTGTGGAATCAGCAGCGTGAGTGATATACTCTGAACACTCTTTTGCACAAGAGTAGTAACTAAGAGTAGATACAGTACATTCCTTTGCATAATCTGACATTTTAGCTCTTTTTGACTAATGTATAGAGTGCAGAATCAATAATTAACATTAGGCCTGTATCTCCCAAACATGAGAACTTGTGATTGAATTGGTAAGTTGTGTTGAGCAATGTTGAATCAGTCTGATGTGTTAAAGGTCCAGTGTGTAACGTGTTTAGTTGTTCATTATCAAAACCTGTGTTGCCCGTTCATAAACTAGTCCTTTTTCATGGGGTAGACTCATTGACATATATAAAATGGACCAACAGATCCCGTTGCTCTAGACGGAGACCAGTAAAGGATATTAGAAGCACTTTTCCGGTGATGGCCTCCAACTGAGCTCGAAGACGTAGATGTGACATGAGCAACCTGTCCGAAAGTCTTCTGGTAGCTGTGCCAAGGGAAATCTCAATCATTCCAAATCTTGCAGAGACGGAGAGCGTAGGTATATGTATGGAGATAACATGGGCACAGGCTAATTATTGCTAACTAAAATGCTAGTTAACATTAGTAATTAAACTTAAAACGCTAAGGTAAGTCGAAACTGCCTGCGAGCTTCTCCTGTACTATACTGTAATTTCTCTACTGTGTAGAGAAGTCTGTAAGTCACATGGTTATGACACAATCGTTAGCCTATTTTTACAAAAACGTCTGCTACGGAGCCATAATGAGAGATACAAGGTAATAGAGCCTTTTATACATTGTTGTGCTTCTTTAGAAATAAACAATGGACAGATAGAGTCTTTAAATACTTCAGATGTAAAGTTATTCGCTGTCAAAGTGGCGCCAAAATGAATGGCTGTCAATGGAATGCTAATGGGAGGTGATGGCTTGTTAGCATCAAAATGGCGCCATAGGAGCTACGCGTTCCGAGGAGAATCTTACCCCCTTGCGTAGACTGGGGTAGACCATCGATGTAGGAGTAGACGCTCCATATTCATGCACAATCTTGAAATACGTTAGCCGGTGTTAAGAATTCTCTAAAAGACGTGTTCGTTCTGATTTCTGGAGGAGGAAGGAGAGGCTAGGTCGAATTGAAAGTTAAGCAAAAGGTTTAATGAAACTGCATGAAAACGACAAGACAAAACACAATCAAACATAAAACATAAAACACTGCAGCTGACAGCGGACTGATCTCATGCTTCTCCTTGCGGAGTTACAAAAGAACAGTCATGTGACATGACAAACAATACGCTGTAAACAGCGGACTTCAACGTGCTTCCCACGTCGGGGTCACCATCTGTTAAGAATTCTCTAAAAGCCGTGTTTGTTCTGATTTCTGGAGGAGAAAGGAGAGGCTGGGGTCGAATTGAAAGTTAAGCAAAAGGTTTAATGAAACTGCATGAAAACGACAAGACAAAACACAATCAAACATAAAACATAAAACACTGCAGCTGAGAGCGGACTGATCTCATGCTTCTCCTTGCGGAGTTACAAAAGAACAGTCATGTGACATGACAAACAATACGCTGTAAACAGCGGACTTCAATCTGTGACCCCGACAGGGGAAGCACGTTGAAGTCCGCTGTTAAAAATTCGTTTGACATGCTTAAATCTTGTGTTTTTAGCTAGCTATCAGCACCTTGTGGAGTATTTTTTCGCCGTCCGTGGGGGCGGCACTTAAATCTGCTCCCTTTCCTCTGTGGTAGGATGGAAGTGGGCCATAGTGGGATGTGACCAAGGGGGTAAGCTTCGCTTCAGAACTCGAACCTCCTATGGCGCCATTTTGATGCTACAAAACGATCACCTCCCGTTAGCATTCCACTGACTGCCATTCATTTTGACGTCACTTTGACAGCGAATAACTTTACATCTGAAGCGTTTAAAGACTCTATTTGTCCATTGTTTATTTCTAAAGAAACACGACAATGTATAAAAGGCTCCATTACCTTGTACCTTACATTATGGCTCCGTAGCAAACGTTTTTGTAAAAATAGGCTAACGATTGTGTCACATAGTAGAGGAATTACCGTATAGTACAGGAGAAGCTCGCAGGCAGTTTCAACTTAGGTTTAATTACTAATGTTAACTAGCATTTTACTTAGCAATAATTAGCCTGTGCCCATATTATCTCCTTACATATACTTACGCTCTCAGTCTCTGCAAGATTGGGAATGATTGAGATTTCACTTGGCACATCTACCAGAAGACTTACAACTTTCAGACAGGTTGCTTACGTCACATCTACGTCTTGGAGCTCAGTTGGAGGCTGCGCAGCAACGCTCAGCGCTCACCGGAAAAGTGCTTCTAATATCCTTCTCTGGTCTCCGTCCAGAGCAACGGGCTCTGTTGGTCCATTCTTATATATTGTCTATGGATGTGACTGGCAAGTGTTCAGATGAGAGACAAACCAGTAGGACAATCATGTGATCTTTCTCCTCTATGTGGGCCAGTCAGTCAAAGACCAAGGATGTGAATGGCCAGTGTTCATGCGAAAAACACACAAGTGGGACAAAGTTTTAGATCGGAATACAGCTTGCATGAGTTTTGATCAGTGAAATTTGATAACAGTCAAACTAAAAAAGTGCTTAATGTTCCCCAAAAGCCCAATTTTTTTTAATCAAAGCACACTAGACATTTAAAGGAATATATTTACTTTTCAGAGAATAACACGGAGTGAAGTAAAAACACCTCATTACCCACTACTGCACTCAAAACTAGGAATGTGAACATATACATTTTAAATTAAATTTTGGGGGTTTCCTAAATAGACGTGAATATCCCGTAGACATCCTGACATAGATGGGTTTTTTCTATTATTTCCTTTTTAGGAAAACAATTATGGAAAAACTTTCCTTTGCTCTTACAGTTGTCTCCATCTGTGACACCTGTCCTAATGTATAGCTAGAGCTCCCCCCTGTGGTTTACTTCTGTAAATGTGCTTTGCAGTTCATGATTATTGAGAATACAGGCAAAACAGAGGATACATGGCAATGTTTGCAACACTGATCCTCCTCACCATCACTCTGTACCTGCAAGTGAGTTCCCACAAAACCAGACACAGTTTGCAGCACATTTCTGCATATTTTGATGCATAAAACATGGCAAGTAATGACTGACAGCAATTCAAATAAAATATATGCAATGAACACAAGCATTTCAACAGACCTTTGAATTTCCTTTAGAGTTGGGTCTCCTGGATGCCGTACTGCCGCATGGTCCTCATTTTCTTCTTCATTTTCTTTTTTGCCGGTGGACCAGGTACATTTTATCACTAGAGATCTTTGCTATTAATGAAGGATTTCAATTTGACTATTCAACAATGATTACATCAAACTGCAGTGTGTATATCTCCCCTGTGTTTTTGACCCTCAGCTGGAGCATCAGAAATATTAACTTCGTCGTTCAAATCAGCAGGAAACACCCTCGGCTGCACTCTCAACTGGATAAGCATGTTTTTGCTGGGACTGCTCTTCCCTTTCATAGGGGTAAGCACATTATTATCTTGCTGAAATTTGGCATATTGGTAACTACAGGCCAGTAGACACATTTATTCATGAATATTCAGATCAAATCAGAAATAAATGTACACTGATTTATAAATGTCCGTAAAATGCTTCCTTTCCAGGAGACAATTAATTACTTTTGTTTTCTCATATTCCTGTTTGTCTGTTTACTGCATTATTTGACAGCTGTCTGTGCTACTTTACAGGTCCATATTTTACAAACTGTTATCATAGAATACCAGTACGCTATTAAAGATTAAACTGCCCAACAGCATCAGTTTATACACGTTGCAGTTAGTTATTATAATCCTTGATTATAATACATAATAATCTAACACTGACAGGAGCGTACCTACCTGTCCAATACTGCATAAAGTGTTGCTGGTTAGTAATGTCATTTTATTGTATGATGCAAATACAAGTCCCAGCCCACAAGCACTTACAGTACAGGATACTGTAGAAGAAAAAGTTCTCTCAGGTCTAATTCAGTGGGTGGTTCAGATGAGTTTTATTCACTGTGCAGTGGAGAAAGATGTTCACAAGCAGCTGTAAGATTGTCTCTCTGACCAGAATGAGTTTTCTAGTCAGGGTTTTATACAAGGTTACAGGAAACAACAGAATAAACAAAAGCTGAGAAGACATTCAACTCACTAGTCTGTCTGAGTAGATTTGCATAGACTCAATACGGACTGCTTCAACTAATCAAAAGTGCTTTGGTCAGTAAAGATGTGTGAGTTTCTGTTGGAGCCAACCTAGGCTCTAAACAAAAGGTCTCACTCACAGTGATCAAGCAAATGCTTTGTTTTAACACTAAACTAAAGCAAAGGCAGACATACTTAATGAAATCAGGAGACACTAAAAAGTTGTTGATCAGGTAAAACAATAGGAACTTAATCAGTCAACAGGAAAGACGATATCAGGATAAAATGAGACAAAAACTGTTAGGTAATTCATTTTCTTCTACAATACCAACTATTCTGTTGCAGAGCAACAACAGTTGTCAGAAAAGACTGTAACGTCTTACATAACACATTACACTGCAAACAAAGAACTTTGTCTCCTCTCCAAAGTGTTAGAAATAAAATCTGTCACAGAAAAGGTTCCCTCCCAATTTAAGAAGAACTCATCACACAAAGTCAATGCTTTAAATCATATATAATAAAACATAAAATACTCTTTCATCTCCCTTAAATCATAAAATATTTTACACACACACACACACACACACACACACACACACACACACACAGTATTAAAGGATTGTACTTTTGATACTTTAAGTAGGCCTACATGTTGCTGACAATAGGCTTAACAGGGCTCTGTATGCCTACTTGTGCAGTGCAGCTTTAGGTGAAACTAAAGGAAAATGTAAGTTCAAATATCTGAAATGTTTTGCTTTGATGAACACAGTTTAGCTGTTGGGGGTATGGCGGGACAGACATCATCGGGAAACTCCTAGCTATTACGCAGGCGTGCAGCCCCGAGACATGTGTGCGCCCCTGATAACACAATCTACGTGTTCAAAGCTAAATGTCTTGCAGGACGAGTGCATAGCAAATGCAAAAGGCAAAAGGCGAGAGGCAGGTATGCGTGTGTCCCGCAGCTGTTGACATCACCAACAAGTAGAAAGTCACAGGGTGGAGTTTCAGCCTGCGTACGAAATAGAGAAAAACACTTATGTCCACGCCTACAAAATTTGAACAAATTTGGTCATTTAAATGCCTCTCCAATGACTGTCTGCGAAAAGTGCCGAGTAGCAGACCGCAGGACAGTTGCATATAGGCCTAACTCACAGCAGTTGGTCATCAGCCATCTTCGTTGAAAGTTTGACAGGACGCAATGGACACAGATCCCAACACCTCCTCTGATGAGCCCAAGGTGAAGCGAGGCTTTGACCAAATGTGAGTTCATTTGATTTAGTGTAATAGCAATGGCATACACAACTGTACTTTGAACAGCACTAATGCTTTTAATATCATTTTCAACTGTTAATTACATAATTAACATAACAGAAGAATTTGTGAAGTTTTTGTAATTATTTTCATAGAAAAACTACTTTTTGTAGTACTTGTTTTTGTAATGTCTGTCTCATTGGTGACAACACCAGCTCTGGAGAAGTCCCTGTATTTATTTCTACATCATTAACAAGTCATTATAATTAGGCTATTAGGCTACATGTTTAAAAAAAAAAAAAAATCACAAATGCTTTCTGACCCTTCTCACCCGCTACTATCGTCTGAAGGTTTGCACCTCATCATTACTAAATATTTTAATCAGCACATACTGAAACCAGTAACGGCCCCTCTGTGCTTTTATGTGCTGGATTGATCTCAGGAAAAGATCCTCAATAGCTCAGCAGCAACACACTTACAAAACAAGAGCTTGCAGGTAAATTATTTACAGAAACCCTATATGAATGAACTGTCAGGGAGGGTTGAGACTGGGCCATCCAGACTGGAGGTGCTGCAGATAGGCCTCTCTCTCTGTCAGGCTGTCACTGATAAAGAGGAGCATCTAGTGACACAGAAAACCATGTACTGTACAGTTGCACCGGTCAACACAACAGTCTGTTGACAGTCATTGGAATCAGTGGTGAAGATAGTTAAGGGTAATGATACAATCTCCATATAAAAGAGCTATGAAAGAAACCTTGAGGAAACCCAATAATGTCACAGAAAAGCAACAAATCTTGACTTCAAATCAAAAGGTCTCTTCACTTTAGTTGATGACTTCCCCTCAGGCCCACAACAGAAACTCTGGGTAGAACTGATGCAAACAAGAACTGCAACATACCTTAAGAAACCTCATAAGTCAAATCCATCACAGACATGGGTTGTGCTGTCAGACTTCAGCTGTGTTGTTGTGTTTGATCACAGGGTGTTTGCCAACAGAAGTCTGACACTGGAGAACATCAAATGCTATGGATTTGATATGGACTACACGATGGCAAGTATGTTACCAAAAAACGTTTGGGTTTGGAACATGTCATGTTACCATGAGGAGGTTCTAAATCTAAACTGTCGTATTGAATTCTTTATTCTAGCTTTAGGACTTTCTCTTAAACTTGCCACATGATATTTACCGGCTTTATGCTAATGGTGCTTGTGTTTGTGTGTTTGCGTTTGCAGTGTACAAGTCTCCTGACTATGAGAGCCTGGGCTTTGAGCTGATAAGAGACAGAATGGTGTCTGTTGGATACCCTCATGAGCTTCTACGCTACACATACGACCCCAGCTTTCCCACACGGTTAGTTTTAAATCTACCTCTGTAATTGAGAAGTCATGCAACAATGAAGTAATCAATTCATCTGATGTACTTCAGAAACTAATTTGTTTTTAAATTTCAAGGATGAACCCCTTGAAATTAACCATCATGTTTTCAGTGGGGGTCCATATAAATTAATTAAACAATTCAATCAAAAACAAAACTAACAAACATGACATCACCTTTTTAGGTTTTAGGAAATTGTGATGGGTTATTTTCACTATTTCTGACATTGCACAGATCAAAATAATAAACGATCAGTAGATGAATCAATATTCTGGTAGCTGCAGTACTGAAATAAACAGTGGCCTTCTTTATATCTGCTTCAACTGCCAGTTCATGTCATGTCTTCATAACCTCCTTCACACCTCCTTTTCTTTTTTCCCCCCCACCATCAGCGGTTTAGTGATCGACACCACATACGGGAACCTTCTGAAGGTGGATTCAAATGGGAATATTTTGGTTTGCAGTCATGGTTTCCGCTTCCTCAAAGGGTAAAGTCAAAATCTTTACAAAATACAGTACAGAAATGTTGCCACATACTCTGTTGAACTGTTGGTAAATCATTGACATATCTACCAGTTTAATCCATAAAACCCATTCTAAAAAGTTATTAGAAATAAAAGAATGTTGACATCCTTAGTCCAAAGACAGACAGATTGTGTGAATTAGAAATCAACAGATAGAGAAGCACTCATACAAATTAAACAAAGATACATTTAAAACACAATTAAAAGGCCTTTACTTTTTGGATCTTTTACTTTTGTACTTTAAGTACATTTTGGTCCTTATACTTTTGAGTGAAAGGTTTTCTTTTACTTGTAGTGGAGATTTTTTAGGAGACGTAGAAGAGTAAATTATCTGAATACTTCTTCCACTATTGGTTATGTATTTCAAGAAGAAAATCGGAAGTTTGAGGTTTAACATACAGGTTAAACCAATATTTTTCTGTATTTTTATAGTATTTTTGCTGTGACTGGGAAAACCCAGTTGAATTAAAACCTGTCATGGTTGTTGGTTTTTGGATGCTACTCTTAGTTATTTATTGACACAAACTGCTAATAATGACTGCAGCATGACGGTCAGCTGAGATGAGCTTTCGTGAGATTCCACTTGTTTTCTGGTACACATAAGTGCATCTAATTTGTTTAATAGATTATCACAAGATTTATGTATTTGTATTACAGTTTGTATTTTACCCGTGTTATGTCTGTGTTCCACAGAGAAGACATTCATAACTACTACCCCAACAAGTTCATTCAAAGAGACGACACCGACCGTTTCTACATTCTAAACACTCTCTTCAATCTTTCAGGTATAAAATGCACCTGTAGAAATGTTGAATTTCAGTTATATTACTAATTTATGGGTAATTCTGTAATGTTTGCGACCCCAAACTCCTGATAATTAAAAATAAATGCTTTGTCTGCATTTCATACTCATTTAAAAAAGGAAGTTGATATAGGATATCAGCAACTTAAAACTCAACTAACGGACCTGTGTTTCCATGCAACCTGCAGAGACTTACCTCTACACCTGCCTTGTGGACTTCTTTACTAGATGCACCAGATACACAAAGTGAGTGGACTCGTTTTTTTCCTCTCATATACGTTTGACTGTTCTCTCTGTGATTATAAATGAACCAGGGAATTCTTTGTCAAACTTTACCACTCTTACTCTGCTGCTAAATTTCTTCCAGCCTCCTGAAAGGTTTCCAGCACGGCGACTTGTTAATGTCATACAGAAGCATGTTCCAGGATGTTAGAGATGCGATGGACTTTATTCACGACACGGTAAATTAAATTGTCAAATCTCAAGATGTATAATGTACAATGGGACACATTGTTAGCATAGCAAATCACACTTTGTCTCTAACTGTTATACTGTATCCGTTTGCTGTATAGGGAACCCTGAAGGGACGAACTATCAAGAATTTGGATAAATACGTGATCAAAGATGTGAGTAAACTTACAAGATTAGAATGACGATCAGCTGTAATGGCCAAATATGTGTGAACACAGAAGGAATTTGACTCTAGTTGTTTGTTGCTCTCAATGTACATATATACAGCTAAAAACAAGAACAACACTGATCAGAAGGTAAACAAACATGTGACTACTCTGTACTGTAGTCGTCAGATTCATCTACAGACCCTTATAGAGCTGGCTCAGGTTTGCCTGACTGCCGG